>NC_054710.1:696949-766268 GCF_016097555.1 Gigantopelta aegis
GTACTGGGTTCGGATCCCAGTCGAGGCATGGGATTTTTAATCCAAATACCGACTCCAAACCCTGAGTGAGTGCTCCGCAAGGCTCAATGGGTAGGTTTAAACCACTTGCACCGACCACTGATCCATAACTGGTTCAACAAAGGCCATGGTTTGTGCTATCCTGCCTGTGGGAAGCGCAAATAAAATATCCCTTGCTGCTAATCGGAAGAGTAGCCCATGTAGTGGCGACAGCGGGTTTCTCTCAAAATCTGTGTGGTTCTTAACCATATGTCTGACGCCATATAACCGTAAATAAAATGTGTTGAGTGCGTCGTTAAAAAAAACCCCAGTTCTTTCTTTTTTTCTTACCCTCCTGTCAAAACCTTTGCACTGTCTGATGAGAAGTGACTTCTGGCGAGCATAATACATTATTTTCATTCCTTATATATGATACTGACGATATCGAAATACACGAGGGCAATAATCTATTATCATATAATCTCAAGCTTAATACAACATGTTTTGGTAAACTGTACGCGCAACTTTAATTCAAGTCCGCCATTAGTAGCCATTCAAATTACGTAAGAATATGTGACCCGGTGTATTTTTGAATTTCAATGACGTCAAACTATAATGACGTAATTTTGGATGTCCTCACGTCAAAATAAATTAGGGCTTAACGGGTGGGGTTTTGTTGTTGTTGTTGTGTTATGTGTGTGTGTGTGTGTGTGTGTGTGTGTGTGTGTGTGTGTTTTGTTTTCAGTGTAAAATGCTATTGAAATGTTTTTATTTGATGACTATAAATGCATACGTCAATTATGGAGTGTCACCCAAGTACGTTTGGTTAAATATCAATAAACCGCTGTGACCTCGATTAATTGACATCTAATTTGCAAAGTTATCAAATTCTTAAAGTATGTGATCTGATACATATCACATACTTTGATTGCACTGAAAATGTAACCTAGTATATCACACACACACACACACACACACACACACACACACACACACACACACACACAGATATATATATATATATATATATATATATATATATATATATATATATATATATATATATATATATATATATATATATATATTGTATTTATTACCCATATGGGCTTAAATATACGGGGTAATATTTTTTCGATCTCTGCACAGTGTGCAGATTGCTTCTACAGTCACTGATTGGCTGGCTTTAAAAAGACAAGATTTGATTGGCAATTACATACTGCCGGGACTACTTTTTGTTCATTCATGATTCCATTCATTGGTCAAACTATTACTACGAACTTCAAATATTTTTTTACGATACGAATATTTACGGAATTAAAAATCAAAATATATGTACAAATGTTTAAAAATGTTTTTATTTTATTATTTTGACTGGGTTTTTTTTGGAACTATTCTTTGGTGGATACTGTTGGGTGTGCACCGGTAACGGCGCGTATGAATATATTGTTATGGCTGGTAGAGCTTGTTAGTTGTTACAGCAGCGAGAACGTAAATATACTTTTAAAATCGTTAAAGATTGACAATGGGTAATAAAGAGAATAACCAACTCACTACAAGGAATTACGGATTATCTGTCCCTCGTGAATTAATGCTGTAAAACCCTCGCCAGAGGCTCGGGTTTACAACATTAATTCACTCGGGACAGATAATCCGTAATTCCTCGTAGCTCGTTAGTTATTCTCTAAATATATATATATATATATATATATATATATATATATATATATATATATATATATATATATATATATATATATATATATATATATAAAGAGTTCTTTAAGCTTAGCAGCGTCAGAATATTACATATTTTGGAAAAACAGTAACAAGAACACGTGGACTGATCTGTTGGTTCCCTATATTAATTATCACCGCAAAGTAAAGTTTTAGTGTTTTTTCCTAAATTGGTATCAAAATAAATAATTCAGTAATATTTGACCAAAATTAAATAGCTAGGGTAGCTACCAGTCATCACTATATTATGTTGGGTTTTTGGCTGTCTTAATTTTGTTTCTTTTTTTGGTGATTGGCGGTTATATATAGAAATGCAACCACGCAGTTGTTGCAGCGATTGCATGCTTTGTGCAAGAAACATGGAATATTAGAAAGAAATGCTGTCCAGTGTTCAACATAAACTGCCAGACATTCAGTCGCAAATCATTGCCACTCTGTGCAGCCTTCAGAAGTCCAGAAGTCAGAAAAACATAATTAGTGAACTGTTTCATGCAATGTCGTCATGCCACGCCTCAGTGAAAATGACAGATGGCGAGTAATAGAGATGCTTGAATCTGGGACCTCGCAGCGTGACGTCGCCCGTCAATTCAATGTCCACAGAAACACGATATGACAACAAAACAACCAGGTCAGGGACCGTCCCCTAGCGGCCAACCAACCGTGACAACCCCTCGCCAAGACACATGGATCCGAACCACGCATCTGCGAAACAGGTTCCAGCCAGCAACCCTCACAGCCCGTACCATCCCTTTCTCTAGCGTTTAGTGGCCTCAATGTGACGACGGTGCCAGGCCTGTATCAATACTCAAGGTGGACACACTCGCTACTGACTGTGTGAACTTCTCTATGGACCCCTCTAGTGATGTGGCTCATTTGCATATGGCAGGCGCGCCCTTTTCATGGACTATTGCTCGTTTCCATACCTTCAGACATTTCCCTTTCCATAGTATAACCTTTCATACACGGCAGTAAAAACTTATCATCAATTATCTTTATCTTTTGTGTCACAATAACTTTTGCCTTTTAGTATGTATTTTCAGACTGATAACCGAACACTAATATGTGTGTATTGATGTATGAATATCTTAATATCTATATAATGTGATGTATGTATGTCGGGTTGGACTATTGCATGCATATATATTAACGCACTGGAGAAGGGGATAATTAACTCATGTTTGGCCTCACACGGTTGCTGGGACTCGAACCTGTGTGTGTGTGCGTATTTGTGCGCACAGGATCGAACCACCTCAGTAGATCCATTCAACTGATGACCCCCCCCCCCCCGTTCCAACCAGTAAACCACAACAGATTAAAAGCTATGGTATGTGCTTTCCTGTCTGTGGAAAAGTGCATATAAAAGATCCCTTGCTGCATTAGGATAAAATAGACTTTCCTCTTACGACTACGTGTTAGAATTACCAAAATGTTTACATGCTACAGCCGATGATTAATCAGTGAATGCGCTTCAGTGGTATCGTTAAACAAAACACATTTAAATGAAAAATAAATTACAAAACGAAATACTGGGCCGCGTGGCTAGATATTCTCAAACGTTGGCCACTTTTGGAAACCACACCAGGGCTTATACTAGACTAGAGATATGGCTTTTGGAGACCACACCAGGGCTTATACTAGACTAGAGATATGGCTTTTGGAGACCACACCAGGGCTTATACTAGACTAGAGATATGGCTTTTGGAGACCACACCAGGGCTTATACAAGACTAGAGATATGGCTTTTGACACCAGTTTTCAGAAAAGAAAACTGGTAAAGTTCGGAAAATAATTTATGTAAAACAAAATCATTTTTTTTCATTAACATGCTAATTTTAAAAAACAATTTTTTTTTATGATTACTGTAATTAAAAGGTCACTAATAAAAATTCTGCTGGGGTAACGTGACAATATTTGGCCACCACATCAGGGCCTATGATAAACCAGACATAATATGTCTTCAAATGACGACAATATAGCCACGTGGCTAATGGAGGCATTAAGCTTAAGTTTAAGCCACTTTTTGGTAACTCATGGTTTGTTAGTTTAAATAGTTTCGTAGCCAAAAAACGACAACACTAACCAATGAACCATTTTATTTATTTAATAAATAAACACAATCAACTAATTCAGTAAGCAACAGAATGCAGTTATTCATTAACAAACACAATCCCCATTTTCATTAATGAATACAATTCACATATTAATCAAACCAAAGTTCATTTGTAATGGAGATTGGTGCGGGTGGGGCGGGGTGAATGTAGAGTATATCCTCACACTGTTTATCTTGTTTATGTTAAATACTTTTGTAATGGAGATTGGTGCGGGTGGGGCGGGGTGAATGTAGTGTATATCCTCACACTGTTTATCTTGTTTATGTTAAATACATTTGTAATGGAGATTGGTGCGAGTGGGGCGGGGCGAATGTAGAGTATATCCTCACACTGTTTATCTTGTTTATGTTAAATACTTTTGTAATGGAGATTGGTGCGGGTGGGGCGGGGTGAATGTAGAGTATATCCTGACACTGTTTATCTTGTTTATGTTAAATACATTTGTAATGGAGATTGGTGCGAGTGGGGCGGGGTGAATGTAGTGTATATCCTCACACTGTTTATCTTGTTTATGTTAAATACATTTGTAATGGAGATTGGTGCGGGTGGGGCGGGGTGAATGTAGAGTATATCCTCACACTGTTTATCTTGTTTATGTTAAATACTTTTGTAATGGAGATTGGTGCGGGTGGGGCGGGGTGAATGTAGAGTATATCCTCACACTGTTTATCTTGTTTGTTAAATACTTTTGTAATGGAGATTGGTGCGGGTGGGGCGGGGTGAATGTAGAGTATATCCTCACACTGTTTATCTTGTTTATGTTAAATACATTTGTAATGGAGATTGGTGCGGGTGGGGCGGGGTGAATGTAGTGTATATCCTCACACTGTTTATCTTGTTTATGTTAAATACATTTGTAATGGAGATTGGGGCGGGTGGGGCGGGGTGAATGTAGAGTATATCCTCACACTGTTTATCTTGTTTATGTTAAATACATTTGTAATGGAGATTGGTGCGGGTGGGGCGGGGTGAATGTAGTGTATATCCTCACACTGTTTATCTTGTTTATGTTAAATACATTTGTAATGGAGATTGGTGCGGGTGGGGCGGGGTGAATGTAGAGTATATCCTGACACTGTTTATCTTGTTTATGTTAAATACTTTTGTAATGGAGATTGGTGCGGGTGGGGCGGGGTGAATGTAGAGTATATCCTGACACTGTTTATCTTGTTTATGTTAAATACATTTGTAATGGAGATTGGTGCCAGTGGGGCGGGGTGAATGTAGAGTATATCCTGACACTGTTTATCTTGTTTATGTTAAATACATTTGTAATGGAGATTGGTGCGGGTGGGGCGGGGTGAATGTAGAGTATATCCTGACACTGTTTATCTTGTTTATGTTAAATACATTTGTAATGGAGATTGGTGCGGGTGGGGCGGGGTGAATGTAGAGTATATCCTCACACTGTTTATCTTGTTTATGTTAAATACTTTTGTAATGGAGATTGGTGCGGGTGGGGCGGGGTGAATGTAGTGTATATCCTCACACTGTTTATCTTGTTTATGTTAAATACATTTGTAATGGAGATTGGTGCGAGTGGGGCGGGGTGAATGTAGAGTATATCCTCGCACTGTTTATCTTGTTTATGTTAAATACTTTTGTAATGGAGATTGGTGCCGGTGGGGCGGGGTGAATGTAGAGTATATCCTGACACTGTTTATCTTGTTTATGTTAAATACATTTGTAATGGAGATTGGTGCGGGTGGGGCGGGGTGAATGTAGAGTATATCCTGACACTGTTTATCTTGTTTATGTTAAATACTTTTGTAATGGAGATTGGTGCGGGTGGGGCGGGGTGAATGTAGAGTATATCCTGACACTGTTTATCTTGTTTATGTTAAATACATTTGTAATGGAGATTGGTGCAGGTGGGGCGGGGTGAATGTAGAGTATATCCTCACACTGTTTATCTTGTTTATGTTAAATACATTTGTAATGGAGATTGGTGCGGGTGGGGCGGGGTGAATGTAGAGTATATCCTCACACTGTTTATCTTGTTTATGTTAAATACTTTTGTAATGGAGATTGGTGCGGGTGGGGCGGGGTGAATGTAGAGTATATCCTGACACTGTTTATCTTGTTTATGTTAAATACATTTGTAATGGAGATTGGTGCGAGTGGGGCGGGGTGAATGTAGAGTATATCCTCACACTGTTTATCTTGTTTATGTTAAATACTTTTGTAATGGAGATTGGTGCCGGTGGGGCGGGGTGAATGTAGAGTATATCCTGACACTGTTTATCTTGTTTATGTTAAATACATTTGTAATGGAGATTGGTGCAAGTGGGGCGGGGTGAATGTAGAGTATATCCTCACACTGTTTATCTTGTTTATGTTAAATACTTTTGTAATGGAGATTGGTGCCGGTGGGGCGGGGTGAATGTAGAGTATATCCTGACACTGTTTATCTTGTTTATGTTAAATACATTTGTAATGGAGATTGGTGCGGGTGGGGCGGGGTGAATGTAGAGTATATCCTCACACTGTTTATCTTGTTTATGTTAAATACATTTGTAATGGAGATTGGTGCGGGTGGGGCGGGGTGAATGTAGAGTATATCCTCACACTGTTTATGTTGTTTATGTTAAATACTTTTGTAATGGAGATTGGTGCGGGTGGGGCGGGGTGAATGTAGAGTATATCCTCACACTGTTTATCTTGTTTATGTTAAATACTTTTGTAATGGAGATTGGTGCGGGTGGGGCGGGGTGAATGTAGTGTATATCCTCACACTGTTTATCTTGTTTGTTAAATACTTTTGTAATGGAGATTGGTGCGGGTGGGGCGAGGTGAATGTAGAGTATATCCTCACACTGTTTATCTTGTTTATGTTAAATACTTTTGTAATGGAGATTGGTGCGGGTGGGGCGGGGTGAATGTAGAGTATATCCTCACACTGTTTATCTTGTTTATGTTAAATACTTTATGCCATCTTATTATGTTTTATATATGATTATGAATATTGATTATTTTCTGATGTCCATCTTGTTTAAGAGAGCACTTATATAGGTTCTGCCTGTTGTGTAACCCTTTTGACTTTTTTTCTGATCAATAAAATATCTCAAAACAAAACTGTTTATTTGACTTGCATAATGCTGCCTAAATTTTCAATACAACCAAAAAAACCCAAACAATAATAAATAAAATAATTATAAACTAAACGAGTCTCTCGGTGAGAAAAGTATGAAGAACCGCAAAGAGCTATAGATGAGTCTTGTTAGAAGGGCAACAACCCATAGCTCTAGTGTCAGGGAGGTTACGACATGCACAGTTTTAAAGACAAGAACGGGGTCAAACATTTAGAACGTGGACAGTTTATTTTCAAGTCACTGATTGATGGGAACACTGGGTGGTATTGGCTTCGGTTGACCAAACAGAACATTGGCAAGTATTATTATAAATACAATTATTAAATGTTTGCCCACATGGAAATAGCAATGCGACTACTACGACGTGGACTCTTTGTCAAGTAAAGTGTAACAGATGTCCATGTTCTGAATTGGTTGTTTCGTTTCAGCCTATTTTCATTTTCAGTCTTGATATTCTTCCGGTTTACTCGTTTAAAAACAATTATCCTCAGTAATTAAATTAAACAAATTTGTAGGAAATATCAATAAGGCCAGGATTTTAGTTTTCAAATTTGACTTGACGCCCATGGCTTTGACTTTAAGAATTTTAGCGGTGTTTTACTAAAAAAAACAATTTAAAAATAAAATAAAGATAGGACATTTTCAGTTATATTTAAAAACCATCTCATTAAGCTAAGTTAGAATTTAAAACAGTAATACTATACATATACCCGCATTTAATCAAATTACTAATACTATATCTAGTTTGCATCATTAAACGTTATAGGGGAGGGAAGTGGTATTTGTCAAGTGTTACATATCATTTTGAAAATTTGTCTTTCTATAATAATACAAATAGGAATTATTTACATTCAGATTGGGAATTTGTTCTCCAAAATTGGGAATAAACCCCCCAAAAAACCCCACGACATAGCCTTTGGGGAAAGGTACCAACTATGTATAAACATAGCTGGTATATACCCGACAACTGAACTAGTTCATGTGTAAACAAGAACAAACTAATAACAATAAATAGTAAAACCGTGACTGATAGATAGATGATATTATTATTATTATTATTAAGATAATTTCTGTTTAAAATGTGTCAAAGCACATGAAATGCAGTCCAATACCAAAACGTAAAAAAGCATAGCCTTAGTAGAATTACCTATGATCTGTTTTGTTTTTGTTATGTACCCTCAAATTATTTTATGGCAGAAAGCTTGATTATTTATATTGCAATATATATTTTCAAACAATGCATTTAACAAGATCAGTTTATACTTCATATTCATCTTGGTATTAATGAACTGAAAAAACATGTATTTTAACATAACAGCTTCCTCAATATGATATAGGTGCATCAAAATACCCATCTACAGAAATATCTACATGTTAACTATATCATTTTATTATTTGGCGATCTACACTTAACTAATCACGAATATATATATCTTTGTAAATCCGACTGTAAATCATGACTTTATTGTAAGCACTAAACGTTTTAAAACTTAATAGCACTGTTACATTTCTCTACTTGTGTTATTTCTATGTACGTACCTTTCTTTTCTGTAGCTCACTTTTATGTTATTGATCTACTATTATGTTTTATTATTATTATTGTTAGTTATTAATTGTACTTTGTAATCTTGTCAGTTTGTTTGTAAAACAATGTAGGGAAAAGCTTGTAGCCTGTCGACCAATCGCACCAGCAAATGGAATAAAATATTGTTTAAACTAATATGATATAGCAAATAGCGAGTGCTCCAATACATCAAATGCAGGTTCCTACTAATACAAATGCAGAACAAACAATTAACAATAAAACAATTAACAATAAAACAATTAACAACGAACAAGACACCTCTTCGATAAAACATATAGACATCGCCACATACTACATCTGCTTAACGTTTCCTAATGCAAGCTTTAAGACAGGAATGGTTCACCGCGAGCAAACCGAACGTTAGCTAACGTCATTGAAAAGTAACTAACGGCAAACAAATATGGCTGCACTACTTTTCGAATTTGGATTTGCACACAAGACTGTTAAATATTCTTAGCATCCCCACGCTGGAACTAATGCGTATGCTCTGAATAAATTAAAATGTGTATATCATTACTGGAATAATAATTTAAAAAAATATATATGAATGTCATATCAGCAAGCCGAACTATTTGTAAATAATTCGTTAATAATGTTTGATACCGAAGTAACTATTCAATAGAAACAAGACATGAATTAAACTCGTTTTCTTTCGTACATTAAAATTGTATGAGGATGTATGCTGTTTTTCAAAAACATACTAATTATTTTAAGACCTAATTTGTACTGTCCGAGGACTATTTGAGAATACTATGAAACTAAGAATTTTTGTTGTTTTGTTTGGCCATTGTTGAAAACGTTTACATATTAAAATAATGAGGCTTGCATCAAGAACATGTCCGCCGTATATGTTCGCCTTAAGAAACGTAAGGCAGACTTCCCATGGAGATATTCTGTGGACATAACCAGAAACCTCCACGTAACAACCCTAGCCAGTTATCAAACGCTTGAAACTGACATATATAAAATGTACTTTGTTTATCGTTTAACTCAAAGCAAGAACAAATTCGAAAATCGCGTGCTACTTTTGATGTACCAGCTTATCATTGTTTTGACTTTTGGTTCTCTGCTTATCTACTTTTTATTTCATGTGTAATTCTCGCCCACGCCTGCGCAGCTATGTGTGCACGTGCATGGTTCATTCGAACAACTTTGGAAGAGTTTGTACTTAGCAGCATTGTCGTCAATCGGAATATGTCGGTATTTTTCCTTAAGTACGAATCGATACACTGCTGGCGATTTCATCCCTGACATTTACATTTTTTCGAGTTTCAGTCTTTAACTTGGTAAAATTGCCGCAAATTGAGTTTTATGAGACACGCTTGCAATTGCAATTGTTTGCATTGACCAAATCAAATATCGAATCGGCAATATGTTTGTGTTGAATTATGATATCTTCTATAATTATACGGTGAAATATAATAGTAAATTATGTTTTCATAACATCAAGCGTGTTGTTAATTTACATGTTACATACTACAGCAGCGATTGTATAAATATGTTTTAATATCGTCTTTCTTTTGGCCTAAAGAAACTTAATTTGACCAAAACATTTTTGACCGAATTAGCAAAATTTGCTAATATTTTTGAGTCGAGCTTACACCATGGTTACCCAATACTTAAAACTTATGTATATAAAGTGTACTTTCTTTGACCTCTATCTGAAAACCAGGACAGAAATCCAAGGTAACCAGCATACTTCAAATGACATCAATAGCAAGTTACCTAACGCCTGAAACTGACATATATAAAGTGTACTATGTCTGTCCTTTGATTCAAAACAATGAGAGAAAACCAAGATAACTAGAAAACTCCAAGTGACACAGAAAGCGAGTTACACAATCCTTGAAACTGAAATATATAAAATTGATTTATTTTTTGTCCTTTAACTTAAAATATAGGCAAAAAAAAAGTTAAACAAAAGTGGAGGGTCTGAAATAGTACGCTCATCTATTTCTCCCTCATGTTCTCTCACTCCCTATATCTCTCCAAGTTTATGTCTCTCCCCACCTCTGTCCATCCATCTCTCTGTATGTCTGCATGTCTCTCTCTCCCCTTCTTCCTCAATTTTAGTATTATTTTCTGTTTCTCCATCTATCTATTATCTCTTCCCTTTTCTTCTCTCCTCCCTCCCCCTATCTATCTATCTCTCTCATTTCAGCCCGCGATAATTGAGACCCTCCTGCACAATTACCTCCTTTTATCTTGTTTGCAAACGTGTACAGTAGTCAGCACGTGTTTTCTGTTATTTTCAATTCTCTCTCTCTCTCTCTCTCTCTCTCTCTCTCTCTCTCTCTCTCTCTCTCTCTCTCTCTCCATATTAGTATTTATTTTCTGATGCTCCCTCTGTATCTCTACATATCTCCATATCATAAATTCTCTCTCTCTCTCTCTCTCTCTCTCTCTCTCTCTCTCTCTCTCTCTCTCTCTCTCTCTCTCTCTCTCTCTCTCTCTCTCTCTCTTAGTTTCTCACTCGATCTTCTTCCTCAGTTCTGTCTCTGCCCCGCCCAGAAACCTGAATTAGTTGAAAAAGTATACGTACATTTATCTCTTTATTTCAATCACTCAAGCATGCATGCACTCATCCTTCAACAACAAAAAGATAGTGACAGTCTACATTGGGTCTATAATCAAAATGTCATGTTTAAATTATAAGCATGTTTTGTCCAGTAACATGGTTCAATCAACTCTGTTAGTTGAAATACATCAAGTAGTGATCTGCAGTTTATAATATGATCAAGTGAACGCTGTCTTCAGAGCTGAGTTAGTTCAAATACATTAAGTAGTGATCTGCAGTTTTTATGATATGATCCAGTGAACACTGTTTTCAGAGCTGAGTTAGTTGAAATACATTAAGTCTTAAATTAACGCGGGGAGGGGGGGGGGGGGGGATGAAGGCGAATGGAACGTGTTTTTCGCAATAGAAGCATGAAGTTGGACACAATAAACGACGAGAAATTTATATGAATCTATCGGAAGCCTCGGAATGCTATTTTGTAGCTGTTGCAAATGTTCCGAGCCGATTTGGAATCGTCAGCCTCTTTCACCATTAAGTTCGACAACAGTCACTCTTCGCAATAAATATAACATATCTTACCATCATTTCTCTTCAGATCCACATTCCAGGATTAAAACGCCCCCAGGTGCATTAGTCATGTTGAAACAAAAACATTGCAATAGAAATTTTGCATTGGGATTTTCCCAGCATTAATGAAACGGAAACGTCATTGTTAAACTATAACAAGATGAAAAGTGATGTCACTGAAATACTGACATCATTTAAATTAAAATTAGCTATATTATTACAATGCTACGCCACATTAAAAAAACAAAAACAACTAGTCTACAACCTGGAATCCTGTCAATATAATTCAGAGAACAGATAACGCAGTTTACTTTCGGTATGTTTTTAATTTTCATAAATTTAAACAAAATATTAAGTTTAAAAGTACATTTTGTCAAATACGTCATATAAAAAAATTAACGTTGTATATCTTATATTTATTGTGTATGACGCCAAAACAAGGAAGCGAAGAATAACTGTAGTATATCTATAAACAAAAAATACAGGTTAATTTTTTCTCGGCTGATTGTTTTGTAAATTGGACATAAAAATAGTATTTGTTTCTTATTTCTAAAACACTTTATTTATTTACAAAAAAACATTTTTGTAGGAGGGTGGGAATATAATCAAGTGAACAGTATCTTCAGAGACGAGTTAGTTGAAATACAATGAAGTAGCGGTCTGTAGGTTTCATGATATAATCAAGTGAACAGTATCTTCAGAGACGAGTTAGTTGAAATACAATGAAGTAGCGGTCTGTAGGTTTCATGATATAATCAAGTGAACAGTATCTTCAGAGACGAGTTAGTTGAAATACAAGTGAGGTTTCATGATATAATCAAGTGAACAGTATCTTCAGAGACGAGTTAGTTGAAATACGCTGAAGTAGCGGTCTGTAGGTTTCATGATATAATCAAGTGAACAGTATCTTCAGAGACGAGTTAGTTGAAATACGCTGAAGTGAAGTAGCGGTCTGTAGGTTTCATGATATAATCAAGTGAACAGTATCTTCAGAGACGAGTTAGTTGAAATACAATGAAGTAGCGGTCTGTAGGTTTCATGATATAATCAAGTGAACAGTATCTTCAGAGACGAGTTAGTTGAAATACAATGAAGTAGCGGTCTGTAGGTTTCATGATATAATCAAGTGAACAGTATCTTCAGAGACGAGTTAGTTGAAATACGCTGAAGTAGCGGTCTGTAGGTTTCATGATATAATCAAGTGAACAGTATCTTCAGAGACGAGTTAGTTGAAATACGCTGAAGTAGCGGTCTGTAGGTTTCATGATATAATCAAGTGAACAGTATCTTCAGAGACGAGTTAGTTGAAATACGCTGAAGTAGCGGTCTGTAGGTTTCATGATATAATCAAGTGAACAGTATCTTCAGAGACGAGTTAGTTGAAATACAATGAAGTAGCGGTCTGTAGGTTTCATGATATAATCAAGTGAACAGTATCTTCAGAGACGAGTTAGTTGAAATACAATGAAGTAGCGGTCTGTAGGTTTCATGATATAATCAAGTGAACAGTATCTTCAGAGACGAGTTAGTTGAAATACAATGAAGTAGCGGTCTGTAGGTTTCATGATATAATCAAGTGAACAGTATCTTCAGAGACGAGTTAGTTGAAATACAATGAAGTAGCGGTCTGTAGGTTTCATGATATAATCAAGTGAACAGTATCTTCAGAGACGAGTTAGTTGAAATACAATGAAGTAGCGGTCTGTAGGTTTCATGATATAATCAAGTGAACAGTATCTTCAGAGACGAGTTAGTTGAAATACAATGAAGTAGCGGTCTGTAGGTTTCATGATATAATCAAGTGAACAGTATCTTCAGAGACGAGTTAGTTGAAATACAATGAAGTAGCGGTCTGTAGGTTTCATGGTATAATCAAGTGAACAGTATCTTCAGAGACGAGTTAGTTGAAATACAATGAAGTAGCGGTCTGTAGGTTTCATGGTATAATCAAGTGAACAGTATCTTCAGAGACGAGTTAGTTGAAATACAATGAAGTAGCGGTCTGTAGGTTTCATGATATAATCAAGTGAACAGTATCTTCAGAGACGAGTTAGTTGAAATACAATGAAGTAGCGGTCTGTAGGTTTCATGGTATAATCAAGTGAACAGTATCTTCAGAGACGAGTTAGTTGAAATACAATGAAGTAGCGGTCTGTAGGTTTCATGGTATAATCAAGTGAACAGTATCTTCAGAGACGAGTTAGTTGAAATACAATGAAGTAGCGGTCTGTAGGTTTCATGGTATAATCAAGTGAACAGTATCTTCAGAGACGAGTTAGTTGAAATACAATGAAGTAGCGGTCTGTAGGTTTCATGGTATAATCAAGTGAACAGTATCTTCAGAGACGAGTTAGTTGAAATACAATGAAGTAGCGGTCTGTAGGTTTCATGATATAATCAAGTGAACAGTATCTTCAGAGACGAGTTAGTTGAAATACAATGAAGTAGCGGTCTGTAGGTTTCATGATATAATCAAGTGAACAGTATCTTCAGAGACGAGTTAGTTGAAATACAATGAAGTAGCGGTCTGTAGGTTTCATGATATAATCAAGTGAACAGTATCTTCAGAGACGAGTTAGTTGAAATACAATGAAGTAGCGGTCTGTAGGTTTCATGATATAATCAAGTGAACAGTATCTTCAGAGACGAGTTAGTTGAAATACAATGAAGTAGCGGTCTGTAGGTTTCATGATATAATCAAGTGAACAGTATCTTCAGAGACGAGTTAGTTGAAATACAATGAAGTAGCGGTCTGTAGGTTTCATGATATAATCAAGTGAACAGTATCTTCAGAGACGAGTTAGTTGAAATACAATGAAGTAGCGGTCTGTAGGTTTCATGATATAATCAAGTGAACAGTATCTTCAGAGACGAGTTAGTTGAAATACAATGAAGTAGCGGTCTGTAGGTTTCATGATATAATCAAGTGAACAGTATCTTCAGAGACGAGTTAGTTGAAATACAATGAAGTAGCGGTCTGTAGGTTTCATGATATAATCAAGTGAACAGTATCTTCAGAGACGAGTTAGTTGAAATACAATGAAGTAGCGGTCTGTAGGTTTCATGATATAATCAAGTGAACAGTATCTTCAGAGACGAGTTAGTTGAAATACAATGAAGTAGCGGTCTGTAGGTTTCATGATATAATCAAGTGAACAGTATCTTCAGAGACGAGTTAGTTGAAATACAATGAAGTAGCGGTCTGTAGGTTTCATGATATAATCAAGTGAACAGTATCTTCAGAGACGAGTTAGTTGAAATACAATGAAGTAGCGGTCTGTAGGTTTCATGATATAATCAAGTGAACAGTATCTTCAGAGACGAGTTAGTTGAAATACAATGAAGTAGCGGTCTGTAGGTTTCATGATATAATCAAGTGAACAGTATCTTCAGAGACGAGTTAGTTGAAATACAATGAAGTACTAGGTTACAGAGGACTGTACTGAATAATACATCATTCCTATATCGCCCATATAGTACTGCGACTCATAGACTAGGTTACAGAGGACTGTACTGAATAATACATCATTCCTATATCGCCCATATAGTACTGCGACTCCCAGACTAGGTTACTGAGGACTATACTGAATAATTACACAGGACTGTACTGAATAATACATCATTCCTATATCGCCCATATACTACTGCCACTCATAGACTAGGTTACTTTACTAAACCAAAACGGAGCTCATGGATCACTTTGAACACTGATCGTATCAGGTGTTCGCGAAATGTGATGATATCCTACCCCACCAGTGGCACCTTTCAGAACTACTCACACCACAATTGTCAAATGTGTCACTTCATATAAAACGAAATAAATGTGTTTCACCAAGTTCAAGACATGGAATAGCATCAGCCATCACTTTGGTCAGAGATGCATCGTATTTCGTAGATGTAGCCTCTAAATGTCAGCATTAAAACGTTTTGAAGGCACCCCTGGGGTCCTAGGACCGAATAACTCTGCTAGAACAACGTATGTGTTAGAATGATATGGCGTTGTTTGAAACTAGCATACTGTAAGGTATCTTAGAAGTTTCTGTCTCCATATGAGATTTGGGCGCTCACTTGATGTGCGGTCGTTTTGGGAAAGATCCCCGTCGGTGGGCCATTGGGCTATTTCTCGACACGACTGGTATAACAAAGGCCGTGATATGTGCTATTCTGTCTGGGATGGTGCATATAAAAAGATCCCTTGTTGCTAATTGAAAAGAGTAGCCCATGAAGTGGCGACAGCTGGTTTCCTCTATCAATATATGTGTGGTTCTTAACCACATGTCTCACGCCATATAATTGGTAAATAAAATGTGTTGAGTGTGTCATTAAATAACACATTTCCTTCCTTGTAAGATTTTGATTTAAGGGGCGTCCTTTTGACATGCCTCGGTCGACCGATCGACCGCAAAGTACACGACCTGTGCATGTGAAAGAACAACAATGATTGACAGTAAAAAAAACATTTGTTCTCACATGGGAACGATCCAAAGGATAACCACAGAAGTTGATCTTACATGGACACAGGCACCTGCAACACAAGAATATGTATGTATATGGATCTGGGTAATATATGATATGATATGATATGATATGATATATGATATGATATATGATATATGATATGATATAATATGATATATGGCATGGCATGACATGACATGACATGACATATGATATGATATATGATATATGGCATGACACGATATATGATATGATATGATATGATATGATATGATATGATATATATATGTATATATAGTTGCATTTTAAAAAATCACCACGTCACACATTCATATGTCATATGAACATCGTGTTATGATTGACTGGAATTATAGTTAAGTACAAATGTTACCAAAAATACATTGTATTAAGCTTGACATTATGAGGTATAGTGTCCAATGTAGTTAAAGTATGTGAACCTTTCTGATCACATACTTTCAGAATTCGATAACTTTGCAAGTTAAATGCGAATTCGACGCAAATGAACCAGTCCACTGTACTACGTTTACTGATATATAAGCGAACATAATACAGCAACACTCCATAACTGACGTATGCATTAATAGTATTGACATTTCTAAACGCACTTTACATTGAAAGTTGCCCAGTGTTCAGAAAACAAATGACATTCACTAGTTTGGTTTTATGTAAGGATACATGAAAAAAATGACGTCATTTGCACTTAACACAAAAAAACAACAACATCGTGTTATGACTGACTGAAATTATAGTTAAGTATAAATGTTACCAAAATACATTGTATTAAGCTTAACATTATGAGGTATAGTTTAGAACAAAAATTATCTAAACAGCAAAGTATATTCTGTAGCCCTCGGTACATAAATTTCGAGTTACTTGAATGGAAAAGGCAAACATCAAAATACATATAAATTACCGCAGTGGAAACCCTTACACAGTTTACAGTTCCTTTTATCATATTTTGGTAAATGCACTGATACTTTGCTTTTGGTTGGCATAACAAATTTTATTTTACTTTTACTTGTTCGTGTAATTTAAATCTTAAACAGCACACAATCGATCAAAATTGAGGTGGTGGTGGTTCAAAACATTTTGTGGAGAACGAAGTACCGTTCTCGACGTTCTTGGCATGTGCTAATGTCCTAAACACCTTTTCCGAATTATTTCGATACCTGGAACGTTCGTTAATATGAGAACCCCCCCCCCCCCCCCCCACACACACACACCACCACCACCCAAACAAAACCCCTAAAACAAGACACGTTACTTACCACCCGTTGCTGCAGCCGGAGCTAAAGAGGAAAGAAAGAAAAATGTACATGAACCATTTCAAATACCTTATTATTGATAATCTGTGTGCACAACTTTTCAGAGAGAGAGAGAGAGAGAGAGAGAGAGAGAGAGAGAGAGAGAGAGAGAGAGAGAGAGAGAGAGAGAGAGAGAGAGAGAGAGAGAGAGAGAGAGAGAGAGAGAGAGAGAGAGAGAGAGCACGTGCTGACTATTGAAAATTATGGCGGGCTGAAATGAAATGTGCAAAATGTCAGGGATTTTCTGGGCATCTCCCCTGGAAACATTACAAACCGGATGTTCTGAAATGAACTTTTCTGCAACCTACAAGTACAATGTTTGAGAGTAAACACTAGTAAATGTATCACTTTTTGTTTCCCAATGTATACTTATTGTATTTGTATATACAACTCAGTTAAGTACGAAATTGATTCTACCAGAAAATAATAAAACAGACTGTAACTGCCTCAAATCTTTTGAAATTGGACAATACCTTGGAGTTAAAAAAGTGGTTTTCGGCAAGTATGTTTGCTTGGTAAAAAAGGCAGCACTTCGCGGTAATTTTCAGGGATTGAGAGCTGATTGTGACAGCTAATTTGATAATAAATGTGATCGTTTTACCAACAGTAAAAATCACCAAATATTGGGATATGAATCATAGTTCGTTTGTTTGTTAAAAAACATTCTGGTCAGAAAACCACTGTTATTGGGAATAATGAACATACATACTGAAAAGCTGGCGACAAATGCTGGTACGTAAACGCAACTTTTTCGATTCTATATGTCTAATTTTAATCAATATTAACTGATCTAAAATATCGTAAAATTTAGAAAAACCCACGAAAATAATACTTACCGATTAAATATGAATTTTATTTTATGTATTCATTAAATATTTAAATGAATATATGTGAGTGAAAATTATTAACTTGTACCCACTCAACGTGGGTTTTTTTCTCTAAAAAATGAATCCAGTAGTCTAAAGGTAGACACCTGAGCAGGTTCAATACTCTGATCACTAGCACCTCAGATGAGCACTTTACCTGCTGAGTCAGATCCCACGTGATTAACTCAATATGCAGAGATGTAATTTACCAAGCTCATATTTCCTTAATTACATTCTGTTAAGGGAAATTTTGTATTTTACTACAGATTGTCAAACAAAATTGACTATATGTCATGGATAAGGTTAGTTAATATGGACAACAAAGAAGTACTCACCACCCGTTGTCGTCGTCGCCTTGGTTTCCTCTAAAATAAACAAAAGGAATATAAACATTATTAATTGATTTTTTTTTATAGGGTTGGGTACCGCCAAAAAAAAAAAAAAAAAAAGAAAAAAAAAAAAAAAAAAACGTACCACAGTATACCAGGTTTGTTTGGTTGTTCTTTTTTTGTAAAATACTGCGGTATGTACCATCTATGTGCCTTTGAACTTAAGAGGCCAAACATATACGACATACTACATTGAAACACCAGTAGAGATTTTGACTGATACAGTTCACTCTATTTTCCTATAAAGTAGAGTAAGCATTAAGCAGGACTACACATCTCAATTAGAGAATAGCTAATACTTATAGGTAGAACGTAGTTGTAGAGCCTTCTTGTATTTTAAGACCTTATAATGTAAATGAAATAAACAACAGAATGAGTGAATGAATTCGGTACTGATCATTTTAGTTGAACTGGAAATATAATGCAAATGACAAAGTTTAAACAAATATATTCTATTATCACCAGTCTGGTGCATTGCGACTGGCAAAATCAGATGGAATGTTAGCAGACCCAGACAAGTGTCGAACAGAGGCTTGGTACCGGCTAACGGTGGAGAGAAAGGTGGAAACATGTGGGCTTGCAGAGAATTCACCTCGGCACAGCTTCTCAAAGGCTTGAACGCAGGGTTTGCTGTCCATAAGAATTACATGCCTTGTGTTTGGATTGGATGATGTATGGAGAGAAATGTTTTGTGGCCACAGCGATGGATAAAGCCTCTACTTCACATGGTAACCACAGGATCTGTCTCTCTCGAAGCTTTGCACTGAAGAAACCGGCAAGATGCAGTTTACCTTCCCGAGTAATATACAATGTAGCACCAATGCCATTTTGTTTCACGGAGCCATCGGTTACTATCCACAGTTGATCATCAGGGCGAGGTAATGTAATTGTTCGATTGGAGTGAAGAGCCATCTGAGCAGATTTAAAGGCATGCACTAAGGTGTCAGACCAGTTGACTCTGTCTTCAGACTGTTTCCCTGCTTGTTCATTGTCAAGTGGTGCGATGTGGCTGGCGCAGTGTGGGAGAACACGAGCCAATACTTTGTAAGAGCCAATGAAGAATCGAAGACCGTGAATCTTTTCGGGCGCAGGACATGAGGAAAGAGCAGCTATTCTATGCGGAGTTGCGGTGATAGTACCTTGCTTCCACTTCCATCCAAGAATGATAACAGATAAAGGACAGATGACAGTCTTATCGGGCGATAGCTTGATATTATTGACTTGGAGAGCATCAAGCACACGGTGCCAAGTAGCCAAACGGTCATCAAGGGTATCAGCTCCACAATACAAATCATCAGCCAACTTTGTGACTACACCTTTCTGTAACAGATGACCAAGAACTCGACACATGAGCTCCTCGAGGGCAGTTTCAGAACCAGGCATACCCATAGCACATCTGGAATACACGCGAATTCCCTTGAATGGTGTCGCCACACCACAGTACTTCATAGAGTGGCGTGCCAATGGAATCTGGTAAAATGCATGTGTGAGATCAGTTGTAATTATGTACTTCCATGATGCAAGGCGTCGAAGAACTGAATCAACATCTGGCATAAGTGAAGGTTGAGGTTTGCTGTATCTGCCTACATCTGCGAAAGCTGTGACTAGCCGAAACCCTCCATTAGTTTTCTTGACTAGGAACGATGGGTTAAGGTATTCCACGGTAATACCCACATCTTCCGGACGTCGGAACACTCCTAGTTCTTCTAATTCATCAAATTTGTTTTGAAGATCGACTAGTTTGTCACGGGAATACTGAGGGATGCGGCCCTTACGTTGAGGATGTTGTACAGGGCCCATGTTCACAACTGCCTGAAAAGGACCCGAAGCGCCGTTGTAACCTGTGTTGACAGGACTGAAAATCTCATCATACTGAAGTAACAGGGTTTTGAACTTAGTTAACATATCCTTTGGAAGTATGTTATCTGGATCTAAGTGGACAGTATCAGAATGCGATGCAGATTGATCTACATATTTGTCACATGAACGAGATTGTGCAGAGTTGACATCAACTTCTGTAGGAATGGACACTGCATGTACCTGACAGAAATGCTCATGCCGTTTTAAAGTCTGTGGTTGATCAGTGAGATTGGGAATACGGATCTTGCCTGCAACACTGTATTAACATATCTGGAGAAGGCCACATGGCGGTGTGAGGGAGTGACGAATTGTCTAAGCGTGGTTCTATGGCAAAATCATCATCAATAGTAGATAAGACCTCTGGGAGCTCCACTTCGATGTACTCACCCGGCCAGATAGTAGATAATGTTCTTGGAACATGTAACACATGGGTACGACGGACTGTGTGATGAGGAGCGGTACTATGCGACCCATAAAGGTAAGTACTGCCATCTCCAAGGATGATTTCATGTTTGGCTGGGCGGATGGTCACATCGTTTTGTTCCATGAAGGGAATGCCTGCTAGTATGTCTACATCAAGGTCTTCAACAACAAGTCCCTCAAATAGGAATTCGCGACTGTCACGGACAACAGTGAACCGGGTTTCGCCTACAACTTTTAAAGGAGACAGACCATCTGCTTGGTGAGCATACTGGGAACTTTTATGTATGTCGACTCCGAGCATCTTTGCAGCAGACAGACGTATCATATTGCCAGTGGCTCCGCTGTCGATTGTAAGTCGGGCCACACGATGGCCATAAAAGGCTGTCATATATGGTGACTGTTTGACTTGAACACGGCAGGCAGTAGTGCTATGTGTGCAAGTAGGTAACCCATTCTGGGAAGTACGGTTGTCATCATTGTCCTCGGGTTCAGATTCAGAGTCGTCAAGTATGTGGGTAATTTGTCTAGCTCGTGCCATATATTTTCGAGCACTGACTAAGAAAGTGATTATAGTTTACACGTCCTGCTGTTTGGCATAGTGGGCACACTTTAGAAGGAAGAGAATGTTTTTTTGGAGATGTTATAGTCTGCCGATTCAGATAAGATTTTTGTTTGTCTTTAAATAATGGTGGAGCGGTTCGCATAACTTTAATCTCTTCAGATGTGTGAAGTTCATCTAGTAAAGACGAGAGAGCCTGGGAGATTTCTGGTTTGATGGAGGAGAGAGTTCTTGATCGTAATTCAGTGCCATAACGTTGTTTCACTAGACGTGGTAAATCATTATGCAACAATCGGAGCCAAGTCAGAACTATAAAGTTTTCCAGTGAAGGAGATAACTCTTCGTCCTCTTCGATCACTGATCCATGGTGGGTAATGCCACAGTTACGACGTAGAAGATTGTCTTCCATGAAGGCAGACAGACGTTGGAATAGGTCTTCAGGGCGTTCATCTGGGAGGAGATGGATGTCACAAAAATCTAGAAAGTGTCCACCAGTGGATTGAAAGCCATAATGAAGCCGTATGACTTGCCAAATACTGTCCATTGATGTAGAGTTTTTTGATAATTATGTTGCGTGAAATAATGGGGCAGAAATTGGCAATTTGCCCCAACATCAATTCTAAAATAGTAACCTTTTGCGCCGCTGTGTGTCGACTGGCTTTTGGAACATCCTCGTCGTCATTAGTGAAACCCCGAAGAGGAGATATACGTGTTTTCTTGCCCCATGTGACACCGTCAAGAAGAAAGGGGGCGAAATTGGGGTCTAATGATAATGTGTATGATAGATTTTGTTTCCTGTTCTCAAACGAGTTTACTGTCTCTGATTTCGATAAACACCATTGTTTGGGGTCTCTTTGTGTGTTAGCCATGTTTGGGATTGTTACCGTGACAAATACCTCAACGTTATTCGCCGGGCCGGTCCTTTACAATATGTGTGTGTGCTCGAATACGAAGCCTGAGTCGATCTCGCTGCCACCACGCCAGTAAAAATGGAATGTTCATAGCACAGAACCTAATCACCACAAGTAACAGTACAATAGCGACTTCATCCGCTACTTTATTGACCACAACACGAGATCACAGAAGCCAAACACCCAACAACAGGAAACCGGAAACGGAACTCAATATATTTAAGACATCGCTGCTTTCCTAACAACAATGCTTGATAAACACTTAACCACTATGGCGATATACTAGATCCGTTATGCAGTCCAGACATTCTTTGTTCAATGCATCATCGTCTGAAAAAATATGACCACTTTTCCTGTTCGTACAGAGGTGGACAAGTAATTTTATATGACCAGTGGCTTCAAATCACACTACTGAACAGCTGTTTAAAGCGAGACTCTAGGGTGTATAGTGACGACGCGACCTCTAAGGGGGAGATAATTTCTTTATGTACGCCATTGCCCATGTGCACTGCCTTTATTTTTTTTATATAACATTGTTTCACTATTTATGCATAATAGAAGTTGGAAATGAATGAAGTATCGTTGCATTGTCCTGATAGGCTAACTAAATATATTAAGTTGTGAAAACAACAACGTCACTTTGTATTGCTTATTTTCCGATTTTATGTTTATAACGACGTTAGGGTTAATGGTTACCTTGTAACATTATAATGGTATATGTTACCATTTTCCAGTGGCTTCAAGAACACTATTACATGTTCCAAAATACTATTTGGCGTGTTTCAGATCGATTTTAAAGTGAAATATGCACATGGTGATTAGTAGTTGAGTTTAACCGGCAAGTTTAGAAAAGCGATTCAAATTTGGCAGACATATTTTACAGCACGCCAAACTTCAAAGGGCTATAACTTTCTAACCACTAAATATTTTTCCGTCCGGTTTTCATTAATTTACATTTTTTGGTACATATTTTTGCTTGAAATAAAAAGTTTGACCACATATTTTTTTTTTTTTTTTTTTCGTTGTTCTACCTACTTTTAGTATGTTATTAAGGCTACTAAGAGGAGTGCATAAACGAAGTTTCAGCTTTCTACTAATTTTTTCCGACCTTTTGGCCATTTTTCCTGGACTACGTTATGAATAAGAAAGTCGCCGCTGTAACATGGGTCATTTGTTTCACACCTAATAGCCATTGTTTAAAATATGCCGTAAAACAAAATATTGCTTTCGTTTTCGAAATCATTTAGTAAATCATCATACACTACAATTGTAAACTGCAATAATTGTTGCATCTTATGAAGTGTGGAAGACAAAGCTCAGTGATAGAACATAATGCAGTCTAAAATGACAACAGAAAATCGCTACCGAAAAGAAAATGGACAGAAAAGCAGGACAGTTTCTGTATATGTATAGCATAGGCACTTTCTCATTCAGGACAACAAATGCCGTACAGAAATGAATGCTTGTATGTGATTGGAGTCAAATCGTTTATGTTTGTATTGTCGTGTGATCATCGAGATAGAGCCAGAAGAATACCGTATGGTTTATATAATGGTGTGGCCATGGTCCATTCATACTCCATAGTTTGGGTATCAAAGGCCTTGGTATGTACAATCTTGTCTGCGGGATGGAGAATATAAAATATTCCTTGTTACTAATTAATTAAATAGAGTATTTTATACAAAAACATAGGCGTGGGAAGATGGCAGCAACTGGGAGGTGGGCACGTATTAAATACGAGTTCATATCTGACATTTTAAAACATTCACTGACATGTTATTAAGAAATTTAGTGTGCGTGTTTTGGGGGTGGAGCGGCGTTGTGTTTTCTACTCTGGGATATTTGTAGGGATAAAACCATTTACACTTCGCCATATAATCCTCTTTTTGTTTAAAGGAGCTCAATCACGGATTTAATGGGCCTTGTTTCTCTAAATATGCATTATAAATGAAACTTACATTCATTTGGAATACCAAACCTAGTTATTGTATGATCCAAAACATTTTAATTGAACTACGATCGAGAACTCTCCTTGTGATGAGACATAAACAATACGGAAAAACAGACTCGTAGTGATGATGCATATATATACGGAAAAACCTCGTAGTATGATGTATTTATACGACAATTTTATATAAACGATCGTTGTGTATAGAGACTTGGCAAATGAGGGCCGGCTATATACATGACAAATACTAAAATATATATTATCTCATGATGAAAATAACCGCGAATACGCTGAAATAAAGAAATAAACAGTCGGAACATGAACTCGCCATTTATTATTATTATCATTATTATTATTATTAGGCGCGTGTGCAAATTATTTTGATTGGTTCGCAAAGTGGTATTTCGGTTTTAATGTATAGCGTAAAAAAAAAACAGTGTACTTGTTGCATGTTTTGTCGTCCAAAGGTTGGCTAATTATTACTTAACCCAGTTGAATCCAGTTCTACGTGCAGAGACAAGTTCAGCCTGCCATTTGTGCGTGGTGTGCACGCTCGTTAATCTTGCATTTTTATAGCCAAAACTACTACAGATAAAACACCGCCCCTCCATCCCAAAAAGGTAGTAGTAGGCTAATAATACTAATACTAATACTAATAATAATAGTAGTAGTAGTAGTAGTAGTAGTAGTAGTAGTAGTAGTAATAGTAATAATAATAGTAATAGGAATAATAATTGTGTATTATTAATATTATTATTACATGTATTATAATGTTGGTAAAATCACGTCGCGGTGGGGTGGGGCGGGTGGGGGCGGTTGTTACAGAAACATTACATAAATTTAGAGGGGGACCCGGGAGTGGTCTCAGCTTTACTAGTAGCCTATATAAAAAAAATGTATTTTGAGTTTTATTGCCCCTTGCAATTTTCAGCATTTGAAATGTGACTAAATACAGCAAAATAACCTTTTTGTCATATTTATTTGCGGTAAAATTAACTCTTTTACAAAATTTACGTAAGCAGCCTCAAAATTGTAATCAGTGAAAAATTATTAAGTTCAAGCCCTGTTGTTAGTTTGTGTACTGTCCATAGTTAGTTTCTCTTTCAGTTAATCTACCTCAGCAGCTGATAATTTGTAATTGCTATTTTTATTTATTTATTTATTTATTATTAATTTTTTGTTAGTACTGTAGGAACAATACGACGCTATTCATATATCTATGGAAAACGTACACAAAAGGGTCCGCTAAATTCATATACTCCCTCACACCCTGCCCTGTTCAGAAAGTGCACTGTATGTACAGTACTTAGTATGTATTCCTCTTGTTCCAGATTGTTCGGTAATATGGATCAATCAAATACGTGTACTTATTTACCGCCTATATACATTTTTGCTGTGAATATAGCCAGCCCTCGTTAGTGGAGGCTATATACACGGCCTTCATATATATAGTCACATCGTATATAAACATCGTCTAGTTCAGCGTATTCTTTAAAAATGTAACAATTCCTATCCCAAGTCAGCCGTTATGGCATATTTTACATAATAATGAAATTGACAAGGTGGAAAATGTTGGTGTTCATGAGCCAGATGTTTAGAGTTTTTCGCGTACGACTAACGATAAATTTATCTATAGATGCAAAGGCCTAACTAGTCGGGATTGTCGACGTTTAACATGCTTCTGTTATTAAAATAAATTAATGTATAAGCTTATTATCATTCAGTACATGGTTTTATTATTTTTTAATAACTTATTTTCATTGTTTTTTTTTGCTGTTTTTTCTTCTATTTACCCTACGTCGCAGAGGACGGTCAAGCGTTCTCGTTACACGAAATTGGTAAATCGTTTTGACACTGCGGTTATTCGGGGAATGCCCGTCACGTAACTCAAAATAATACGTCACACCTCTGCTCTCCAAATTTTTCTCAGAATTATGGACCGTGCCCATAATTCAGTTATTTTTATAAAATAGTAATAATAAGTGTGATATGGTGGTTATGTAGATGGTCCAATAAAGTACTTTTAGGTACAAATCAAATGTATATTATATTGTCATATAATACCTTGTTGGGTCAATAATTAGGTCAACCATCTGTGACAGAGCGCGTTTAATATAAACATGAAAAGTGGCAATTAATTAGGGCTCCCTAAATCACCCAATGTTTTCCTGGGGGCCAAAAAAAAAAAAAAAAAAAAAAAAAAAAACAATTGAAAATAAAATAAAATAAAATAAAATAAAATAAATAAATAAATAAAATTGAAAATAAAAGAAAAGAAAAAAGTAAAGTAAAGTAAAATAAAGTACAGTAAAGTAAAGTAAAATAAAGCAAAATAAAATAAATGATATATCACAAACTGTAAAAATAATCCTACCAAAATGTTTGTTAAAACGTTGTTATAGTAGTAGTAGTAGTAGTACATAAAAAGTACATAAATCGTATTCGAAACTATTTTTTAAAATCGCAACACCCCCCCCCCCCCCCCCCCCCCCCCCCCCCCCCAAAAAAAAGAGAAAAGAAAAGAAAGAGTCCAAAGTGAATAAGCTATCTGATCCATTCCGTTCCGTTCCGATCCGGTCCGCGTTTTAGGAACACCCCACATGCACCTACTATCACCCCAACAAATGGGTTGTCTCAACGCACCCATATCTGAAATTCTGTATGTTGTGCCCGTGCAGTGCGTTCTCACCATTGGTATAAAAGTGTGCATGATTGCCATCCACGTTTTCACGCACACTTCAGTTGAAAATGCGTCGTGTTTTTGCTTTGCTTAATGCTGGCCCTGGCCTTTGTGCACAGGAAACGGATCCAGTCATTTGGGGTCTTTACCTCATCCACCCAATCACACCCTGACTGACAATAAAGTTCCTTGCGACTTCTCCGTGGCTGTGTTCAACCTCTATCCGACCTTCTCAACATTAGTCAACACACGACGCATTTTGGGCCGACTTGGTATATAATTTATAGAATTGGGACATTTTGGGTTTCAACACTCAGCGTGTTTCAAATCAGATTGTTTTAGTCAATGCAAAAGGCATTTAGAAACATATTCGTTTTTGCATTTTGTCATTATAATCAGTAAACGTTCATTTCTTAGTGATTTAAATCGGGTGTTTTTCAACCGCAATACGCTGTCTGCAGTCGAGGTGAGAGACGGTACCATTATGTCAAGGGCTGTAACTCTAGTGCAACCTAATAGAATCTTTGGGAACAACTTGTAAGGTGTTCAGCACACGCTACTCCTCGACAAATATATGGGTTTCATTCAGAACGCGAAGTATATAGTGGTTGTACTTCGACATGGTTTTCTAAGATCAAAATTCGAAACATGCACAAAATGGGGATTGCAACAAACCCATCCACAACAACAAAAGCAAACCCAAAACAATTAAGTTCACCAACATGTATTAGTCTCACACAGAAACTGGCTGATCAACAAAATATGCCCTCATTTCTGAAAATAATAAATTTGATCACATATAAATTTGTCAACACTTCTAATTTGGGGTTGGGTGTTGGGAGGTGTTGGGAGGTGTGCACATCTGATAAAGGTGCGGTGATGTCAGTACATATATGCATTACGTTTATACCAGTGAATAGTTTGTAAAATATCAATTTTCTAATTGATTTTTATTTAACACAATTTATACTCTGAACATTATTTATAATTGTTCTAAATGGATTATATCTACTATTCACTACAGGAGAGGCACACAAATTTCGCATACCTTTTACCGATTGAATATAATAATTGAAAACAAATTTTAACAACAGAGGGCTTAAAATAATAAAAATTTAATGATTTATGTTTGTTGATCTGGCATGTTTCATTTTACGTGACACGCACCAAATGTTAATTCATATTTCCAATTTCTACGAGTCAAGTGGACCCGATATCTATAATTCTAAGGAATAAACAAAAACGGCTTATACTCCGTCCCATGTCCCTATGTTATATTTGTGTGTGTGTGTGTGGTGTGTGTGTGTGTGTGTCTCTGTGTGTGTGTGTGTGTCTCTCTGTGTGTGTCTGTGTGTGCGTGTGCGTGCATGTGCGTGTGCGTGTGTGTGTGTGTGTGCGTGTGTGTGTGTGTGTGTGAATAATTTCAGTTTGGTTTGACGTAAGAAAAAGAGCTAACAAATACTATTCTGTGTGCAGTTTTAAAAATAAAAAGCTCAGAAATAAATAACTTGTAGTAAAATTCCATAGTATGACAAAAATGCGTTCCCTGTGGGAAGGACTATACTGAAATTAATGATTTTAGGGGTTTGTAAAGTTTTGTATTTATAGTCTGTCCCACAGCGAACGCCTGTTTTCGTACTAAGGATTTTTTATTTTTTTTATTTCCAAAACACTTTTACCTTTTTTCTTACGTTAAATCAAACTGAAATTATTGACAAAAACACCTTTTTTGGAGGATGGGACGACTATAGATACTTACTTGTCTGAACTTTATTGATAATGAAAATGTTCTCGAACTGAGAAGAAAAACCTCACAAATCAACGAGAAGTATACGACAACAAATCAGATGTTGATTGCGCGAACCGTGCATGAGAAAAAACCTGAACGGAGTTGGAAGCATAACGCAGTTAAACTGTTTGAGACGTTAACGATATATGTACCCCTAGGTCATTTCGGTGTGGATGGCGTCGGCGTGTTGTTTTGTGTCGCAGAAAACTTGTTGGTACAGCCTCTTTTATTAAAAAAGAAAGAAATGTTTTATATAACAACACACTCAACACATTCTATCACCGGTTATATGGCATTAGACATGGTTAAGAACCACACATATATAGAGATAAGAAACCCGCTGTCGCCACTTCATGGCCTACTCTTTTCGATTAGCAGCAAGGGATCTTTTATATGCACTATTCCACAGACAGGGTGGTACATACCAATACTTTGATATATCAGTCGTGGTGCACTGGCTGGAACTAGAACAATAGACCCACCGACGGGGATCCATTCCACACGGACCCCGCATCGAGCGAGCGCTTTACCATTGGCTACGTCCCGCCCCTCTTTTATAAAAACCCCAACTTAACACATGGTATTCCCATTTCTCGCTTTTAAAGCTAGATAGAGCGAGCGCGTCAGAGAGAGAGAGAGAGAGAGAGAGAGAGAGAGAGAGAGAGAGAGAGAGAGAGAGAGAGAGAGAGAGAGAGAGAGAGAGAGAGAGAGAGTGTGTGCGTGTGCGGTTGATGTACAATATCAGGTTTTGGTGTCTTCTCTCTCTCTTGGATAGCTCGCTTTGTGTTGCGTTAAAATTGCAACACAGAGCACATTTATATCAGATGTCAGAGGTGGGACATTTTGTTAACACTGCAAATCGATGTTTTCTTTATCTTGTCCCCCCCCCCCCCCCCCCCCCCATCATTTATTTTCTAATTGTTAAAGTGTTACTTTTAGAATTTGGTCACGTACTCTGAATTTCATCTTCATAAATCAAGGCTAATATTCGTTCCTCGTATTCAGCCTTGATACATGTAGTCAAGATTACTGATATCCACTACTAGCGCCCTCTAATGGAAGAAAATTTGTTACACCGATTATGTCCCTTACACGATGACATCGCTGACCAATCACAGCGTCGGTAACATGTGACAATCTTGAAAGCAATATCAGTGTTCGCCCGCCAACATGGAGTTTACATAAGAAGGGAATCTATAAGGTGCGTTGCGATTCGTTGCAATCAGATCTCATCGCATCCAATGAAATTTAAGCATTTTGTGGCACGATTTCTTGACGACATGTATCAAGGCTGAATACGAGGAACGAATATTTGCCTTGATTTATGAAGCTGTCTGAATTTCTTCACGGAAAGTCTGATATTACGCCTATACATGCACGGAAAGTCTGATATTAGGCCTGTACTGCACGGAAAGTCTGATATTAGGCCTGTACATGCCCGGAAAGTCTGATAAAAGGCCTGTACATGCCCGAAAAGTCTGATATTAGGCCTGTACATGCACGGAAAGTTTGATATTAGGCCTGTACATGTACGGAAAGTCTGATATTAGGCCTGTACATGCACGGAAAGTCTGATATTAGGCCTGTACATGCACGGAAAGTCTGATATTAGGCCTATACATGCACGGAAAGTCTGATATTAGGCCTATACATGCCCGGAAAGTCTGATATTAGGCCTATACATGCCATAATGTTTTTTAGTTAACCTCGACACATTACGTATTTGTTGTTGGATGGTTTTGTTATATGTATTGTGCAATGACAGCCGTGTTCTGTGATCTGGCCCACTCACTATTTCGTGTGTCCACATTCAGAAACTTGTGATGCTCTGACCGTTTTGTAATTAATTAAAATAAAGCTCATTTTACTTTTCATTGATTAACCCCATGACAAAGATTAATTAAACAAATAATAAATAGATATATAAAATGTGCAATATCTACACTATATTGCATCCATCCATGTGTTTTTCTGTTACACCTTATTTGGCAATCCAATGTAAGGTCATGGCGGCCAAATACACGGCCCGAAATCGCCGGACATAGAAGTCGTTTTGGATACGTGGGGTGTCTACACTCATTCACCATTTTAAAATGTTTATTTGCAATACAGGTACATACATTGTAGTGTACAATATGATGGACTGTTTGGTGAGAAACCCACTGCATTACGTATGTCACCATGTCCACAGTGAAAACAAGCTTTGCATATATCCAGAGTTAACTCAGTGAGTGATGGTATATTGTGTTTGAACTCAAACTGAGTCTAGCAAGCTATCATCATCAGCGTCTTGTTAAAGCTCACAAGGACAATTTATAGTAATGCACTTGTTATCTTTAAGAACCACTTGTCCTGTGTAAGTACAGACGACTCACTGGGTGCTGGTATAGTGTCGTGCACTTTATAGTAATGCACTTGTTATCTTTCAGAACCACTTGTCCTGTGTAAGTACAGACGACTCATTGGGTGCTGGTATAGTGTACTGCACTTTATAGTAATGCACTTGTTATCTTTAAGAACCACTTGTCCTGTGTAAGTACAGACGACTCATTGGGTGCTGGTATAGTGTACTGCACTTTATAGTAATGCACTTGTTATCTTTAAGAACTACTTGTCGTGTGTAAGTACAGATGACTCATTGGGTGCTGGTATAGTGTCGTGCACTTTATAGTAATGTACTTGTTATCTGTAAGAACCACTTGCCCTGTGTAAGTACAGACGACTCATTGGGTGCTGGTATAGTGTCGTGCACTTTATAGTAATGCACTTGTTATCTTTAAGAACCACTGGTCCTGTGTAAGTATAGATGACCCAGTAGGTGTTGGCATAGTGTCGTGAAGTGTCTCGCGACTTCTCGTTGACTGTTCAATCTGTATCCGACCTACTCCATAGCCCTTCTCAACATTTGTCAAAACACGACGTATTTTCAATTGAAGTTTGCATGAAAGTGTGGATGGCAATCATGCTCACGTTTATATCCATGGTGAGAACACATTGCACTGGAACAACATGCACAATTCAGACATGGGTGCGTTGAAGCAACCCATTTGCATAACTTTTACCATTTTGTTGTGGCCTATAACCGGAAGTACCATTACTCATATTGAAATCCACATGCTGTCTAGGACACCTCACTCTGGGCCTAATCCACGAAGGCCCTACATTCCTTCTTTCATAATTAGTGTGTTGGACGGGCATCGTTAACATATGTAGTACTAAATATATTAGTGACCCTTAAATAGTGACGCTGAGTATATAATACGCAATGCCTTTTAACAGTTATCAATTGTTGTGACTGCTTCTCCTCGTTTGATTTGTACTGAAGACGGCCTTATTTGTACTTACCTGATGCTGCACCTTGTTTGATTTGTACTGAAGACGGCCTTATTTGTACTTACCTGATGCTGCACCTCGTTTGATTTGTACTGAAGACGGCCTTATTTGTACTTACCTGATGCTGCACCTCGTTTGATTTGTACTGAAGGCGGCCTTATTTGTACATACAAACCTATCCCGAATTACCCCTATGCTATTGGATAATGATTATATTCTAGGTAAAACTTCATTGAAGGTTTTACCACAGAAGTAAAACCTAGTCACAGGTTTTACCCTTTAAACTAGAGTATAAAATGAAAACATTACCCAGTTTTAACTTGAAAATAAATAATCAAGCAAACACGTTTTAACTATTTATTTTAATGGAAATTAAAAATGACAGTATAATGTTTGGATTCTGTGTCAGAATGATCCTTTGTAGAACCATGTGCCTGTGGAGTTGTCTCTGTAGATGCCGGTGTGACATGTGGAACTATCTCTGTAGCTGCCGGTGGGACCTGTGGAGGTGTCTTTGTAACTGCCGGTGGAACTTGTGGATTTGTGTCTGTAGCTGCCGGTGGGACCTGTGGAGGTGTCTTTGTAACTGCCGGTGGAACTTGCGGATTTTTGTATGTAGCTGCCGGTGGGACCCGTGGAGGTGTCTTTGTAGCTGCCGGTGGAACTTGTGGATTTGTCTCTGTAGCTGCCGGTGGGACCTGTGCACGGATCTGTGAGGCCGACTTTGGCTGCAGGACCGTATGCATGTTCTTTGTGTCAACATACAAAAAGTCAGACACCTCTGCCTTTTGTCGGTCTGAAGGACGTTTATATGTGCGAACAGCATCACTGCGATGACCTGAAATTATAGAATTATAACATACTTATAGGCAAACAATATGTTTTAATTTTTTTTTTTTTTTTTTTTTTTTTTTTTTTTTTTTTTTTAAATCAAAATATATCAACAGTACACTTCAACCCTACCGCGAGCTTTAATCACTGACATTCAGTGCAAAGAATTCCACAGATAATATATATACCAGTTTGTTCACAAATGAGTTGTTCATCGATGTTCGCCTGAAACAGCCGTGTTGCTGATGTGGCCCTCAACGAGTGGTTGGTCTTCCTTCCAGTTATCCCTGCTGCTTCACAAAGTCTCTTTACTGTCGCCTGCAGTGTGTTGTGACCCACGGGAATGGATGAAAACCATGCATCTTTTTTCACATTTTTCAGTGGAGTGAAGTAAAATGCGTTACATTTCTGTGCAACAGTCTGACTAAAATTAAATTGTAGTAATTCTTTCATTAATATTAACATTTATAAAATGTGTTATCCTTTGAAAATGTACAAAATCGAATTTTGTGCAGATAACCTTTACTAATTTAGTCAAGAATCAAACATTTTGTTTACTTAAAACAAACAAAAATAAACCAAAGCACCAATCGTAAAGTACCAAGACAATGTATAAAGTGTGCCACTCATTCAAATTATCAAGTGTTTTTCTTTTTCTTTGTTTTTAACTTACACCTGCAAATGGGTGAGCTTCATTAAGTTTCTCCGCTATTAATTTTAAGTGAAATTAAACGTACCAGTATTTCTTGTATTTGGTAAACAGTCTAACGTAGCATCTTGATGGATTCGATGGGTTGTCATAGGCTCGAACCTCCTTGGGTAGTACTTTCCGGTGCTTTATACCTCCCTGGTTGCTTTTTGATGCATCCTCCTTGTATAGCAAATACGACCGACCACATGTGTCCACAAAGGGTCCACTTATCTGGGGATTCTTTAAAAGACGTAATTGGCGATGCTCGCTTCCCCCTCGGAGTGAAAAGTGCAGTCCTGTCAAACAAAACGTTCATCTCGATAGATATATATAAAGTGGCATATTCTGACTATAACCCAACCGACAGATTGTTTTTAAATTAATTTATTTTTTAACCAGCGGTGTGTGTGTGTGTGTGTGTGTGTGTGTGTGTGTGGGGGGGGGGGGTCCGCAACAAGCGGTTGTGGGGTGTTGACAACTACTTGTACATTAGAACAAATGGGGGGGGGGGACGAAAATGGAAAAAAATAAATTCAGGGAGTAAAGGGGGGGGGGGGTGAAAAGCCTCATAGACCATCTGGATCCGCGCCTAACAATACTGTTTGAATTAAAAACAAAACAAAACACACACACAAACAATACCACCACACCCCCAACAGTACACATACACAATGTTACTAGCATCCTTACTTACCTGTCAAGTAAAGGATCGTGTCCAGCAGTTGTTGGGGGGTGTTATCTCCTAGAAGACCCTTATCCCAAAGCATGTTTTCTTCACTTTCGCTTATAACTTCTGTTCTTTTTCTTGTTGACGCACCCAGTCCTGCCGCCGACCGCTCCTTCATCACCGCATCCAGGGCCGCTCTAGCTTCTTTAAAAGCGGCGTCTTCAAACAGGTTGGAATCAGAATTTCGACATTTCAAATAAGATTGTATAGTCCCGAACAAACCATACAAAGTAACTGCAGGATAGTCCGATCCATCTTGTTTGTTAACTTCGAAGATAAAATATTTCAAAGCAATATTTAAATTCTTTGGAGTCATTGTGACGATGTCTCCAGTCAGGCACTCCCGTGGAATTTATAAATTGTCTGTAATGGACCTGTTACTACGTTCATCCTGCCATCTTTTAAATACGGTTAGAACCCAATCATACTTGTACCTCGTGGACTTCGAAATACGTGTATCCAACTTTTCATTCAGTTCAGACTCCGTTAAAGGTTTTTTGAATCGAAAATGAAAAACATCATCTTCACCGTCTTTGCAGACTTCGTCAAGTGCTTGGCTTAACAATAAGTCATCTGCATCATGTAAATGTTGCAGACTCTCAGATGAATCCAGCGCTTGACTCAAAACTAAATCTTCGCTTGGGTCCATGACAGTCCACTGCATTTGCGAATATGACCACGCGGTGTACCGCACGAGAAATTCCAGTGATAGTCACGTGACTTCTCTCGACACATGTGGGCTGACCCAACTCGTGCACGTGCATAGGTGAATTCAATGAAACTGTCGACTGTTCTATTTTTTCGACGAGGGAAAGATTGTTGGTTTTTTTTTTTCCAAATAAAAATTGCTTTATCATAAAACGCAGAATAAACAACACTTATTAACGATTTGTATGTTGGATAACGCACTTCTCCTTGGTTATGGTTGGGATAGTAAAACCCGAGGGAAGAAAGGTTTGTGAAAGTAAGACTTCGGGTTTCGCCCTCAGGTCTTACTTTCACAAACCTTTCTTCCCTCGGGTTTTACTATCCCAACCATAACCTCGGAGGCGTGCGTTATCCTATACTTACCTGATGCTGCACCTCGTTTGATTTGTACTGAAGACGGCCTTATTTGTACTTACCTGATGCTGCACCTCGTTTGATTTGTACTAAAGACGGCCTTATTTGTACTTACCTGATGCTGCACCTCGTTTGATTTGTACTGAAGACGGCCTTATTTGTACTTACCTGATGCTGCACCTCGTTTGATTTGTACTGAAGACGGCCTTATTTGTACTTACCTGATGCTGCACCTCGTTTGATTTGTACTGAAGACGGCCTTATTTGTACTTACCTGATGCTGCACCTCGTTTGATTTGTACTGAAGACGGCCTTATTTGTACTTACCTGATGCTGCACCTCGTTTGATTTGTACTGAAGACAGCCTTATTTGTACTTACCTGATGCTGCACCTCGTTTGATTTGTACTGAAGACAGCCTTATTTGTACTTACCTGATGCTGCACCTTGTTTTGTGCACAGGTGCAGTCGCCTACCATACAGGCCACGTGTACAAATATGAATTTCTATATACCGTCGTAGTGGTATCGTTATACGTCAATCTTTAGTTAGTAGCCCAGTGGTAAAGCGCAGTTGGTTAACGATCGATCCCCGTTGGTGGGCCTATAGGGATAGTGTTCTTGCCAGCCAGTGCACCACTACTGGGATACTAAAGCCTTTGGCAGGTGATAGCCTGTATGTTGGATGGTGCATATAAAAGATCTCTTGCTACTAATAAATTGTTTTGTTGCGAATTTCCTCTCTAGGATTATATTTCTGAATTACCAACTGTTTGACATCCAATAGCTGATGTAGTGGTGTCGTTAAACAAACAAACAAACAAAAACTATTAAAAAGAAATCATCTTAATCATCCATTAGTTAACACAGAAGTAGCTATATACACGGCGGCCGTGAATATGACCTCGACTAATAAGAGCTGGCTATCCATACGGCTGCATATTTGGTGGGAAATCCCAGTGTAAGACCGCCGCATCCCATCTACACCTTCATTGTGAAATGCGGCATCGGGTAAGTACAGAGAAGGTAGTCGGCAGTACAGACTAAAATAGGAGAAGCGATCAGAACAATCGGAAACTGTTAAATAGGCCTTGCGTATTATAATACATATGTAACATTTGTTCATACAAATACTAATTTTTTGACAGTTATTGTAATGGATACGTCTTGTATAAGAGCTATTGGCATACCACTAACAGGAAATGATGGAGGCGCATGCTCAGTGTTTTCATTTGAATGTCTTACCTACAAGTTATAAATGTTTACTTTGTTCACTTTATCAACAAAACTGTTACTACAATATTTACTAGGTGTTGTTGCTTAACTATTCACCATAAAAGTTCAACGTATTCATATTATGCTAATATCCAGTGTTTTTTAATTCTACAAATGGTGGAAATTCAAAACGATGATTAACTTTCTTCAGCATGTGCACAGCGGTAAGATTGATTGACTGATTAATAATTGTTCCTCCACACATAACAATTTTAATTGGGTAAAATTAATTTTAAAATGTATAATTCAATAAATATAAATGTACATATCATATTTAAAAACAAGAAAACAACAAACAAACAAAACACAAACCGCAAAAAAACCCCCACAAAACAACCAACAACATTCTAATTTATAGTAAAACTCTGGCATTGTTCTACTCTCCCAAAACTCATACTCAAAAATATTTTATTTATACTTCAATAAATGTCATGTATTGGTTTGAAAGGTGCATCAATAGATGACAAAGATAACCAAACTGGATTTAGAACATCAAAGGGTGATTTGAACTTGTTTTCTAGCATTGTAATTGAATTATTATTATTATTATTATTATTATTAGTAGTAGTAGTAGTAGTAGTAATAGTAGTAGTAGTAGTAGTAGTAGGACATATTTTGGTTAAATAATTAATATTTAATTTAATAAACGTATATGAATGAAATGTGAAAAATGTTTTTTTCCTTTTTTTTTCTTTTTGTTTACCAGAATAGTTGTATCAATGCAAACGGCAGTTGGACACATTCGTTATTGCATTTTGTTATTACAATATTTTAATCGACAATGTGCTTAAGTTTTTCATTCGCAAATGTTTTCAGGTTTTTTATTATTTTTTATTTTTATTTTCTGGAAGTGGGATTTTTATTTTTTATTTTTTTTTTATTTTTTATTTTTTTTTTTTTTTTTTTTTTTGGCGGGGGGGGGGGGGGGATTCATTCCTCACAAATAGTAGTTGGTCAAAGTATTTTCAAAAACCCATATTGCCGGCGTTTAAGACACACCAATGACAAACGGTTTAACATAACATTATTATTAATATCTGCCATGTATACTTTATTTCTTACGTTGATAATAATAATTAAGGGTCTGGGACGTATCCCAGTGGTAAAGCGCTCGCTTGATGAGTGATCGGTTTTGGATCGATCCCAGTCAGTAGGCCCATTAGGCTATTTCTCTTCCAAGCACGAATGGTATATCAAAGGGCACCGTGCTAAATATGTCTTACAAAGATGAATATATAGCGCTGTAGTGGTATCGTTACACATCCATCTTTATTAGGGCGGAACGTAGACCAGTGGAAGTCGATGGATTAGTGCTAAATATGTCTTACAAAGATGAATATATAGCGCTATAGTGGTATCGTTATACGTCCATCTTTATTAGTGGGCGGGACGTAGACCAGTGGAAGTCGATGGATTAGTGCTAAATATGTCTTACAAAGATAAATTCCATATATAGCGCTATAGTGGTATCGTTATACGTCCATCTTTATTAGGGGGCGGGACGTAGACCAGTGGAAGTCGATGGATTAGTGCTAAATATGTCATACAAAGATGAATATATAGCGCTATAGTGGTATCGTTATACGTCCATCTTTATTAGTGGGCGGGACGTAGACCAGTGGAAGTCGATGGATTAGTGCTAAATATGTCTTACAAAGATGAATATATAGCGCTGTAGTGGTATCGTTATACGTCCATCTTTATTAGTGGGCGGGACGTAGACCAGTGGAAGTCGATGGATTAGTGCTAAATATGTCTTACAAAGATGAATATATAGCGCTATAGTGGTATCGTTATACGTCCATCTTTATTAGGGCGGAACGTAGACCAGTGGAAGTCGATGGATTAGTGCTAAATATGTCTTACAAAGATGAATTCCATATATAGCGCAATAGTGGTATCGTTATACGTCCATCTTTATTAGGGGGCGGGACGTAGACCAGTGGAAGTCGATGGATTAGTGCTAAATATGTCATACAAAGATGAATATATAGCGCTATAGTGGTATCGTTATACGTCCATCTTTATTAGGGCGGAACGTAGACCAGTGGAAGTCGATGGATTAGTGCTAAATATATCTTACAAAGATGAATATATAGCGCTATAGTGGTATCGTTATACGTCCATCTTTATTAGGGGCGGGACGTAGACCAGTGGAAGTCGATGGATTAGTGCTAAATATGTCTTACAAAGATGAATATATAGCGCTGTAGTGGTATCGTTATACGTCCATCTTTATTAGTGGGCGGGACGTAGACCAGTGGAAGTCGATGGATTAGTGCTAAATATGTCTTACAAAGATGAATATATAGCGCTATAGTGGTATCGTTATACGTCCATCTTTATTAGGGCGGAACGTAGACCAGTGGAAGTCGATGGATTAGTGCTAAATATGTCTTACAAAGATGAATTCCATATATAGCGCAATAGTGGTATCGTTATACGTCCATCTTTATTAGGGGGCGGGACGTAGACCAGTGGAAGTCGATGGATTAGTGCTAAATATGTCATACAAAGATGAATATATAGCGCTATAGTGGTATCGTTATACGTCCATCTTTATTAGGGCGGAACGTAGACCAGTGGAAGTCGATGGATTAGTGCTAAATATATCTTACAAAGATGAATATATAGCGCTATAGTGGTATCGTTATACGTCCATCTTTATTAGGGGCGGAACGTAGACCAGTGGAAGTCGATGGATTAGTGCTAAATATGTCTTACAAAGATGAATTCCATATATAGCGCTATAGTGTTATCGTTATACGTCCATCTGTATTAGTGGGCGGGACGTAGACCAGTGGAAGTCGATGGATTAGTGCTAAATATGTCTTACAAAGATGAATTCCATATATAGCGCAATAGTGGTATCGTTATACGTCCATCTTTATTAGGGGGCGGGACGTAGACCAGTGGAAGTCGATGGATTAGTGCTAAATATGTCATACAAAGATGAATATATAGCGCTATAGTGGTATCGTTATACGTCCATCTTTATTAGGGCGGAACGTAGACCAGTGGAAGTCGATGGATTAGTGCTAAATATATCTTACAAAGATGAATATATAGCGCTATAGTGGTATCGTTATACGTCCATCTTTATTAGTGGGCGGGACGTAGACCAGTGGAAGTCGATGGATTAGTGCTAAATATGTCTTACAAAGATGAATATATAGCGCTGTAGTGGTATCGTTATACGTCCATCTTTATTAGTGGGCGGGACGTAGACCAGTGGAAGTCGATGGATTAGTGCTAAATATGTCATACAAAGATGAATATATAGCGCTATAGTGGTATCGTTATACGTCCATCTTTATTAGGGCGGAACGTAGACCAGTGGAAGTCGATGGATTAGTGCTAAATATATCTTACAAAGATGAATATATAGCGCTATAGTGGTATCGTTATACGTCCATCTTTATTAGGGGCGGAACGTAGACCAGTGGAAGTCGATGGATTAGTGCTAAATATGTCTTACAAATATTAATTCCATATATAGCGCTATAGTGTTATCGTTATACGTCCATCTTTATTAGTGGGCGGGACGTAGACCAGTGGAAGTCGATGGATTAGTGCTAAATATGTCTTACAAAGATGAATTCCATATATAGCGCTATAGTGGTATCGTTATACGTCCATCTTTATTAGTGGGCGGGACGTAGACCAGTGGAAGTCGATGGATTAGTGCTAAATATGTCTTACAAAGATGAATATATAGCGCTGTAGTGGTATCGTTATACGTCCATCTTTATTAGGGGCGGAACGTAGACCAGTGGAAGTCGATGGATTAGTGCTAAATATGTCTTACAAAGATGAATATATAGCGCTATAGTGGTATCGTTATACGTCCATCTTTATTAGTGGGCGGGACGTAGACCAGTGGAAGTCGATGGATTAGTGCTAAATATGTCTTACAAAGATGAATTCCATATATAGCGCTATAGTGGTATCGTTATACGTCCATCTTTATTAGTGGGCGGGACGTAGACCAGTGGAAGTCGATGGATTAGTGCTAAATATGTCTTACAAAGATGAATGTATAGCGCTATAGTGGTATCGTTATACGTCCATCTTTATTAGGGGCGGGACGTAGACCAGTGGAAGTCGATGGATTAGTGCTAACCGATTACAATTGATGATCGATGGTGGAATTGCAACCCATTCCCAAGACTAATATAGAGACATTACCCATATTCGGGGTGGGGTGGGGGGGGGGGCGTGAGGGGAGGATTTACCTTAGTCAGTAGAGCGCTCACCTTTAGATGCTCAAGTCGCATGATCGAATGTTCTCGGTGGACCAGGCTACCATTGGGATTGTTTCTGTTCCAACCTGTTCCCAATATCTGGTGTACTAAAGGCTGTGGTATGTACTGCCCTGTCTACGGAAAGATGCTTACAAAAGATCTCGTGCTGCTTTTTCGGTAGGCACAGCTCATTCAATTTCGGCAGCGGGTTTCCTCTGTCATTATCTTTTTTTTCTGTTTAAATCGTCGCCCAGTACTCACCAGGTCTAGGTGTGTCTTGTACCAAGGTAACTCAAGTGGTGTCGTTACACAAAACAAAACAACCTTTTGTACCAGGGTAGAACATTGAATTGTGTTGTCTACTGAGTGTTTACGTTTTTGTTGTTGTTTATACATAACTTACTTTTAAAATAGCCAGTGATCCAAACGTGGTGTCAAAAAACCTACACCAATGAGAACTTACTCAACAGTTACTGTAAGCATAAACAACAATGTTATTTTTGTACAACCACAACACTCAATAGTAAAGTTTGTTTTGTTTAACGAAACCACTAGAGCACATTGATTAATTAATCATCGGCTATTGAATGTCATATGTTTGGTCATCCAGACACGTAGTCATCAGAGAAAACCATCTACATTAATTTTGTCCTAATGAAGCTAGGACCGGTGTAAAAGGAACAGTAGTCCTATCGGACCCCCATAGCTTAGGAACCGTAGTCCTACCCGGACTTTCATTCCTGGTTTATTTTTAAGTTGTTTTTATCCTAGGACTCGTATTCCTACCGGACTTAAATTCCCTCTACAGCAGTGACAGAAATACTAGTCCGGCAAATTAGATGTCCGTTTATTATACTCTGCAATTTGCACGAGCTGCCAGAAAGACACGAGAAAAAAAGTGATGTTTTGGCAGCCTTCCCTCGTAGTGTGATGGATAAATGTACGAGTCTCTTAAGATTATTGCGGGTTCAAATCTCCATGTCAAAAACTGTTTTTAAGTTTGAGTATCAACTTAATTTAGTTTTTACGTCATAGAATTGTGGATCTGAGTGAATTTTTGTAATCGTCTTACATTTTTGTTACAATACTGAAGTAGGACGAATATCTTGCTTGTTTCAAAAGTATATAACACAATGAAATATACCCCCCCTCCCCCGCCCCTCGATATGTAGCCCAAATTAAAAAAATATATATATATATATATATATATATATATATATATATATATGAAAACTGGTAACTCCAAAAAAACTAACATTTGGTGAACAACAAAAGACAATTTCTATATGCACCAACATAATGTTTAATAATATCTTTTGTAAGTTTATATTTTGACGGTAAGTCACAATCTGATTAATTGTGATTTTCTAATCTTTGTCCGATCGGACTTCCATTCCTCGGAATCCTAGTCTGTGGGACCTGTATTCCTAGGAATTTAAGTCTGTGGGACGTGCATTTCGAGGAATGTAAGTCCGTGGGACTTTTATTCCTGGTACTCCTAGTCCACAGGACTTTCAATCCTAGTATTCCGAGTCCTCTGGAATTTATTTCTGATAGTTTGCTTATTACATATATATGATTCCTGAAAATCCCTGAAATAAAACTTTAAAAACTGTACTTAGTTCTAGTAGTTAGTACTTATAACTAGTACTATAATGACAAGTCACTACAATATAAAATAACAGGAATAATAAGCATGAACATTTAACTTTTATTGATGAACAATTAAAAATAGCATCAAAACACTTCAAATTAATTATCACTGACTGCCTTATGCCAGTTTCGACCATAAAAAGCATAAGATATGAGTTGGGGAAAGGGTCTCTGTATTATTATACCTGGCCGTTAGGAACGTCATAAGCGTTCGAGACTGGGTGGAGGTGTGACTTGGGGGGGGGGGGGGGGGGGTCGTCACTCCCCCAGTGGGGGGGGGGGGGGGGGGGGGTGTGTGGGAGGGAGCAATGGACACGTTCGGGCAAAATGAGCTGGCCTAAAATCTTCACCATGCATTTCCATAATTTTACTCACAATATTAGTTGTAATCCATGTCAAAATGCAGACTGATTTGTTTGGAATCCTATTTAGCATCTTGGTAGTAATGCGAATATAAATATACGTTGTGTTCCAGATTCGGACATTTTCGTTTCATTTGGGCAATAATGATCAGCATGCCTCCCCCACCCCTTCTCCCAAAAAGGGAGTCTGAATGCCTATTGCGACTAAAACGGTCAGGTGTAAAAGTGTCATGAGTAGTTAGTCTGTTTAAAAGGATCTTTGTAAATTGTGTGTGCATATTATTGACAGAAAGGATTACTGTTTTGTTTTAGTCGGTGTACTAGCCCATTGAGCTGCTAAAACCCACTCTTAGTGATAAACATTAATGAAAAACATTTAACATATTTGTTTATCGATGGTATGGTTTGTTGGGATTAAGATATCACAGAGGCTAGAGTCTGATATGTCATATGTTAGACCAAATTAATTTTTAAAATGAGCAAACTTGACAAAGCAGGCACATGTTCAGTAAGCTATGCAGGAGAGAGGTCAAGAAATTTGCTTTGAAGAGGGGTGTTTAGAAGACGCCACCTCACCCCACACCCTATGTACACGCGCCTGCAACATTATTAGCAGAAAGGCACAAATTTAAAGTTATATAATAACAAGATAATGTATATAACGCAAATATCACATTGTTATAGTCAAATTATTATTATTATTAACATTATTATTAATATTATTATTATTATTATTATTATTATTATTATCAAATACCAATATATAATGTCTAACAGATAATTGTGTTGGTATATCATATGGGCAAGTTATACTTATTTGCGAGTACTAATATGCTTCGAATTATGGTAAATGTTTTTGAGTTACTTTTAAATGTTTAAACATTTATTAGTTGGAACAATACGCAATGAATAGACCTTGGTTCTGCCCATGTAATAAGGTCAACAATATGTTTACAAACTCTTGCAAATGATATAAATGGAAACTATTAGAATAAATAGAAAATATTTACATAAAGAGAGGCGCTAGTATCCTAAGTTAATTAAATAAACCAAAAAGGAAACTGTTTTTCGTTTTGTTTACATTTATAATTTAATTTTTATGTGTACGACCGGACTTAAATTTTGATTGTCCAGGAATGCAAGTCCGGTCCGGACTTGATATCCTGGCAGTCAGACCAGTATTCCTAAGGAACATAAGTCCTAGGACTTGTATTCCTAGGTATATTAGACCAAGGACCTGCATTTCTAGGAAACTAAGTCTGGGCAGACCACTGTTCCTACGGACTTGCATTCCGTTTACACCGGCCTCGGTGGCGTCGTGGTTAGGCCATCGGTTTACAGGCTGGTAGGTACTGGGTTCGGATCCCAGTCGAGGCATGGGATATTTAATCCAGATACCGACTCCAAACCCTGAGTGTGTGCTCCGCAAGGCTCAATGGGTAGGTGTAAAACCACTTGCACCGACCAGTGATCCATAACTGGTTCAACAAAGGCCATGATTTGTGCTATCCTGCCTGTGGGAAGCGCAAATAAAAGATCCCTTGCTGCTAATCGGAAAGAGTAGCCCATGAAGTAGCGACAGCGGGTTTCCTCTCAAAATCTGTGTGGTCCTTAACCATATGTCTGACGCCATATAACCCTAAATAAAATGTGTTGAGTGCATCGTTAAATAAAGCATTTCTTTCTTTCTAATGCAGCTAGGAATCTTTCATATGCACTTTTCCACAGACAGGAAAGCACATACCTCGGCTTTTGACGAGTTGTGGTGCACTGGTTCGAGCAAGAAAACCCCCAAAACAATCAGCTGAATGGATGCACCAATGTGATTTGATCCTGCGACGCAAGCACTTCAAGCAAGTACTTAACCGACTGAGATAAAACCCACCCCCATTGTATTGGATACAAAATCACATTTATTTTCAGGCTTCGTGAAACCTGTAATTATGTTGAAGCTATCTTATTCAGTGAGGTATTAACAAATCTTGCACTCCAATGTCTCTCAATTTACATACTGTTCGTAGCAGATATTTTGGGTGGGTGGGGAGGGAACCCACACTGTATAGTTTTACAACATTTACATAAACAAACAAAATAAAGTTTAACATTTTTAAAAAGGTATGATCGGGGGGTCTAGTCCCCCTCACCACCACCCCCCCCCCCACCCCCACCCCCAGCTACGCCACGCTTAACAACTTACATCACATTAATGCATCATCGGCAACGACGTAGACGTTTACATAATCGTGCCCTTCGGTCAAGTTTGGCTATTGAGACGTGAAACCATGGTACTGGGGTGCCCACCCTTATCCATCAGGTGGTAAAGTCGACGTATTTGTTTTACAACACGCTCCTTGAAATAATAAAATATTAATGCATAAGTTGTGGCCTAACGATCTTTTGTACTCTCGAATAAAAACTTATATGCTAAAATATTGTTTAAGTAGAGTAAGAGGACAAGCAGACTTTAAAACACATCAACGTATAATAATACTAAACAAAGACATCAGTTGGAAAGCCAATTTGATTTGCATATGTAACACCCATGATATGATACAAACCCACAGTAGTTAAGTAAATAATAAGACATGACAATTCAACAAGAATTTACCACTCAATGAACTCATTTTAACAAGTAAACAACATATATATATAAAAATTTAACGTCTGAATCATGTTAATAATAATAAATCCCAAATTCTCCCAACAGTTATTAAAATTTGATAATGGTAAAACAAAATGGTTAAGCAGGCTGAACTATGTCTTCGTTTTCCTGAATAATAATATACGGTACAGATCACCTTGAACAGTGGACCAAACGTTTAGCTCCACAATTACTAATGTTAAATGGTGGTATAATAATATACGGTACAGATCACCTTGAACAGTGAACCAAACGTTTAGCTCCACAATTACTAATGTTAAACGGTGGTATAATAATATACGGTACAGATCACCTTGAACAGTGGACCAAACGTTTAGCCCCACACTTAGCTCCACAATTACTAATGTTAAATGGTGGTATAATAATATACGGTACAGATCACTTTGTACAGTGAACCAAACGTTTAGCTCCACAATTACTAATGTTAAACGGTGGTATAATAATATATGGTACAGATCACCTTGTACAGTGGACCAAACGTTTAGCTCCACACTTAGCTCCACAATTACTAATGTTAAATGGTGGTATAATAATATACGGTACAGATCACCTTGAACAGTGGACCAAACGTTTAGCTCCACAATTACTAATGTTAAATGGTGATATAATAATATACGGTACAGATCACCTTGAACAGTGGACCAAACGTTTAGCTCCACAATTACTAATGTTAAATGGTGGTATAATAATATACGGTACAGATCACCTTGAACAGTGGACCAAACGTTTAGCTCCACAATTAGCTCACAATTACTAATGTTAAATGGTGGTATAATAATATACGGTACAGATCACATTGTACAGTGAACCAAACGTTTAGCTCCACAATTACTAATGTTAAATGGTGGTATAATAATATACGGTACAGATCACCTTGAACAGTGGACCAAACGTTTAGCTCCACAATTAGCTCCACAATTACTAATGTTAAATGGTGGTATAATAATATACGGTACAGATCACCTTGAACAGTGGACCAAACGTTTAGCTCCACAATTACTAATGTTAAATGGTGGTATAATAATATACGGTACAGATCACCTTGTACAGTGAACCAAACGTTTAGCTCCACAATTACTAATGTTAAATGGTGGTATAATAATATACGGTACAGATCACCTTGTACAGTGGACCAAACGTTTAGCTCCACAATTACCAATGTTAAATGGTGGTATAATAATATACGGTACAGATCACCGTGTACAGTGAACCAAACGTTTAGCTCCACAATTAGCTCCACAGTGGACCAAACGTTTAACTCCACAATTACTAATGTTAAATGGTGGTATAATAATATACGGTACAGATCACCTTGTACAGTGAACCAAACGTTTAGCTCCACAATTACTAATGTTAAATGGTGGTATAATAATATACGGTACAGATCACCTTGTACAGTGGACCAAACGTTTAGCTCCACAATTACTAATGTTAAATGTTGGTATAATAATATACGGTACAGATCACCTTGTACAGTGAACCAAACGTTTAGCTCCACAATTAGCTCCACAGTGGACCAAACGTTTAGCTCCACAATTACTAATGTTAAATGGTGGTATAATAATATACGGTACAGATCACCTTGTACAGTGAACCAAACGTTTAGCCTCACAATTACTAATGTTAAATGGTGGTATAATAATATATGGTACAGATCACCTTGAACAGTGGATCAAACGTTTAGCTCCACAATTACTAATGTTAAATGGTGGTACAATAATATATGGTACAGATCACCTTGTACAGTGAACCAAACGTTTAGCCCCACAATTACTAATGTTAAATAGTGGTATAATAATGTACGGTACAGATCACCTTGAACAGTGGACCAAACGTTTATCTCCACACTTAGCTCCACAATTACTAATGTTAAATAGTGGTATAATAATATACGGTACAGACCACCTTGAACAGTGGACCAAACGTTTAGCTCCACACTTAGCTCCACAATTACTAATGTTAAATGGTGGTATAATAATATACGGTACAGATCACCTTGTACAGTGGACCAAACGTTTAGCTCCACAATTACTAATGTTAAATGGTGGTATAATAATATACGGTACAGATCACCTTGTACAGTGGACCAAACGTTTAGCTCCACAATTACTAATGTTAAATAGTGGTATAATAATATACGGTACAGACCACCTTGAACAGTGGACCAAACGTTTAGCTCCACACTTAGCTCCACAATTACTAATGTTAAATGGTGGTATAATAATATACGGTACAGATCACCTTGTACAGTGAACCAAACGTTTAGCTCCACAATTAGCTCCACAGTGGACCAAACGTTTAGCTCCACAATTAGCTCACAATTACTAATGTTAAATGGTGGTATAATAATATACGGTACAGATCACCTTGTACAGTGGACCAAACGTTTAGCTCCACAATTACTAATGTTAAATGGTGGTATAATAATATACGGTACAGATCACCTTGAACAGTGGACCAAACGTTTAGCCCCACACTTAGCTCCACAATTACTAATGTTAAATGGTGGTATAATAATATACGGTACAGATCACCTTGTACAGTGGACCAAACGTTTAGCTCCACAATTACTAATGTTAAATGGTGGTATAATAATATACGGTACAGATCACCTTGTACAGTGAACCAAACGTTTAGCTCCACAATTAGCTCCACAGTGGACAAAACGTTTAGCTCCACAATTGGCTCACAATTACTAATGTTAAATGGTGGTATAATAATATACGGTACAGATCAACTTGAACAGTGGACCAAACGTTTAGCTCCACAATTAGCTCACAATTACTAATGTTAAATGGTGGTATAATAATATACGGTACAGATCACCTTGTACAGTGAACCAAACGTTTAGCTCCACAATTACTAATGTTAAATGGTGGTATAATAATATACGGTACAGATCACCTTGTACAGTGGACCAAACGTTTAGCTCCACAATTACCAATGTTAAATGGTGGTATAATAATATACGGTACAGATCACCGTGTACAGTGAACCAAACGTTTAGCTCCACAATTAGCTCCACAGTGGACCAAACGTTTAACTCCACAATTACTAATGTTAAATGGTGGTATAATAATATACGGTACAGATCACCTTGTACAGTGAACCAAACGTTTAGCTCCACAATTACTAATGTTAAATGGTGGTATAATAATATACGGTACAGATCACCTTGTACAGTGGACCAAACGTTTAGCTCCACAATTACTAATGTTAAATGTTGGTATAATAATATACGGTACAGATCACCTTGAACAGTGGATCAAACGTTTAGGTTTAGATCCACAATTAGCTCCACAATTACTAATGTTAAATGGTGGTATAATAATATACGGTACAGATCACCGTGTACAGTGGACCAAACGTTTAGCTCCACAATTACTAATGTTAAATGGTAGTATAATAATATACGGTACAGATCACCTTGTACAGTGAACCAAACGTTTAGCTCCACAATTAGCTCCACAGTGGACCAAACGTTTAGCTCCACAATTACTAATGTTAAATGGTGGTATAATAATATACGGTACAGATCACCTTGTACAGTGAACCAAACGTTTAGCCCCACAATTACTAATGTTAAATGGTGGTATAATAATATATGGTACAGATCACCTTGAACAGTGGGTCAAACGTTTAGCTCCACAATTACTAATGTTAAATGGTGGTACAATAATATATGGTACAGATCACCTTGTACAGTGAACCAAACGTTTAGCCCCACAATTACTAATGTTAAATAGTGGTATAATAATGTACGGTACAGATCACCTTGAACAGTGGACCAAACGTTTAGCTCCACACTTAGCTCCACAATTACTAATGTTAAATAGTGGTATAATAATATACGGTACAGACCACCTTGAACAGTGGACCAAACGTTTAGCTCCACACTTAGCTCCACAATTACTAATGTTAAATGGTGGTATAATAATATACGGTACAGATCACCTTGTACAGTGGACCAAACGTTTAGCTCCACAATTAGTTCCACAGTGGACCAAACGGTTTAGCTCCACAATTAGCTCCACAATTACTAATGTTAAATGGTGGTATAATAATATACGGTACAGATCACCTTGTACAGTGGACCAAACGTTTAGCTCCACAATTACTAATGTTAAATGGTGGTATAATAATATACGGTACAGATCACCTTGTACAGTGAACCAAACGTTTAGCTCCACAATTAGCCCACAGTGGACCAAACGTTTAGCTCCACAATTACTAATGTTAAATGGTGGTATAATAATATACGGTACAGATCACCTTGTACAGTGGACCAAACGTTTAGCTCCACAATTACTAATGTTAAATGGTGGTATAATAATATACAGTACAGATCACCTTGTACAGTGGACCAAACGTTTTGCTCCACAATTACTAATGTTAAATGGTGGTATAATAATATACGATACAGATCACCTTGTACAGTGGACCAAACGTTTAGCTTCACAATTACCAATGTTAAATGGTGGTATAATAATATACGGTACAGATCACCGTGTACAGTGAACCAAACGTTTAGCTCCACAATTAGCTCCACAGTGGACCAAACGTTTAACTCCACAATTACTAATGTTAAATGGTGGTATAATAATATACGGTACAGATCACCTTGTACAGTGAACCAAACGTTTAGCTCCACAATTACTAATGTTAAATGGTGGTATAATAATATACGGTACAGATCACCTTGTACAGTGGACCAAACGTTTAGCTCCACAATTACTAATGTTAAATGTTGGTATAATAATATACGGTACAGATCACCTTGAACAGTGGATCAAACGTTTAGCTCCACAATTAGCTCCACAATTACTAATGTTAAATGGTGGTATAATAATATACGGTACAGATCACCGTGTACAGTGGACCAAACGTTTAGCTCCACAATTACTAATGTTAAATGGTAGTATAATAATATACGGTACAGATCACCTTGTACAGTGAACCAAACGTTTAGCTCCACAATTAGCTCCACAGTGGACCAAACGTTTAGCTCCACAATTACTAATGTTAAATGGTGGTATAATAATATACGGTACAGATCACCTTGTACAGTGAACCAAACGTTTAGCCCCACAATTACTAATGTTAAATGGTGGTATAATAATATATGGTACAGATCACCTTGAACAGTGGGTCAAACGTTTAGCTCCACAATTACTAATGTTAAATGGTGGTACAATAATATATGGTACAGATCACCTTGTACAGTGAACCAAACGTTTAGCCCCACAATTACTAATGTTAAATAGTGGTATAATAATGTACGGTACAGATCACCTTGAACAGTGGACCAAACGTTTAGCTCCACACTTAGCTCCACAATTACTAATGTTAAATAGTGGTATAATAATATACGGTACAGACCACCTTGAACAGTGGACCAAACGTTTAGCTCCACACTTAGCTCCACAATTACTAATGTTAAATGGTGGTATAATAATATACGGTACAGATCACCTTGTACAGTGGACCAAACGTTTAGCTCCACAATTAGCTCCACAGTGGACCAAACGTTTAGCTCCACAATTAGCTCACAATTACTAATGTTAAATGGTGGTATAATAATATACGGTACAGATCACCTTGTACAGTGGACCAAACGTTTAGCTCCACAATTACTAATGTTAAATGGTGGTATAATAATATACGGTACAGATCACCTTGAACAGTGGACCAAACGTTTAGCCCCACACTTAGCTCCACAATTACTAATGTTAAATGGTGGTATAATAATATACGGTACAGATCACCTTGTACAGTGGACCAAACGTTTAGCTCCACAATTACTAATGTTAAATGGTGGTATAATAATATACGGTACAGATCACCTTGTACAGTGGACCAAACGTTTTGCTCCACAATTACTAATGTTAAATGGTGGTATAATAATATACGATACAGATCACCTTGAACAGGGGTCCAAACGTTTAGCTCCACAATTACTAATGTTAAATGGTGGTATATTGTTAGACTCGTGACTTGTGTGAAGTTAGATTTCTTACGCCCATTTGAATTTTTGTATCGTTAAATTATAATATGATATGAGATTATTCAGACAATAGTATGTACATAGAATCAATGGAAAATTTGTAGTCTTAAGATGCGTGTAACAAGAAGAGTATTATTAGGTCGTTTGTGTAAAATTTGCATACATATAAGTGTCACCAATATCCCATGCTATTTGTATAAAGATTAACAATCATCTTTTGAATGAAATGCTGGACTGATGCAAGGTGAATCACTATCACTATTGTTATTTTACATGCACATAAATGATTTATATAATCAGTTAATTAAGGGATTGTGTGACTATATGTACTTGCAATATATTTGTTTTTCTTTAATGTATGCTGATGGTACTGTACTTTTGTCATAAACAACAGATAATCTTCAAATGATTATTGATATTCTATATACAAACAGTATTCTATTGGATATTGTCATGAAAACTTGTATTACTTAAATATTTAATAAAATGTTAAACTGGTGTCTTTGCTAAAAAAACAACAACAAAAAAACAACTTTTTGATGAACAAGTGAACTTTCAACGTGTTAACAAAGAAACAAGAATTTATATCTCTTCTGAACTTACAAAATACATTGACAACATTGGATGGCTTACTGCTTTAAGTGAATAACTAAACATGTTCTTGTCCAACTTGGCACAGAAGATGTACAGATACGGTATCTTAATTCAATGCTGTTCGTTAGATGCTTACTACAGTAACTCACTTGCAAGGGGTCGTTCAACAATTACACAACACTAAATGCAGAGGGTGCACCATGGCATGCGTTAAAACAACGTTATCTGGGACAGAGTAGAGTGTCGGTCATTTTCAACCAAGTTTCATTTGATTATTCAATTCAATTTTAGAGGTTGGTCGATTTGGGTCTGCCCACAAAGAAAATGTTTGGTAAAGGTGATGTATCTTACATGGGTGTATTTTGAACATTTTGCTTACTCAATAAAATGATATAGCGCACTGTCTCACCATAATAGTAACTTATGATATACATTGGTACGCTGAACAATTTGCACAGGTGTTTGGAAACAGTTATTTATATCTACCTGACAAATATCACTGGTGAAAATGACACAATACTCACTGGTGGAATGATGTTGCCAAATATAGGGGTGCCATCTAGTACCCCACATTACTACACCCCAGAGGTGTGAGCCCGAAACATATCCAGTTCCAAATATGATCCATTTAAGACATAGTTTAATAAGCTTGTTTACAAATATATTTTCAAATAAAAATAAAAACACTGTTTAGTTCCAAATATGATCCATTTTAGACATAGTTTAATAAGCCTTTTTACAAATATAGTTTTAAATAAAGAGAAACAGTTCAGTTCCAAACAGGATCCATTTTAGACACAGTTTAATGAGCTCGTTTACAAATATATTTTTAAATAAAGAGAAACAGTTCAGTTCCAAACAGGATCCATTTTAGACACAGTTTAATGAGCTCGTTTACAAATATATTTTTAAATAAAGAGAAACAGTTCAGTTCCAAACAGGATCCATTTTAGACACAGTTTAATGAGCTCGTTTACAAATATATTTTTAAATAAAGAGAAACAGTTCAGTTCCAAACAGGATCCATTTTAGACACAGTTTAATGAGCTCGTTTACAAATATATTTTTAAATAAAGAGAAACAGTTCAGTTCCAAATAGGATCCATTTTAGACACCGTTTAATGAGCTCGTTTACAAATTTTTTTAAATAAAGAGAAACAGTTCAGTTCCAAACAGGATCCATTTTAGACACAGTTTAATGAGCTCGTTTACAAATATATTTTTAAATAAAGAGAAACAGTTCAGTTCCAAATAGGATCCATTTTAGACACCGTTTAATGAGCTCGTTTACAAATATATTTTTAAATAAAGAGAAACAGTTCAGTTCCAAATAGGATCCATTTTAGACACAGTTTAATAAGCTCGTTTACAAATATATTTTTAAATAAAGAGAAACACTGTTAAGTTGTGGAATTTATAGCCATTTTTTTCTTTAGTATTCCAGTACTAGATAGGGATATTTGAGAAGCCAGGTTTGTCAAATTCATTTTTGTTTTGGGACGTTTGTGCGTTCTGCCCATCTTCACCTTTGGCATGCTTCTTTCTGTAAAAAAGATAATCTTATGCTTTATTCCCAGTCTTACATGCCATAAAATAGACAGTGTGTTATGATACCAAAATAAATGATAATAAACGATTTGCCAACTATTATGAAGTCTATGGGTTGTAAATAACACCTGTGAATAGTTTATATTGATTTCTAATCCTGGGCCGCGTTTTACGAAGTGATCTTAGCGCTAAGACGGGGCCCTGGATTGTAAATAGTACATGAATTGAACTGTTGTGAAAACGACTTTACAACTCCCACATTTCATATTTATTTGTAACACTGCTGTCGATTTACAAAACACTGCAGTAATAATGGTTTTGTCCTTTAAATAAACATGTCGATTTACAAAAACTGCAGTAATAATGGTTTTGTCGTTTAAATAAACATGTCGATTAACAAAACACTACAGTAGTAATGGTTGTGTTCTTTAAATAAACATGTCGATTAACAAAACACTACAGAAGTAATGGTTTTGTCCTTTAAATAAACATGTTGATTTACAAAACACTAAGTAATAATGGTTTTATCCTTTAAATAAACATGTCGATTTACAAAGCACTGCGGTAATAATGGTTTTGTCCTTTAAATAAGCATGTCAATTTACAAAACACTGCAGTAATAAATGTTTTGCCCTTTAAATAACGATGTCTATTTACAAAGCACTCCAATACTAATATCAAAACTAAGCTAAATAAAGAAGAAAAAAAGAGGAAAATAATAAGTACAATAATTAAAAATGTATTAACTTTTTCTTTTAATTACTCCACACACCCAACCCCGCCAAAAAAAGTAAATAAAACTAAATAAATTATGACCAACTAACAAGTGTTTGAGACTAGGGGGATTATGTAAAAACAGTGAAATACGTTTTAAACTTTCAAATATTAATACTGATCATTAATAGACACCCTTCCTCCTGCAAACACCCCCACGTCAACAGCTCTTGATATTTGAGAAGGTAACAGCATTTATATAATTATCTGGTGTTTACTTTGTTATTATTCATATTAAAAGGCCACCAAAAGATGATCTCAATGTTTTTAAACGGACAAAAATGTTTATAGGATTTAATTACCTCTTGTACACTATCCAACCCGTGGGTATAGCAACAGCCAACACAACAGCGATCACAATTCCAGATATAGCACCTGTTCCTAAGCCAGACATGCGCTCACTCTCACTGTCAGGTTCTGAAAATATATAAAACTGTCAATTAACAACGCGATTACAATCACCGCTATAACACACCTACCTAAACCACAGGATACATGATGTAGAGCATATGGACTATACGTTTCAGAACATACAAAAAACTGTCATTTAACAACGAGATCACAATTACCGCTATAACACACCCACATAAACCACCAGACATACACAGTTGACTATCAGTTTCTGAAAATATATCAAACTGTAATTTAACAGCGATCACAATCACTACTGTAGTAACCACATAAAGCAAGGGATCCTTTATATGTACCTTCCAACAGACAGGAAAGCAGATGCCACGTTTGATTTGTGATATGCTGTGATACATTCTCGCATCTATGGCAGCAAATAATGCTATTGATAAGACTGGGATGTTGATTTTATGACCAATGGCCGCCATTTGATTTCTGCCATCTATTTTGTTTTTACAATTTTAACCATGAAAGTAAATTTTCAGATTATTATAAACTTAATGTATCCACATATATGTTAATGCTTTAAAAGAAAGAAAGAAAAAAAAACACAAAAAAAAACCCACCTATAAATATCGTTAGGATTCCAGCTGCATTCTTGTTATTAGGCAATTTCCCGCCATTTTGTGTTTGGCCATTTTGAATCATAAAATGTAATTGCTCAGATGTCCAACATATATTTGGATTTTTTTTTTTATGATTAACCATTCCCAAATTAGTTTCAAAATCTCTGTTGGACCAAATTCTAAAATAAATAAATGCTCGTACATATAACATTTCTGGCAAATGGGACCTGACTAAGAAAGCCTTCAAATGTATTATGTTAAACACTTTATTAAAACACAAAAAAGCGCATTCATTTAGTAATAATCGGCTGTCTGATGTGAGACATCAAGTCATTTCATACGTATTGAGAGGAAACTACTGCATTCTGTTTACATTAGCAGCAAGGCTCTTTAATATGTTTTTCCCCACAAGGATGTTTAGTATGCCACATACCTGACAGCACATACACAGCCTCTGATAAACGATTCGTGCTATGACCAACGAAATAAAGATATTGGTGGTTAACATTAATAATCACTGGTAGAAGATAGTTGTGGCGTAAATATAAGAAGAATTCTGTAATATGTTCTTTAAAGACACTACTATGACAAACTGTCAGATTAGTAAAGCAGACCCACCACTGGGCAGACTCGCCCATCAAGTCGTACCAAACGTCATTGTAGGATGTCTGCATAAAGCCTAACACACACGGCAAACAAAACTGTTTTTTGAAAATAGAAACATGTTTCGTGTTTCGATCAACCTTCTGCAGACGTCGAAACGAGTCAACGCACATGGCAAACACAAACGTGCGAAACATGACCAGTTCTCTATTTTATTTTAATGTCAATTGTGTATAAATTAAATCTTTTAATATATGGTTTGATATTAAAATACGGTAGATTTGCCTTTAGTATGTGGAAATTACCGGGAACCAAAGCTGACAAAGTCGATATCCTGGTAAACAGTCTCTTTCCTGCTTCGATCCAAATAGCTCAGTGGTCCACACCGGTTCACTGGCAGATGCCATTTTGATGTCATGTGTCTCTATTCGTTCGATGATTGATTTATTGTCTAATGACGTTTTGTCTGTAGCGAAACGCAAGCGAAACACATCGGAGCGAAACACTTAAACAGTTGCGAAACAATGTTTCTTGTTTTCCGTTAACGCACATGGAAAACAAAATCGACCTAAACATGTTTTTGTTTCAGAAAAACATGTTTTTGACTGCCGTGTGCGTTTTTTTTTAACAAAACAAGACAAGACTTCATTTACACTCGGGCCGTTGCACAACGGCATAGGAGTAATATATACACGGAGCAATATATACATAAACTTCGTTTTTTTATGTACACGTGACAAGATGGTTGACAATAAATACATTAATTACAATACATACAATTACACATATAAATATATTATGTAATAATACAGCTATTTAATACAGATATACGGGTATCCATGTACTTATAAACGAATAAATTATTAAACGTATATATGGTACAGTACATAATGGTAATATTTTGTTAAATATTTTTGGTTTTGATGGTGTTTGTAGTCAAGGGCGTTTAAATTAATTATTATATAAAAAAAACATGCTAATTTCTTTAGTGTACCAATAGTTTATTCTCCATTAGTTCTCTAAACGTACAACTACTTGGCCTATGAGTGTAGAAAACAAAAGGCAAATGAAAAGATAATGGAACTCGTCATCAATATCCGTTACATTATATAAAATACAAATCATTTCTTCTATAAGTATGTTATTCCAGAGTCCAGTTTCAACCGTAGGTAATGGATTTCTCGAGTATTGCCCAGTTTTTCCGGTAGTTTATTAGTATAGGTTTTGAAAAAAAAAATAGTTGTTCTTTGTATAATCTGTAAGTGTTGCCTCTCGATGAATGTGATATGTTATTTTTCCATGCTTGAAAACACTGATCGCATTGTCTTTGTTTAAAATGTTGTGAGAGATAATTTACTGATATGAACGATTGTCTTATCCAAATATCAAACATTCCCAAGTTATTCAGTGTGTTTTTTAACAGTGGAAATCCCGTTATAGTTAGATATGTTAGTAAGGTGGTCATTTAACATGATGTTGTATAAAATAGTAGACAATATTGATTGTTTTCTTGATATCAGTCGCGCCCGGTAGCATACCACTCTTTATATATAGTTCATTTGATTGGCATTTTCCATAACTCTCCATACAGCATAAATATTGGTGTTGATTTTTTAACAGGTAGGATGTGTCTTAACAAGTTTATTTGTACAGAATTAAATATATCAACTTTTTCATACCCCCATATTTCACATCCATATAATAAAATTAGAAGAACCACTGAGTTGAACATTTTAAGTGTACATTCGGTTGATAGATAGTTGTCCTTTGAGTTTGATAGTACAAAGCACATGATCTTCGTAGCCTGTTGTTTATGTCTATTCTTAGTGATCCGAAAGTTGTTTTATTTTGTAAAAGTAATTCCTAAGTATTTGTATTCTTTCACATTTTCTAATATATTATTTCCAATCTTAAAACTATGTTTGTAATCTTTAGTGTCACAGTTTCTAATATATTATTTCCAATCTAAAACTATGTTTGTAATCTTTAGTGTCACAGTTTCTAATATATTATTTCCAATCTAAAACTATTGTTTGTAATCTTTAGTGTCACAGTTTCTAATATATTATTTCCAATCTAAAACTATGTTTGTAATCTTTAGTGTCACAGTTTCTAATATATTATTTCCAATCTAAAACTATGTTTGTAATCTTTAGTGTCACAGTTTCTAATATATTATTTCCAATCTAAAACTATGTTTGTAATCTTTAGTGTCACAGTTTCTAATATATTATTTCCAATCAAAAATTATGTTTGTAATCTTTAGTGTCACAGTTTCTAATATATTATTTCCAATCAAAAATTATGTTTGTAATCTTTAGTGTCACAGTTTCTAATATATTATTTCCAATCAAAAATTATGTTTGTAATCTGACGTGTTGCCGTTAAAAAGACCTATTTTCCTTTTGTTACCGTTTATTCTAAGTTTCAATTTATTGAAATATTAATAAAATAGATTTAAGGTGTGTTATAGGTCTGCTGCATTGGTTGATACTGAGGTAATATCGGCAGTAACGAAGTCACTAGATTGTTACTGTATAATTGATGCCCAGTAAACAATATGTAATGAGATATCTTCAAATTAATTAGGATTGTGTCTTCTTTTCTTTCCTTTTTAAGGTTCATCAGATATGAACAAACAAACACACATACTATTACTAGGTCACTGTGACGTACTTTATACAGTCTACTGCACATGACAGTAAATCTTTGTTTGGACCATATCTTGTATACAGATGCACACAGGACCATCAAACCACATATACGAACACCTTGGGATGGCGGTGTGATGCGTAATATTACTAGGTCACTGTGACATACTTTTCACAGTATACTGCACATGACAGTACATCCTTGTTCGGATCATATCTTGCATACAGATGCATACGGGACCATGAAACCTCACATGTAGGAACAACTTAGGATGGTGGTGTGTCACATAAATATAATTTCTCTTGCATTTTGCAATTCAGCACTGACAATACATATGCTAATTTATTGGTGGTTCTCTGTTGTTAACATTACATACATAAACTGTTTCTCTGCCAACATAAATGTATCACCAGAGTACCCATGCTAAACACAATTTCACTTTCTTATAAAGAACAATAAATTATTAAATCAGACAGCACCTTCTCCAGTCAATACAGTATCATCAGTAGTTCGTCCAAAACATCCATCCCATTGGAAAAACAAAATCACATAATTAGTCTTGTTTTCTTTTTTGTGTTATTTTTCGTTTGGTTTGTTTATTATTACTATTACTATTACTTTTATTATTATTACTATTACTATTATTTTTCTTGTTATGTTGTTATTATTATTATTTTTGTAATCCAAACATATTTTCCCCCATACTGTCCACTGATTTTTCATTGAAATCTAAAAATAAATAAATAATGCTACATGTAACTTACTTCCGCTGGTCTTGTTGCAATATGATTGTTGGACACCCCGTCCATCATAGCACGTCCATGTTCCAGCGTCAGTGTTTGGATCGAACGACTCTATAATCAACGTGTATTGTTGGGGCGAATCGATCACACCGGTGTAGCGGTCAGTGAATTTCTCAGACGTTTTGCATATCGTCTGTGGATAGTTACATTGGACTGCCTCTTGATTCAGTGGTGCAACCCACCGTATTCCTGACCATACAATTCCAGTTATCAAACACTTTAATTCGGTCTTCTGGCCTTCGATTCCGGGCTCCATACAGTCAATGGATGTTTTAGCTTGTTTACCTGTAAATAATAATAATAATAATACAAAAATAAAAATATTTAAACAAAAATGTATATATTAGTCCAGGAACATGAGGTAAAAATTAGTGTTGGACATGGAAATAAATGGTACAGAGCTGAATGTCTCAGGATATTTGAACAATATCTATAGTAATAACATCAAATTCCCCAAGTTTCCGACGTTACAGACATAAATGCATATTTATCATTCAGTAACACGATTACGTCAGTAACCTATTTTCGTCTTTAACCTTGGAGAGCCCGTAATATTTTGTATTGTTGTCGTTATTATTATTATTTATTTAATTTTTTTTAATTCAAGCATATTGTCACAAGTCAAGGTTGTGATCTAGATTAATTGTGTAGTTGGGGGTCTCTTGTGACAAGAGGCAGGTCTATCTGTATATTTCCAGGTATAATATGTATATTGTGGGTTTGGATTTGTGGCAAGTCTATTATTATTTTGTTAGTGTGTATTATGTACATTTCCCCAAAGTAAAGGAGTACTGAGCAGGAAGGTTGGGTTGCACGGGCATATCGCTTGAGGCAATCTGGCTGCATTGCAGATATTGGTTAGCCAATGGGAAAATAGGTTGGGTTAGTCCTAAGGTATAAAAGTAGTTACATTATTAGAGTAGAGCGTGCACTACATAAGTCGGTGAAAGAAACGTACCGGAGCAGGTTATCTGGGTTAGAAGTAACCGTGAGTAAACATTAGTATTGTTTTGTGTGTATACGCTGTTGATGTAACTTGATATATAAGTTGTGTGTTTATTTGTCCAGTTTGAATATTGTGTATAACCAAGATTACCAGAGATTGTTATAAAATGTGTATAGAATTGTGATGAGAGTTATACTATTACAGTGACCGTCTGATGCCCGAGTGGAGGGGTGCATAGCGCTGTGGGTTGACATCGGCCCATATGATGGTAGACGGTTGGTGACACAACGTAAACGTCGTCGTGGTGGATGACAACATAAACGTCGTCGTGGTGGATGACAACATAAACGTCGTCGCAGTGGATGACAACATAAACGTCATCGCAGTGGATGATAACGTAAACGTCGTCGTGGTGGATGACAACATAAACGTCGTCGTGGTGGATGACAACATAAACGTCGTCGCGGTGGATGACAACATAAACGTCGTCGCGGTGGATGACAACGTAAACGTCGTCGCGGTGGATGACAACATAAACGTCGTCGCGGTGGATGACAACGTAAACGTCGTCGCGGTGGATGCCAACTCAACTCGTCGTGGTGGATGACAACTTCGCGGTGTAGGATGCGTTTGTTTAGTGTAATAAACATGTTTCCCCCATAATGTTCAAGGATTTTTCTATGAAATCTAAATCAAAGAAATTAATGCTACATGTAACTTACTTTCGATGGTCTTGTTACAATACGATAGTGGGGCACCCACTCCATCAGAGCACGACCATGTACCAGCGTCAGTTGTTGAATTGAAAGACTCTATGATCAACGTGTTTTGTTCGGGTGAATCGATCACACCGGTGTAGCGGTCAATGAATTTTCCAGACGTCATACATATCGTCTGTAGATTGTTACATGAGACGGTCTCATTATTAAGTGGTCCATTCCACTGTATTCCTGACTGTACAGTTCCATTTACCATACACTTTAATTCTGTCTTCTGCCCTTCAATTCCGGATCCCATGCAGTCAATGGTTGTCGTAGCTGGTTTACCTGGAAATAATTTTAAAAAATAATACTAATAAACAAAAATATACATATTAGTCCAGGAACACTCGGTCAAAATTAGTGTTCAACCCAGAAATATTACAGAGCTGAATGTTTCAGGATAGTTGCACAATAACTTTAGTAATAACATATCAAAAGTCCGAGGTGTGCTAACTTTACTATAGACGTAAGTGTATATTTATCGTCCCATAACATGATTACGTGAGTAACCTATTTTCGTCTTCAACCTTTGAGAGCATGTGATATACTATAGGACCGCTATCACATGCACAGTTTAAACACTTGTGATCGGGATTTTAAAGAAAAATATGAATTTAAACAGATAAGAGTAAGAACAAACAATTTTTTTTTACAATACACTAGCGTAGCCAATGTTTTAGAATGAATGGGTGGGGTGGGGGTGGAAACCCACACTGTATGTATGATTTTATATAATTTAATACAGTAAAAAAAAGGTTCGATTGGAGGAGGGGGTATGACCACCGTGCCCACCCCCCTCGCTATGCAAATATAAGGATGTCCGTTTTTGCTGTGTTTCGCAGTTTGTTATGTTGAATTACGACACTAGGTTAAATAACTTACACATTTATACATTTTGTTTAAATAAATAATGTGTATTTAATTATTAAGATAAATCATTTGACAATGTTTATGGACCTAAATGTGCCAGTATTCTTTAGCAGTTTTGAATGAATGAATGAATGAATGAATGTTTAACGACACCCCAGCACGAAAAATACATTGGCTATTGGGTGTCAAACTATGGCAATGCAAACAAATAAAGTGATGATCAACAGCAATATAAAAAATCAAGATTTAAATAAAAACAGTGTAAAAAACTGTGCAAAAATACAAATATTACAGATAGACACTGACTTTTACTCAAAACTTCAATTGTATCTCGAAGAAAACAAGGGGATCTGTGCTGTATTGGCCATTCTCAAAGAGAATGTTAGACCCCTGCACAACGGTGAGGTTACAGCACGCGAAGGGGCGGTTTCGAATGAAGAAAAATAAACTACATTTGATTAAATATTCATAATTCTTTATAAATCGAAACTTGTTTTGTTGACTTAAAATTGTACAGTATAATGGACTGTTTCATATTACAGTGTGCTATGGACAATTTGTTGTGGGTTTATATATATATATATATATATATATATATATATATATATATATATATATGAAATCATAAGTTTTAATGGAAGTATATATTTTCAGGAATGGGAAGAAAGCTGATGCAGTAATTCTCAACATTAGATGCGGTTTTTTCAAGTACAAATGAATTTCACATCATTTGTATGATATTTACAGGCTACATCTAGTTTGGGTTAAGGCGGTTGTTGCAAACCCTAAACATACGAAACTCAAGTTCCATGTTTATGTTAAAGAGTAATTTTTTTGTCTATTCCGGGCATTCTGCCAGAAAATAATTTGAGGTTAGGTAATAAAAATAAAACAGATCATAACTACCACTTACAACTAGGTAGTTATGGACTTGAAATCTTTTGAAATTGGATACTGTATTTCATATACACATTTTAAAGAATAATTCTCTTACTATAATCTTTCTAAAAATATTTTAAAATATATCCATTAATTTCCAAGATGTTAGTATACACAATTTTACCCCTTCGTAAACTCTGGCAGAAACCCTGTACCTGTAGCCTGATTCTATTTCTACTGCCACCCCACTTACTTTAGGGTAGATACCCAGCAGACCTTTTACATTGGGCCATCGATGTTCCATCATCGACTGAATCGTTGGCCCTATGAAAGTGGCCCGTTGTTTGGAGACATCAACCAATGTCGAGTCAATGCCAGCCGATCATCAGCAAATATGAATATTATATAAATAGATTTCAAATATATAAATATGAATATGATATAATATCATCATACACTGCAAACATATTACCAGACCACAAGAGGCTCATGTCAGTAAACAAGCATAACACAGTATATGTCCGTCCATAATTAGACAGACATAAATATTAGTAATTATCACAGAAAACAAAAGCCATATATTTAAAATATTAATTTTATTTTAGGAAATTCAGTTACATTAAATACACTATATTTGTTTTTTTATCCCTATCATTTCTGACACTGGAAGTTCAAAACCACTTTTTGATTCTTTTAAATGACTTCAGACTATGGAAATGGCCTCTGAAATATAACAGAAAAAATACAATTGTATTAATGGATATAATGCATTCTATTATATACATGTACCACTATGGATTTTGCGATCATGTTTAAATACTGCATAATTCATCTGATTTACATACATGTGCCTAAAAACAAACCCACAACCCAACTACAAACATGATATATCTCTAATTAGTAATAAGTTAAGTTTGTTCAAAATTGTTTTGTTTAATGATACTACTAGAGCACATTCATTTATCAATGACTGACTACTGGCCAGTGTCAAACATTTGGTAATTTTGACATAGTCTTAGAGGAACCCTGCTACATTTTTCCATTAGTTAGTTCGTAGCAAGGGATCTTTTGTATGCTCCATCCCAGACAGAATAGCACATACCACAACCTTTGATATACCAGTCGTGGTGCACTAGCTGGAGCGAGAAATTGTCCAATGGGCCCACCAATGGGCATCGATCCCAAACTGACTGCACATGAAGTAAGTGTTTTACCACTGTGCTACATCCAGCTCCCAATGAGTAATACGTGCATCGATCCCAAACTGACTGCACATGAAGTGAGTGTTTTACCACTGTGCTACATCCAGCTCCCAATGAGTAATACGTGCATCGATCCCAAACTGACTGCACATGAAGTGAGTGTTTTACCACTGTGCTACATCCAGCTCCCAATGAGTAATACATGCATCGATCCCAAACTGACTGCACATGAAGTGAGTGTTTTACCACTGTGCTACATCCAGCTCCCAATGAGTAATACATGCATCGATCCCAAACTGACTGCACATGAAGTGAGTGTTTTACCACTGGGCTACATCCAGCTCCCAATGAGTAATACATGCATCGATCCCAAACTGACTGCACATGAAGTGAGTGTTTTACCACTGTGCTACATACAGCTCCCAATGAGTAATACATGCATCGATCCCAAACTGACTGCACATGAAGTGAGTGTTTTACCACTGTGCTACATCCAGCTCCCAATGAGTAATACATGCATCGATCCCAAACTGACTGCACATGAAGTGAGTGTTTTACCACTGGGCTACATCCAGCTCCCAATGAGTAATACATGCATCGATCCCAAACTGACTGCACATGAAGTGAGTGTTTTACCACTGTGCTACATCCAGCTCCCAATGAGTAATACATGCATCGATCCCAAACTGACTGCACATGAAGTGAGTGTTTTACCACTGTGCTACATCCAGCTCCCAATGAGTAATACATGCACATGAAGTGAGTGTTTTACCACTGTGCTACATCCAGCTCCCAATGAGTAATACATGCATCGATCCCAAACTGACTGCACATGAAGTGAGTGTTTTACCACTGTGCTACATCCAGCTCCCAATGAGTAATACATGCATCGATCCCAAACTGACGGCACATGAAGTGAGTGTTTTACCACTGGGCTACATCCAGCTCCCAATGAGTAATACATGCATCGATCCCAAACTGACTGCACATGAAGTGAGTGTTTTACCACTGGGCTACATCCAGCTCCCAATGAGTAATACGTGCATCGATCCCAAACTGACTGCACATGAAGTGAGTGTTTTACCACTGGGCTACATCCAGCTCCCAATGAGTAATACATGCACATGAAGTGAGTGTTTTACCACTGTGCTACATCCAGCTCCCAATGAGTAATACATGCATCGATCCCAAACTGACTGCACATGAAGTGAGTGTTTTACCACTGTGCTACATCCAGCTCCCAATGAGTAATACGTGCATCGATCCCAAACTGACGGCACATGAAGTGAGTGTTTTACCACTGTGCTACATCCAGCTCCCAATGAGTAATACATGCATCGATCCCAAACTGACTGCACATCAAGTGAGTGTTTTACCACTGTGCTACATCCAGCTCCAAATGAGTAATACATGCATCGATCACAAACTGACTGCACATGAAGTGAGTGTTTTACCACTGTGCTACATCCAGCTCCCAATGAGTAATACGTGCATCGATCCCAAACTGACGGCACATGAAGTGAGTGTTTTACCACTGTGCTACTTCCAGCTCCCAATGAGTAATACATGCATCGATCCCAAACTGACTGCACATCAAGTGAGTGTTTTACCACTGTGCTACATCCAGCTCCCAATGAGTAATACATGCATCGATCCCAAACTGACTGCACATGAAGTGAGTGTTTTACCACTGTGCTACATCCAGCTCCCAATGAGTAATACATGCATCGATCCCAAACTGACTGCACATGAAGTGAGTGTTTTACCACTGTGCTACATCCAGCTCCCAATGAGTAATACATGCATCGATCCCAAACTGACTGCACATGAAGTGAGTGTTTTACCACTGTGCTACATCCAGCTCCCAATGAGTAATACATGCATCGATCCAAAACTGACTGCACATGAAGTGAGTGTTTTACCACTGCTACATCCAGCTCCCAATGAGTAATACATGCATCGATCCCAAACTGACTGCACATGAAGTGAGTGTTTTACCACTGTGCTACATCGAGCTCCCAATAAGTAATACATGCATCGATCCCAAACTGACTGCACATGAAGTGAGTGTTTTACCACTGTGCTACATCGAGCTCCCAATGAGTAATACATGCATCGATCCCAAACTGACTGCACATGAAGTGAGTGTTTTACCACTGTGCTACATCCAGCTCCCAATGAGTAATACATGCATCGATCCCAAACTGACTGCACATGAAGTGAGTGTTTTACCACTGTGCTACGTCCAGCTCCCAATGAGTAATACATGCATCGATCCCAAACTGACTGCACATGAAGTGAGTGTTTTACCACTGTGCTACATCCAGCTCCGAATGAGTAATACATGCACATGAAGTGAGTGTTTTACCACTGTGCTACATCCAGCTCCCAATGAGTAATACGTGCATCGATCCCAAACTGACTGCACATGAAGTGAGTGTTTTACCACTGGGCTACATCCAGCTCCCAATGAGTAATACATGCATCGATCCCAAACTGACTGCACATGAAGTGAGTGTTTTACCACTGTGCTACATCCAGCTCCCAATGAGTAATACGTGCATCGATCCCAAACTGACTGCACATGAAGTGAGTGTTTTACCACTGTGCTACATCCAGCTACCAATGAGTAATACATGCATCGATCCCAAATTGACTGCACATGAAGTGAGTGTTTTACCACTGTGCTACATCCAGCTCCCAATGAGTAATACATGCATCGATCCCAAACTGACTGCACATGAAGTGAGTGTTTTACCACTGGGCTACATCCAGCTCCAAATGAGTAATACGTGCATCGATCCCAAACTGACTGCACATGAAGTGAGTGTTTTACCACTGGGCTACATCCAGCTCCCAATGAGTAATACATGCACATGAAGTGAGTGTTTTACCACTGTGCTACATCCAGCTCCGAATGAGTAATACATGCATCGATCCCAAACTGACTGCACATGAAGTGAGTGTTTTACCACTGTGCTACATCCAGCTCCCAATGAGTAATACATGCATCGATCCCAAACTGACTGCACATGAAGTGAGTGTTTTACCACTGTGCTACATCCAGCTCCCAATGAGTAATACATGCATCGATCCCAAACTGACTGCACATGAAGTGAGTGTTTTACCACTGTGCTACATCCAGCTCCCAATGAGTAATACATGCACATGAAGTGAGTGTTTTACCACTGTGCTACATCCAGCTCCCAATGAGTAATACGTGCATCGATCCCAAACTGACTGCACATGAAGTGAGTGTTTTACCACTGTGCTACATCCAGCTCCCAATGAGTAATACGTGCATCGATCCCAAACTGACTGCACATGAAGTGAGTGTTTTACCACTGTGCTACATCCAGCTCCCAATGAGTAATACATGCACATGAAGTGAGTGTTTTACCACTGTGCTACATCCAGCTCCCAATGAGTAATACGTGCATCGATCCCAAACTGACTGCACATGAAGTGAGTGTTTTACCGCTGGGCTACATCCAGCTCCCAATGAGTAATACATGCACATGAAGTGAGTGTTTTACCACTGTGCTACATCCAGCTCCCAATGAGTAATACATGCATCGATCCCAAACTGACTGCACATGCAGTGAGTGTTTTACCACTGTGCTACATCGAGCTCCCAATGAGTAATACATGCATCGATCCCAAACTGACTGCACATGAAGTGAGTGTTTTACCACTGTGCTACATCCAGCTCCCAATGAGTAATACATGCATCGATCCCAAACTGACTGCACATGAAGTGAGTGTTTTACCACTGTGCTACATGCAGCTCCCAATGAGTAATACATGCATCGATCCCAAACTGACTGCACATGCAGTGAGTGTTTTACCACTGTGCTACATCCAGCTCCCAATGAGTAATACATGCATCGATCCCAAACTGACTGCACATGAAGTGAGTGTTTTACCACTGTGCTACATCCAGCTCCCAATGAGTAATACATGCATCGATCCCAAACTGACTGCACATGAAGTGAGTGTTTTACCACTGTGCTACATCCAGCTCCCAATGAGTAATACATGCATCGATCCCAAACTGACTGCACATGAAGTGAGTGTTTTACCACTGTGCTACATCCAGCTCCCAATGAGTAATACGTGCATCGATCCCAAACTGACTGCACATGAAGTGAGTGTTTTACCACTGTGCTACATCCAGCTCCCAATGAGTAATACATGCATCGATCCCAAACTGACTGCACATGAAGTGAGTGTTTTACCACTGTGCTACATCCAGCTCCCAATGAGTAATACATGCATCGATCCCAAACTGACTGCACATGAAGTGAGTGTTTTACTACTGTGCTACATCCAGCTCCCAATGAGTAATACATGCATCGATCCCAAACTGACTGCACATGAAGTGAGTGTTTTACCACTGTGCTACATCCAGCTCCCAATGAGTAATACATGCATCGATCCCAAACTGACTGCACATGAAGTGAGTGTTTTACCACTGTGCTACATCCAGCTCCCAATGAGTAATACATGCATCGATCCCAAACTGACTGCACATGAAGTGAGTGTTTTACCACTGTGCTACATCCAGCTCCCAATGAGTAATTCATGCATCGATCCCAAACTGACTGCACATGAAGTGAGTGTTTTACCACTGTGCTACATCCAGCTCCCAATGAGTAATACATGCATCGATCCCAAACTGACTGCACATGAAGTGAGTGTTTTACCACTGTGCTACATCCAGCTCCCAATGAGTAATACATGCATCGATCCCAAACTGACTGCACATGAAGTGAGTGTTTTACCACTGTGCTACATCCAGCTCCCAATGAGTAATACATGCATCGATCCCAAACTGACTGCACATGAAGTGAGTGTTTTACCACTGTGCTACGTCCAGCTCCCAATGAGTAATACATGCATCGATCCCAAACTGACTGCACATGAAGTGAGTGTTTTACCACTGTGCTACATCCAGCTCCCAATGAGTAATACATGCACATGAAGTGAGTGTTTTACCACTGTGCTACATCCAGCTCCCAATGAGTAATACATGCATCGATCCCAAACTGACTGC
>NC_054710.1:766468-788073 GCF_016097555.1 Gigantopelta aegis
AGATCACACAGTGATAGTGTGTTGTGTGGGGTTGGGGGTAGACTATAGATCAGTGATAGATCACACAGTGATAGTGTGTTGTGTGGGGTTGTAGAGGTTAGACGATAGATCAGTGATAGATCACACAGAGGTAGTGTGCTGTGTGGGGTTGGGGGTTGGGGGTGAGGTAGACTATAGATCAGTGATAGATAACACAGTGATCGTGTATTTTGTGGGGCTGATGGGGGTACGCTGAGTGTGGCCCTGAATGAGGCCCTGTGGCCCTGAATGTGGCCCTGGGTGTGACTGTGTGTGTGGCCCTGTGGCCCTGGGTGTGGAAATGTGGCCCTGAGTGTGTCCTGTGGCCCTGAGTGTGGCCCTGAGTGTCTATTATTATCATCAACAACAATATAAATATGGTACTCTCTCCTGTTAGCCAGTCAGAACTGTTGCCCCCTACTCATCGTGGGGGAGGTAGGAGATTGAGTAGGATATACCAAGTTTGATTGAATGTACCATGATTCATTTACCGAGTTTAATGTTTCATACCGAGTTTGATATTGGATGCCAAATTTGATTTGGGAAATACCGAGTTTGATGCACTATACCATTTTTATTTTTTTATTATTATTTTTTTTAATCCAAAAAATTCGTTTGCAGCTTTCCCCTTAAACACAACTTGTTTTGTGTCCAAGTGGTTTATGGAGAGTGGGATAATGCATTGAGAATTTAGAATACCTATAAAATTTTGAATTGCTGTCCTAAAAAAAGAGTATTGACTCCATAAATCACAAAAATATCGGACTATTTACGAAAAAAATAAACAAAAGTGAATTTGAAACTGCGATCCAACAAAGTCCGATAAACAAATAAAATGTATAGTTTGTAGACTCTGATTCATACCAAGTTTGATTTGGGGGAAAATACCAAGTTTGATGTTTCATACCAAGTTTGATGTTTCATACCAAGTTTGATGTTTGACACAGAATGACATACCAAGTTTGATGTTTGATGCCAAGTTTGATGTTTTGGAACACGTCTGATATTTAATACTTAATAGCCATAAGGAAGAGTGTCCAAATCATTCAGAATGACCCGTTTGTTATAGACGATCAGGTACGTTTTGTTTTCGGGTCTGTTATAGCTTTTTCTCTTTCTTTTCTCTCTCGATATTTTACCAGGGTTGGTCACTGTGATGGACGCATCTCTCGTTGGAGCCAATACCATGTCTCGAATGGCGGCGAAATTGATGAGTTGGGCGTTGGTGTGGTGGAGAGTTAACCCTCTCACCGTACAGGCTTCTTTCCCCTTGTTCGTCCTGTATGCATAATTCTTGAGACCACCAGAGACAAACTCTACAATGTTGTCTCCGTCCAACTGATCTGTCAAATCGCCAAGTTAATCGCCAAGTAGAGGCTGGTAGCTGTCTGGCTTACACACATAGATGACAGTCTTTATCGTAGTAAAGCACGTGTCTGTCCAATCTTTCTAGGACGCTGTACAGTTTCAGACGTGCCCAGGACGTGGTGAAGGTGGCCAAAAAAGATGTTTACTTTTTTTTATCTTCGGGAACAAAGCTCCATTTGTGCTGATATTCCAACTGCAAGATGTTATCTGTGAGAATGTGAAAGTTGACAATCTCTTTGGTAGGATCCGTCTACGTCTTGAAGAAGGTTTCGGCATTGTGTTGATAGATGAAGGAGGACTGTTTCATATTGAGGCTCTGTCCAAATTTACCCCAGAAGCTGTTCAGACAGAGTTTGGCCAAAGAGCGGAGGCCTGGATTTTCTTGAAGACGCTCTCTCGCAGCTGGATTCCTTCACTTTCTTCATATTCCTTTATGTAATGAGACTTGTCCCCTTCCGTCTTGCTCCAATCAGGCCTACCGCAGTAGGTTTCGAGAGTGTCAAAATCGTCTGTGATGATCGTGGGGTGTCCAACGGGATACTAACAATACTTGTTGACCCATTGGTAGAGCGAAGTGAAGTCTACATATGTTTCGTCTTTGGCCGTTTTGTAATGACGCATACTGGCATTCATCCTATCACCAAAGAAGGAGTCTCTGGGGTACAACCGTTCTTGGATATCTAAGCCATCAACAAACGTCTTCATTTCGGTGTTCTCTTTCAGCTTTTGGTGGTACTTGTGTTCCCAGATGTCCACGAGGTTGTATTCTCTTTCTTTCAAGATGTTACGTTCCATGATCGTCAGGGCATGTAATTCCTCGATGGACTGGTTGGTGCGTGGCTGAATGGTAGAAAAACATTCGTGAGGATATCACTTTTTGCATCCATGCCAAAGACATCTATTGAATTCGAAGGTGGTGTTGGTCCTGGCGCAGTACCTGTCGAGCCAATAGTGGGTTTCTGTAATGTGGAATTCTTTCGCCGTTCAGTGCGTGTCGGATATCGTATGTTTGTGGATGTTGGTGTTGGATCCACTCCAACCATTGTATGGACGATTGACTGAAGTGATCCCTCTGGACGTATCCGGCACTGAACACTTGAACTATTGGACTTGGAACTCTCTCGTCTTCTTCGAGGGTGAATCCCTGTCGCTGCATTTCTTCTTCAGACACCCACTGGCTTTCTTTCACCTTGATGGACAAATCTATCTGGGTGGTCTCTGACGGACATCCAATCCGAAAGGGTCTTTCCATCAAACATTTGGCCTGAAGACTGATGCAATGGTTATGAATTGCGAGAAGGGATCGATGTCGTTGACGTAAGTGACGGCTTTTGTATTGACATCGATTTGCTTTCGGCCCGTGGCTTCCATCATGAGGGTTTGGACCTTGAGGCAGGCTTCCCTCAGTATGGTGACGTCAGAAATGCAATATTCTTTCATTTCTTTTCTGAAGTCGAAGGTACCCATCTGTTCCGCGTGCCATTTAAAAAAACCTTGTCTGTCCATGGTCCCCATGGAGTCGACGCCGTACATCGGAGGTTCGGAAAGGGTCCTTTGTGGTGTTGGTGTTCTTGGGTATTCCAATAATGTGGGAAGTACCCTTTCTTCAATTGAGATAACTCGAAAGCTTTGGGCAAGGCCACTAGTCTCATAGGTAGAAAGTTGAGACTATCTACGACACGAATGTCGAGCCCACTCTCCAGGTGCATGTACATGATCTTGGATCCACTGTAGATGATCTTGCTGGGTTACATGGATCATATGCTCCGGTAAACAATATCCATCATAAGCCTTGTTGTTGTGGGCCACGGCCGAAAATCCTGTGTGGTCATTATTAAACAGCCACCAGCAAAACTTTGTGTGGGCTCCATCACCTTCAAAAATGATCTGTCGGTGTCCACAGGTATTTTCACAGGGTGACTTGGTGAAATGACCTTTCTTGTCTCGGGTGTTACATTTATGACATCGAGATCCACAGGAAGGACACATGGATTGCTCATCGACAGGAGTTGTTGCAGTGTCGACACTGTTTGGCGACACTGTTTGGCGTGACTGCAAGCATCTTCTCGACAGATGTGACAGACTCCCACGGGTCCGTATCCCTCTTCGCATTCAGTCATTTCGTCTTGGCGACATTCAAAGTCGAAAAATAAGAATTTGGTGTTGGTTGCATCAGTGCTTTTGGAAGCTTGGTAGCAGAGATGATCTTCCAACACATATTCTTCACAGCCAGGGCAGTGCCATTCCCCACAGATGTGATCTTTAGGTGATCTCTTGGACACGTCCAGGACCTTCTTACAGATCGTATACTTTGAAAAACTCTCGTACTTGGAAGGGATGACGTGTCCCTTCTTGTCTTTCTTCTGCTGTTTGTGGCGATGGAAGCAGTCCAAAAGTACGACGCCAAGAAGAATCCCATGATTTTGGCAATCTCCTGAAAGTGAGGCTGCGGTTGGTCTACGGAATAGAGTAAGAGCCTGGGTTGCGTGGATTGAGGGTCTCCGACTTGGCACTGACGACCAGGATCTGACATTGCAGAAGGGCTTCAAAGGCTGGAATGTCGTTGAGGCTGCACGGCTGGTCGGTGCGGATCCCGGCGAGTTCACAGCGAGTCTTGGGTGCTTGAGGATCATGTCCACGGTATTTAATCTACTTGGAGTTTTGACGAGATCCTTCCACTCGGTGTTGGTGACCCTGTGCAATTTGGCCCAGGTGACGGCAATGACGCTGGACATGCACAGCTCGTCGTCGTTGACAATTTCGAAGAGTGACATCTTCGTCTTGATGGAGTTGCTTTGCCCTTGCTGTTGTGTAATGGGGTTTTCTTTCCCTCCAAGTGGCATCTGGATGACCCCGATGGTGACGTGGAAGGACGGGTCCAGTGCCAGGGTCTCATTACAACACCTTTTCCAGTATTTTAAAGATCGCCTCGGTATCGAGTTGATCCAGGGGCTGCATCGGTACGATGATGGGTCCATTCAGATTGCGATGATCAATGATGACGCGGCCCACGTCGTTTTGTCGAACATTCCTTTGCCCTGCCAGGGTTCGTTGAACTTCACCTGATACGTGGTGTCAATGGTACCCAGCTTTTTTATTGTTCTTTCCCCTAGTTTTTTAAAGTCATAAGATGACGGGTTGTTGAACCAATGCCCCAAACTGATTAATGATCCTTGACGAGTGGTTCCGACGACGAAGAGGGTTCGTTTATTTTCTTGGGGTCTTCGACGACACGTCGCCCTGTTTCAGCTGAAAAGTCACCATCGTGTCAACTCGTCAATTTCTTCATTGCCTGTTTGTTGTTGTTGTTCTGGACTCCAGGGTTCAATCAGCTGATCCAAAAACTGAATGTCCATGTCTTCTTCTTGTGGGTGTTCAGCTGGTGGCACGTCATCTTGATAGGCCGTCAAAAGGCTGACCAGTTCTTCCATTTCGAGGTCCGTGTATAGTTCTTTCTTTTGTTCAGAGGTGATCTTTTGAACATTTTACAAGGTCTACTGGATCGCTTCGTCCGTAAAAGCCACCTCTGCCTGAAGATCCATTTCGTTCATCATCTCCTTGAATTTTAGCTGGACCATCTTGTCTTTGACGCATTGCAAGTGGCCTATGTGGTTCCACTCGGCAAATAGTTCCAGGTCTCTACTGTGCGCAAAGGCAGCGACGAACTGTTCAATGTTGTCCATGACTGAAAACAAGCACGACCCTCACTCAAACTGTGCCCTATGAACGATCCATAAATATTCGAATAATATATAACATGGACTTAAAAATTATATATAGATTGACTTAAACATATATGGTAAGGGGAAGAACTCTTGGAGTCGTAATGTGAACACAATTTTTTTAAATGCAGTTATTTGATCGACACGTGATACTCGTTAAGCCCTCGGCACTGGTCGGCGCGTGTTGTCTGCTAGTCTGCCTTTCGCCGAGTTAATGGATTAAACACGTGTGGCATATCTCTCTCTCTCTCTCTCTCTCTCTCTCTCTCTCTCTCTCTCTCTCTCTCTCTCTCTCTCTCTCTCTCTCTCTCTCTCTCTCTCTCTCTCTCTGTTTACCACTTAGAGGGGCGTAACCAACAGACACATATACCGATTTGCTCGCTCTCTGAAGAGAACGGTTCCTGCTCAGTTACGTTATTTCAAATTATCACTGGCGGGGCTCGGAAACACAATTGTTCGTTGCGCCCGCTACCAAATTTAAAGCGCGAGAAATTGTGGACATGAGCCGCCCCATTACAATATATATATATTTATTATTTTTTCTTCTTTTTTTAGAATTGAGCGACTGCTGGAAGAAATAGTGTCGGAGCCGGTTGTAAGTATGAAATCAATAAATATACGTTTTTTCAACATTGTTAATCATAAATAAAACAATATTCAATAATTCATTTATTTCAGACCTCCTGCTAGAAAACAAGAAAAATGGATTTCGGAATATTATAAACGATCGGACGGTTACAGTTTGAGAGGTAACGCACCGTCGTGAGTAAATCTTCTTCTTTTAAACCCCTGCGCGTGCTGTAACCTCACCGTGGTGCAGGGGTGTAACATTGTCTTTGAGACCCCCTGAGCGTGCTGTAACCTCACCGTGGTGCAGGGGTGTAACATTCTCTTTGAGAACCCCTGCGCGTGCTGTAACCTCACCGTGGTGCAGGGGTGTAACATTCTCTTTGAGAATGGCCAATACAGCACAAATTGAAGTTTAGAGTAGAATTCAGTGTCCGTAAAATTCTGTGATATTTGTATTTATATTTTTGCACAGTTCTTTACACTGTTTTTGTTTAAACCTTGAAGTTTTATATTGATGTTGATCATCACTTTATTTATTTGCATTACCATAGTTTGACACCCAATAGCCGATGTATTTTTAGTGCTGGGGTTTCGTTAAACATTCATTCATTCATTCATTCATTCATTCTTCTTTTAAAAAACAAATGTTCATTTCATACTGTCTGTCTGTAAAAGTAAACCACCATTAGTCTGTGCTATTATGTTCAGATTCCTACCACCGCCATTATACAGTCAACAAAAATGAACCCCATATTTTGAAATCATTATATATATATCAAATGTGATTACCCTATTTATAATTAATATATTTTAAATGATAATCTGTCTTGTTCTTTTATTGGTCTGTAAACATTAATCAGTTTTGTATATTGTGTTTTTATATGTGTATCTTTTCAGATTCCCACGGGATCAGCCCCCGAAAAAAGAGAAAAATAGAACAGAGCAGAAGAATAAAATTACAAATTATTTTAATTAGTAAATTGTAGCTGAATGTATTTATTTAGTTTGTAAATATTCTTTAACTTGTATATCTAGTTTGTAGTTTAACTGTGTTTATATAGGCCTAGTTTGTAAAAAAAAACACCCCGAAAAACCCACCCAAATAATAAAAGGAGGGGGGGGGGGGAGGAGGTGTGTGTGTGTGGTTTGGCTTGATACGTTTGATCACTCTGTAACTCATAAAACATGTGACATTCGTATCTCATCAAATCATTTCTCATCATACGTCAGAGAATAAACTTCACTGTAAAATCCCTACAGAAGTAGACGGTTGTAGCATTTATAAAGCGAAACTAATGTAAACAGTCGTAGTATCAGCCCGCTCTGCAGTCGAGATTGGCAACACATGGTTTCTATTTATGCCCTGCCGATGAACTAACGGCGTGTGCCATTCACGCGTAAGCGTGTTATTTAATCTTTGAACCAGCTGTAGAATCTACATGTTGTCACGTTAAGGGAGGTTTTAGGACACGCCATAAAAAATGTTTGTTTTCTTGTAAAACGGTTTCTTAAAGCTAATGTGTCTGGAACATTTTTGTTATTTAAACATTTAGAACAGTTATTCCAACCACATTTGGTACCACTCGCGAATAAATTAAAAGCGTAGTTACCTTCGTATTTTAATTTAGAACTTGGTTTTTATAAGACTGAAACCAGAGACGACAGCTTTAAAAACTTAAGTTAAAACATCATTACGCGAAAATCTTATTGTAATTTTAAAAATCACTTTCCTTATTTATCTGTGCTAAAATCACTTACCTTATTTATCTGTGCTAAAATCACTTACCTTATTTATCTGTGCTAAAATCACTTACCTTATTTATCTGTGCTAAAATAAAGAAGCTTACTTAATTCTTCAGACACAAATAGTTCTACTAAAAACTTAAGTTAAATGTCACTTACTGTTTATCTAAGTGAAGTCTTTCTTGAACCAAAGAATCATTCTTCGAGCACACAAAATATTCAGAAGTATATTCTTTACACATACCGGTGTTTAACACTATTCCAAAAAAAAAGTTGTGTACTTTATGGAACAGTTATCTTTTTTCTTAAAACTTTGAAATAAAAATGGCGTAGGTCTTCTCTCTAGCAGTGTCGCTGAACGAACGGGAAGCGCTCTGAATCTGGGTTTTTTTATAGCCCCCAAGGTAGCGTCCCCATGCTAACTCGAGGTCAAGACGTGTCTGAACACGTTCTGGGATGACTCATGGCCATCGCCGTATATGGGCACGTTTCAAACGTCGTGGACTTTTCCACTCTCCGTCGCCAAGGCTCAAATCTGGTTGACACACACACACACACACACACACACACACACGTCGAAACGATTAAACCCACGCTCTCTTGCCATCTGATAGCCATTAACGACTTCCGCACCATCTGTTTCCTGTATAGACTCCCGACAGCTAAAACACCCATTCAACCCACACTATCTTATCATCTGATAGCCATTAACGACTTCCGCACCATCTGTTTCCTGTATAGACTCCCGACAGCTAAAACACCCATTCGACCCACACTATCTTGTCATCTGATAGCCATTAACGACTTCCGCACCATCTGTTTCCAGTATAGACCCCCGACAGCTAAAACACCCATTCAACCCACACTATCTTGCCATCTGATAGCCATTAACGACTTCCGCACCATCTGTATAGACCCCCGACAGCTAAAACACCCATTCAACCCACATTATCTTGCCATCTGATAGCCATTAACGACTTCCGCACCATCTGTATAGACCCCCGACAGCTAAAACACCCATTCAACCCACATTATCTTGCCATCTGATAGCCATTAACGACTTCCGCACCATCTGTTTCTTGTACATCAAAATACCAGCTGTAACAGTCGGATAAACCCTCCATCATCCGACACCACTCTATGGGTCATTAACGACTTCCGCACCATGTGTTTCCTGTATAGACCCCCGACGATTAACACACATCTGGCCGACATCCGGTGCTTCCTGACACAAAGGTCAGGTTCAATCGCCCATCCCACAGCTGTCCAAGTCATTAACCCACTTAGATCTATGTACTCGAAGTAGGTCAATGTTAGCTTCTCCGTGACGTCACACCGCACGCTTAGAGGTTAGCCAATCAGAAAGGGCAACGCCCAGGTCACGTGACCTAGCTCATTTGCATATGTTGGTACCCAACAGACCCTGGTACTACTTGCAACTTTGATCACGCAAATTTAAGGCACTCATTACTCGCGATAAACAATGTGGTGAACCCTATTGAGACTCTGGTCTGGTAAAGTCTTTACGTGCATATATGCCACAAGAGCTTCACGCGCGCCTGTCACGGGCTTAATCTATGACTTTCGCCAGTGACTAAGTCCGGGCCAGGAGGAGGAGGGGGGGGGGGGGGGGTGTAAGTTTGAAGTGGGAAGAATTTGGAATACAAAATGTAGTGGTCGGTCAAAGACCTAAGAGTCCTAAATAGAATCCTAACGACGTTCTACACATTCTACACATGTCTGGACTGAGAATTTAAATCCAAAAATATTTTTGACAGCTCGGCCTAAAAGGTTTTAAGGTGATTTGAGCAATTGATTGGGCGCCAAAGTAAAGTGCGTTGGACTATTTATAAAAAAAATAAACATAAGAATGATTAACAGTTACGGGTCTTAGCATCATCGTGACAGTATCTAATGACAAGACATCCAACAGCCGATGATTAACAGTTACGAGTCTTAGCATCATCGTAACAGTATCTAACAAGACAAGACATCTAACAGCCGATGATTAACAGTTACGAGTCTTAGCATCATCGTGACAGTACCTAACAAGACAAGACATCCAACATCCGATGATTAACAGTTACGTGTCTTAGCATCATTGGGACAGTATCTAACAAGACAAGACATCCAACATCCGATGATTAACAGTTACGTGTCTTAGCATCATCGTGACAGTATCTAACAAGACAAGACATCCAACAGCCGATGATTAACAGTTGCGTGTGTTAGCATCATCGTGACAGTACCTAACAAGACAAGACATCCAACATCCGATGATTAACAGTAACGTGTCTTAGCATCATTGGGATAGTATCTAACAAGACAAGACATCCAACAGCCGATGATTAACAGTTACGAGACAGAGCATCATCGTGACAGTATGTAACAAGACATCCAACAGCCGGTGATTAACAGTTATGAGTCTTAGCATCATCGTGACAGTATGTAGCAAGACAAGACATCCAACAGCCGATGATTAACAGTTACGAGTCTTAGCATCATCGTGACAGTATCTAACAAGACAAGACATCCAACAGCCGATGATTAACAGTTACGAGTCTTAGCATCATCGTGACAGTATCTAACAAGGCAAGACATCCAACAGCCGATGATTAACAGTTATAAGTCTTAGCATCATCGTGACAGTATCTGACAACACAAGACATACAACAGCCGATGATTAACAGTTTCGAGTCTTAGCATCATCATGACAGTATCTAACAAGACAAGACATCCAACAGCCGATGATTAACAGTTACGAGTCTTAGCATCATCGTGACAGTATCTAACAAGACAAGACATCTAACAGCCGATGATTAACAGTTACGAGTCTTAGCATCATTGTGACAGAATCTAACAAGACAAGACATCCAACAGCCGATGATTAACAGTTACGAGTCTTAGCATCATCGTGACAGTACCTAACAAGACAAGACATCCAACATCCGATGATTAACAGTTACGTGTCTTAGCATCATCGTGACAGTATCTAACAAGACAAGACATCTAACAGCCGATGATTAACAGTTACGAGTCTTAGCATCATCGTGACAGAATCTAACAAGACAAGACATCCAACAGCCGATGATTAACAGTTACGAGTCTTAGCATCATCGTGACAGTACCTAACAAGACAAGACATCCAACATCCGATGATTAACAGTTACGTGTCTTAGCATCATCGTGACAGTATCTAACAAGACAAGACATCCAACAGCCGATGATTAACAGTTACGTGTGTTAGCATCATCGTGACAGTACCTAACAAGACAAGACATCCAACATCCGATTATTAACAGTTACGTGTCTTAGCATCATTGGGACAGTATCTAACAAGACAAGACATCCAACAGCCGATGATTAACAGTTACGAGACAGAGCATCATCGTGACAGTATGTAACAAGACATCCAACAGCCGGTGATTAACAGTTATGAGTCTTAGCGTCATCGTGAGTGTATGTAGCAAGACAAGACATCCAACAGCCGATGATTAACAGTTACGAGTCTTAGCATCATCGTGACAGTATCTAACAAAACAAGACATCTAACAGCCGATGATTAACAGTTACGAGTCTTAGCATCATCGTGACAGAATCTAACAAGACAAGACATCCAACAGCCGATGATTAACAGTTACGAGTCTTAGCATCATCGTGACAGTACCTAACAAGACAAGACATCCAACATCCGATGATTAACAGTTACGTGTCTTAGCATCATCGTGACAGTATCTAACAAGACAAGACATCTAATAGCCGATGATTAACAGTTACGAGTCTTAGCATCATCGTGACAGAATCTGACAAGACAAGACATCCAACAGCCGATGATTAACAGTTACGAGTCTTAGCATCATCGTGACAGTACCTAACAAGACAAGACATCCAACATCCGATGATTAACAGTTACGTGTCTTAGCATCATCGTGACAGTATCTAACAAGACAAGACACCCAACAGCCGATGATTAACAGTTACGTGTGTTAGCATCATCGTGACAGTACCTAACAAGACAAGACATCCAACTTCCGATTATTAACAGTTACGTGTCTTAGCATCATTGGGACAGTATCTAACAAGACAAGACATCCAACAGCCGATGATTAACAGTTACGAGACAGAGCATCATCGTGACAGTATGTAACAAGACATCCAACAGCCGGTGATTAACAGTTATGAGTCTTAGCGTCATCGTGACTGTATGTAGCAAGACAAGACATCCAACAGCCGATGATTAACAGTTACGAGTCTTAGCATGATCGTGACAGTATCTAACAAGACAAGACATCCAACAGCCGATGATTAACAGTTACGAGTCTTAGCATCATCGTGACAGTATCTAACAAGGCAAGACATCCAACAGCCGATGATTAACAGTTATAAGTCTTAGCATCATCGTGACAGTATCTGACAACACAAGACATACAACAGCCGATGATTAACAGTTTCGAGTCTTAGCATCATCATGACAGTATCTAACAAGACAAGACATCCAACAGCCGATGATTAACAGTTACGAGTCTTAGCATCATCGTGACAGTATCTAACAAGACAAGACATCTAACAGCCGATGATTAACAGTTACGAGTCTTAGCATCATTGTGACAGAATCTAACAAGACAAGACATCCAACAGCCGATGATTAACAGTTACGAGTCTTAGCATCATCGTGACAGTACCTAACAAGACAAGACATCCAACATCCGATGATTAACAGTTACGTGTCTTAGCATCATCGTGACAGTATCTAACAAGACAAGACATCTAACAGCCGATGATTAACAGTTACGAGTCTTAGCATCATCGTGACAGAATCTAACAAGACAAGACATCCAACAGCCGATGATTAACAGTTACGAGTCTTAGCATCATCGTGACAGTACCTAACAAGACAAGACATCCAACATCCGATGATTAACAGTTACGTGTCTTAGCATCATCGTGACAGTATCTAACAAGACAAGACATCCAACAGCCGATGATTAACAGTTACGTGTGTTAGCATCATCGTGACAGTACCTAACAAGACAAGACATCCAACATCCGATTATTAACAGTTACGTGTCTTAGCATCATTGGGACAGTATCTAACAAGACAAGACATCCAACAGCCGATGATTAACAGTTACGAGACAGAGCATCATCGTGACAGTATGTAACAAGACATCCAACAGCCGGTGATTAACAGTTATGAGTCTTAGCGTCATCGTGAGTGTATGTAGCAAGACAAGACATCCAACAGCCGATGATTAACAGTTACGAGTCTTAGCATCATCGTGACAGTATCTAACAAGACAAGACATCTAACAGCCGATGATTAACAGTTACGAGTCTTAGCATCATCGTGACAGAATCTAACAAGACAAGACATCCAACAGCCGATGATTAACAGTTACGAGTCTTAGCATCATCGTGACAGTACCTAACAAGACAAGACATCCAACATCCGATGATTAACAGTTACGTGTCTTAGCATCATCGTGACAGTATCTAACAAGACAAGACATCTAACAGCCGATGATTAACAGTTACGAGTCTTAGCATCATCGTGACAGAATCTGACAAGACAAGACATCCAACAGCCGATGATTAACAGTTACGAGTCTTAGCATCATCGTGACAGTACCTAACAAGACAAGACATCCAACATCCGATGATTAACAGTTACGTGTCTTAGCATCATCGTGACAGTATCTAACAAGACAAGACACCCAACAGCCGATGATTAACAGTTACGTGTGTTAGCATCATCGTGACAGTACCTAACAAGACAAGACATCCAACTTCCGATTATTAACAGTTACGTGTCTTAGCATCATTGGGACAGTATCTAACAAGACAAGACATCCAACAGCCGATGATTAACAGTTACGAGACAGAGCATCATCGTGACAGTATGTAACAAGACATCCAACAGCCGGTGATTAACAGTTATGAGTCTTAGCGTCATCGTGACTGTATGTAGCAAGACAAGACATCCAACAGCCGATGATTAACAGTTACGAGTCTTAGCATGATCGTGACAGTATCTAACAAGACAAGACATCCAACAGCCGATGATTAACAGTTACGTGTCTTAGCGTCATCGTGACAGTATCTAACAAGACAAGACATCCAACAGCCGATGATCAACAGTTTCGAGTCTTAGCATCATCATGACTGTATCTAACAAGGCAAGACATCCAACAGCCGATGATTAACAGTTATAAGTCTTAGCATCATCGTGACAGTATCTGACAACACAAGACATACAACAGCCGATGATTAACAGTTTCGAGTCTTAGCATCATCATGACAGTATCTACCAAGACAAGACATCCAACAGCCGATGATTAACAGTTACGAGTCTTAGCATCATCGTAACAGTATCTAACAAGACAAGACATCTAACAGCCGATGATTAACAGTTACGAGTCTTAGCATCATCGTGACAGTATCTAACAAGACAAGACATCCAACGTCAGCCGATGATTAACAGTTACAAGTCTTAGCATCATCGTGACTGTATGCAACAAGACAAGACATCCAATAGCCGATGATTAACAGTTACGAGTATTAGCATCATCGTGACAGTATGTAACAAGACAAGACATCCAACAGCCGATGATTAATTAATCATAGTGCTCTAGTGGTGTCGTTAAACAAAACAAACTTTTTCCAGTGAGTATTTTTGCATGCACATCTAACGCCACATTATCTCAGGAGACTCTTGTCACCCGAGTACTCAGTAGCTACAGAACTAGTCGAGCATTTGGACGGTTATACCGGCGTCGTTTGCGTCGTGGTTAACCCATCAGGCACAAGGCTCGAAGGTACACGGTTCGCAGCCTGGTACCAACTCCCACCCAGAGCGAGTGTTAATGAATCAATGGGTAGGCATAAGGCCACTACACTCTCTTCTCTCTCACTAACCACTACCAATTAACAACTAACCCACTGTTCTGGACAGACAGCCCAGATAGCTGAGGTGTGTGTGCCCAGGACAGTTTGCTTGAATTTTAATTGGATATAAGCACGAAAATAAGTTGAAATGAAATGGACGGTTATGACCGCCTTCTGCCGTCAGAGATACCTGTATAGCGAAAACACTGAATGTCTGTCTACTATACAACAATAACCCTGCGCCTGACGCTAAATACCATTTCAATGATAATTTTCGAGTTCGCTGATAACAAATAGTTTACATATTAATCAACCTACGGAATGTGGGGCGGGACGTAGCGCAGTGGTAAAGCTGGTGTAACAAAGGCCGTGGTATGTATTACCCTGTCTGTGGGATGGTGCATATAAAAGATTCCTTGCTGCTAATCAAGTGGCGACAGCGGGTTTCCTCTCTCAATATCTGTGTGGTCCTTAACCATATGTCCAATGCCATATAACCGTAAATAAAATATGTTGAGTGCGTCGTTAAATAAAACATTTCCTTCCTTAACCGGAATGTTATTGAAAGAGGGTGCTGTCGGGTTTCTTCCTGTTGTGTGTGCATGCAAAAGTGTTTAATATGTGAAATATGTGTTAGATTGAAAACGAAAGCGATCCTGCTGTGTGAGCCTGATACACCTAGTGAACCCCGATGCACCCCAGCGCTATGTATACACCGATACACCCCACCACTACATATACAACGATACACCCCACCACTACATATACACCGATACACCCCACCACTACATATACACCGATACACCCCCATCACTACATATACACCGATACACCCCACCACTACATATACACCTATACACCCCACCACAACATATACACAGATACACCCCACCACTACATATACACCGATACACTCCAACACTGCATATACACTGATACACCCCAGCACTACATATACACCTATACACCCCAGCACTGTATAAACACTGATATACCTAGTGAACCTCGATGCACCCCAGCACTATGTATATACCGATACACCCAACCACTAAACATACACCGATACACCACTATATATACACCGATACACCCCAGCACTACATTTACACCGATACACCCCAGCACTACATATACACCGATACACCCCCACCACTATATATACACCGATACACCCCATCACTACATATACACCGATACACCCCACCACTACATATACACCGATACACTCCAACACTGCATATACACTGATACACCCCAGCACTACATATACACCTATACACCCCATCACTACATATACACCTATACACCCCACCACTACATATACACAGATACACCCCACCACTATATATACACCGATACACCTCACCACTACATATACACCGATACACTCCACCACTACATATACATCGATACACCCCACCACTACATATACACCTATACACCCCAGCACTGCATATACACTGATATACCTAGTGAACCCCAATGCACCCCAGCACTATGTATACACCAATACACCCAAACACTACACATACACCGATACACCCTGCCACTATATATACACCGATACACCCCACCACTACATATACACCGACACACCCCATCACTACATATACACCGATACACCCCATAACTACATATACACCGATACACCCCAACACTACATATACACCGATACACCCCCATCACTACATATACACCGATACACCCCATCACTACATATACACTAATTCACCCCATCACTACATATACACCGATACACCCCAACACTACATATACACCAATACACCCCACTACTGCATATACACCGATACACCCCACCCCTCCACCCTCCATAGGGCGGCATTTAGCTCAGTCGGTTGAGTGCTCGTTTGAGGTGCTTCTGTCGCAGGATCGAACCACCTCGATGGATCAATTCAGCTGACAGTTTTTTTTCTCATTCCAACCAGTGCACCACAATTGGACAAAGGCCGTGGTATGTGCTTTCCTGTCTGTGCGGAAGTGCATTTAAACGTCCCCTGCTGCATGAATACTAGTCAGAAATAACAAATGTTTGACATCCAAAAGCCGACGATTCATAAAACAATTTGCTCTAGTGGTGTCATCAAACAAAACAAACTGTAACTTTAACCCACCACTCCATTTACACCGATGCACCCCACCACTCCATTTACACCGATGCACCCCACCACTCCATTTACACCGATGCACCCCACCACTCCATTTACACCGATGCACCCACCACTCCATTTACACCGATGCACCCCACCACTCCATTTACACCGATGCACCCCACCACTCCATTTACACCCATGCACCCCACCACTCCATTTACACCGATGCACCCCACCACTCCATTTACACCGATGCACCCCACCACTCCATATACAACTTTTAGAAATAAACAGACAGGAAAACACATACTACGGCCTTTGACCAGCTGTGGTACACTGGTTTGATGGAGAAAAAACATCACCTGAATGGATCCACTGAGGTGGTTCGATCCTGTAACAAAAGCGCCTCAACTACAACGACAAAGCAACAAACAAAGGGATAAAAAAAGTTAAAGTTTGTTTTGCTTAATGACCCATTTTTTCTTTCAATGTAAAAATAAAAAGAGCCAAATTCTATATAACTCCTTACAGCATTTTCAACCAATTGATTTACAATTACTCTTATATGGTTGAAACTCATTAAACGATGCTAATAATTAATGTGTTTCTTGTCGTCTTAATATTTGTAAGAAGGACAAACTGGATTTTGTCTTCAAATAATTAAAGTACGTACGAAAAAATATTTTATGAAATAAAATGAAATTTAACATGTTAAAAATGGCAGCAAACTCAGGAATGTCCCTTTAATATTATTTAAATTACCATGTGGATTGTTTGTAAGTATGATTACGAGGTTGACGGCACGTGAAGTACTATTTGTGTAATCTCTTGCATCACTATTTATTTTCATATTCTTTTTTCTTTCATATTATTTTGTATATACTGTATTTCCTTCCACTGGTTATCCTAGACTGTTTAAATGTAGTTTAAATTTACACCTATGTAATACAGGTAAAATTATGTATAGTCTACATATATAGAAGAGGGCCTAGTAAGTTGTTAAATTTGTGCCCGATTCTTTTGTTCTTTGTACAGTACAATATGTTTTCAATCAATCAACCATTTGGTAATTTTGACATATAGTCTTAGAGAGGAAACCCGCTACATTTTTCCATTAGCAGCAAGGGGTCTTTCAGATGCACCATCTCTCAGACAGGATAACACATACAACGGCCTTTGATATACCAGTCGTGGTGCATTGGCTGTACAGAGAAATAGCCCGATGTGCCCAACGATGGGGATCGATCCTAGACCGACCGTGAATCAGACGCTGGTTTTACCACTCGGCTACATTCCTCTCCAGGAAGAATTAACCATAATATATCTAGTTGCAGGCTACAATAAGCAAACACTGAACAGAAACGAGTCTCGGTTACCTTCGTTAATTGTACACAGGAAACAGAATCGGGAGTTACCTCCCTGGAGCCAATTTCACAAACAAATCGTAATTGTACTAACAGTTATACCGTTGTAACAGGAACGCAGGTATGTGGGAAGAGTAGTCCTATCGGATATCCAGTTCTTAGAACCCTAGTCCTACCCGGACTTTTATACGTGGCTTATTTTTAGTTTGTTTTTCCTAGGACTTGTATTCCTACCGGATTTAAATTCCTTTTACAACTGTTCCCATGGACTTGCAATCCATTTACACCGGCCATACGTTTACATGTCTTGTCACGCAGACAATTGCATCATTAGGGAAGATGGAGCAGTTTAAGGACAACAAATAAAAAAATTAAAAAATTCAAATTGCATGTGTTGTACTGTTAATAGTAATAAGAATTGTAGTTTAGTCGTAGATTTACGTTTACGTGCAAAACTAATCTTGTATGGAGAATGCTCAGTAAGTTGTGTAATTTGTACCTAATCAATTTGTTCTTTTTGAAAAGCAATACAATATTTTTCAATCAGTCAATCAATCAAATCCAATCAAAACTAGGTTGACGGTCTTTTGTGTAAATAGTCCCTGTTTTGACGGAAGTGTGTGTGTGTGCTTATTTATTGATATTTATTCTACAGGCTATAATAAATGAAAATTAAAACAAAAACAATTATGTTACTCAGTTTATTCTCCACAGAAAACAAAACTGGGAGTTACCTCCCTCTTTTCACGGACATACTTCCGAAGTATTGTCCTATTTCATGCAACCGGGGACCCAACTCTGGCCGCACCACCATTGCTGCGGCTTATTGTATCCCTTAGACCCACCGGCCCTGACGGCCATGTAGTAAACAAAGGCAGTTGATCGACAGTAGGGAAGGTACCAACGACACGTTTTCTTCATGTTGGAGAGGAAGTCACGATCGCAGGTTTTCCGACTCACACCTCTGGTCTTGCCCTGCAATGGACAGTAAGGTTTGTGTTTGTTTAACGACACTACTAGAGCACGTAGTCAGAAGGGACGTATAAAGTGTGTTTCTTTCTACGTCCGAATAGTGTTACGTACCCTATATATATGCTGGTATTCAAAACTTGTGGTACCATGTTTCAACCGTTCCTCAACCGAAATAGTGCAACAAATGGACAAACAAACCAGGAACGGCTGCGTCATCCATACATATTAGCAAATCCATCCGTTTCGATAGCTGTTCAGTGTTTTATCAAAACATATATCATGATTTTTATAATTCCTTGTTATGCTTATTTATAACAAGAATACCGGTGTGGTACATGATACGCCCGTCAGAGTTTGAAGGAAAACCGTGGATATTAATAATACATATGTTACGGTTATGATTCAATTCTAATTATGTCAACTTTTTGCAATGGGATAGATGAACAGTTTGCTTTTGACCAACTACTGACGATAATGTATCCAATAGAGAAGGTGCTGTATGATTAATTGAAGTTATTGTTCTTTATTAGAAAGGGACATTTTGTTTAGCGTGTTTAGCGTGTCATTTGGTGACAGAGAAACAGTTTATGTATGTATGCATCTGTATGCAAGATAGAGTCCAGACAACATTTTACTGTTATGTGCAGTAGACCGTGAGAAGTAGGTCGCCGTGACCTAGAAATAGTACGCAACACACCGCCATCCCAAGCTGTTCCTACATGTGAGGTTTGATGATCCTGTATGCATCTGTATGCAAGATAGAGTCCAGACAAGATTTTACTGTTATGTGCAGTAGACCGTGAGAAGTAGGTCGCCGTGACCTAGTAATAGTATGTGACACACCGCCATCCCAAGCTGTTCCTACATGTGAGGTTTGATGATCCTGTATGCATCTGTATGTAAGAGAGAGTCCAGACAATATTTTGCTGTTATGTGCAGTAGACCGTGAGAAGTAGGTCGCCGTGACCTAGAAATAGTACGCGACACACCGCCATCCCAAGCTGTTCCTACATGTGAGGTTTGATGATCCTGTATGCATCTGTATGCAAGAGAGAGTCCAGACAAGATTTTACTGTTATGTGCAGTAGACCGTGAGAAGTAGGTCGCCGTGACCTAGTAATAGTATGTGACACACCGCCATCCCAAGCTGTTCCTACATGTGAGGTTTGATGATCCTGTATGCATCTGTATGTAAGAGAGAGTCCAGACAATATTTTGCTGTTATGTGCAGTAGACCGTGAGAAGTAGGTCGCCGTGACCTAGAAATAGTACGCGACACACCGCCATCCCAAGCTGTTCCTACATGTGAGGTTTGATGATCCTGTATGCATCTGTATGCAAGAGAGAGTCCAGACAACATTTTACTGTTATGTGCAGTAGACCGTGATAAGTAGGTCGCCGTGACCTAGTAATAGTACGCGACACACCGCCATCCCAAGCTGTTCCTACATGTGAGGTTTGATGATCCTGTATGCATCTGTATGTAAGATAGAGTCCAGACAACATTTTACTGTTATGTGCAGTAGACCGTGAGAAGTAGGTCGCCGTGACCTAGAAATAGTACGCGACACACCGCCATCCCAAGCTGTTCCTACATGTGAGGTTTGATGATCCTGTATGCATCTGTATGTAAGATAGAGTCCAGACAACATTTTACTGTTATGTGCGGGGGGGGGGGGGGGGGGGGGACGGGGATATGCTCCCCCGTACAATTTTGAAAACTAGATGTTCTGAAATACTAGCCCCTAGCCCCCCACCCCACCCCAACCCCCTTCTCACTTCAATAATATATGTTGTGTTAAAATGTTTATACATAAGTAACACACAACGAGTCTGTTAGAAATAAAATACTCACACAGTAGTAACACACGTCATGTCTGTTACAAGCGGCCATGAATCGTTTCTTGTAGAAAAAAGGGAGTTTACCGGGGATGCTACATCCGTTTACTATGTAGCGCTTGCACGTATCACCGGCTACTTCCGGTATAACTACAGCCAGCCAGGCGATCAGAATACACAGCGCTGCTTTCAACATGGTGTTCTTATTTGCTGAAACAGTTAACACACACACACACATAAATAAATAAATAAATAAATAAATAAATAAATATATATATATATATATATATATATATATATATATATATATATATATATATATATATATATATATATATATATATATATGATGCGCCCACAGCATTCGTCAAAAGCACAAACAGTCAAAATAGTAATTCACAAGCAAGGTCGTCTGATGAAATCACAGGTTCAGTAGCGCGTATACCCTCCATGTTTACCCACAACTTCAAGGCAACGCCTCCTCATTGACTGCCTGATGCGTGTAAAGACTGCATTAGGGATACGGCGCCATTGTTTCTGCAAAGTCTGTGGAGGGTTCCTACAAGTGCGCCGGCATCTTCCCATCAAATTCCAGGCGTGCTCGATGGGATTCAGGTCGGACGACCCTGAAGGCCAATCCATGACATTGATGCCCGCGTTCCTCAGGTAAACTCTTCTCAAGATGGCCGTGTGTGGTCTGGCGTTGTTATAATGAAAGATCAGGCCTAGACCATGAGCTGCCAGGAAGGGCACACGTTCCTGGGCCAGCACCTGCTCACGGTATGTAGCAGCGTTAAGGTGGCCACGGATGACAAGAAGTCGCGAAAGGAAATTTCCACAGAAGCATCCAAACCATTACACTTCCGCCTTCGAATCTGTCAACTTCACTAACACAACACTGACCATGATGTTCACCACGTCGTCTCCAAACCCTCTGCCTGCCATTGACAAATCGCAGTATGAATCTTGATTCATAGCTAAACACGACTCTATTCCATCCCCTCATACCCGAG
>NC_054710.1:788273-858819 GCF_016097555.1 Gigantopelta aegis
CATTTTCAGTTCAGTGAAGGTATGTGATATTTTTCAGATCACATACTTTGAGAATTTGATAACTTTGCAAATTAGATGCAAATTAGTCGAGGTCTCGGCACTAGGTTTATTGACATTTAAGCAAACGTACTTGGGTGACACTCCATGATTGACGTATGCATTCATAATCATCAAATAAAAACATTTCAATGGCAATTTGACACTGAAAGCTGTCCAGCGTTCAGAAAACAAAAAAACGTTAGACATAACTTTATTTTGATGTAAGGACATCCAAAATGACGTCATTCGAGTTTGACGTCATTTCCAACACTGCGCCACATATTCTTACGTCATTTGAATATCTAGTAATGGCGGACTGGAATTAAAGTTGCGTGTACAGTTTACAAAAACACGTTGTATTAAGCTTGAGCTTATATGATAAAGAGATTATTACCCTCGTATATTTCGGTATCGTCAATATCATATATTAGGAATAAATTAGGAATAAAAATAATGTATTATGCTCGCCAGAGGCTCGCATAATACAATTTTTATTCCTAATATATGATATTGACGATACCGAAAACACCTCTGGTAATAACCTATATATATCTATCTATCTATCTATATATATATATATATATATGTGTGTCTGTGTGTGTGTGTGTGTGTGTGTGTGTATGTGTATGTGTGTGTGTGTGTGTGTATATATATATATATATATATATATGTGTGTGTGAGTGTGTGTGTGTGTGTGTATGTGTGTGTGTGTGTGTGTGCGCGCGCGAGTGCGTGTGTGTATCGTAGACATGGGTCCTAAATCACATTTGAATTTTGAGGTATTTGTCCACAAAATAGGAGAAAATGACACGACGTCTGAGTTGTGTAAAACAAAATCTAGCCCGGTGACACCCGTTTTTTTCAGATATGTGTTTTGAGATGCTTGCAGAATAAATAGGTGAAAACTTAGCACATTTTGAGTGGTAGAAATAATTGTAGTGTGTGCCTTTAATAATAATTAGGCTCGCGATTACCAAAACATCTGTACCGCGCACCGTCCATTATGAGTAGGTGATTATTTTTGCCCGTAGGAACGATATCTCGGGTGGTGGATGGACAAAACATCTATGCAGGCCCGTACGCGGGGGGGGGGGGGAAGGGGGTGCGAGGGGTGCGTACGAAGCCCCCATAGTCGGCCGAGGTCCGTCCGTGGATGTGTAAAAAATATTTTGAGGCAAAGAAACATTTCAAATTTACGATTACGCACCCCCCCCCCCCCCCATATAAACTTCTGCGTATGGGCCTGCTATGGTTGTGATATTTTTACTTTTATTTATATTGAACGAGACTTTTATTTCCAGACTTATTCTGATAACATATCAACAAGAAACCACGTGATCGGACTTATCCCAATTTTCCAAGGGTTTGTTGCTCAATCGTAATTTTGTTTTGTCATACAAAATTACATATATATTGGGTGGACCTAACACACGATAACCCTACTGATTATAAAATCATTTGATCAGGATTGTAACTTAAATTTCACACCCATTACTACATGTATATTTGACACATTCGTTTATCGAGTTTTGGGTCCACCCGATATATTATTTATATGTATTAATGGGTGTGAAATATCAAAATAACAGTGCACCTACTTGTTTAATTATTCCATATTCAGTATGATTACCGGTTCTTCCGGGCCACCCCATATATGGCAGCATTATTCCCTATTCAGTAAGCTTACCGGTTCTTCCGGGCTACCCCATATATAGCAGCATTATTCCCTATTCAGTAGGCTTACCGGTTCTTCAGGGCCACCCCATATATGACAGCATTATTCCCTATTCAGTAGGCTTACCGGTTCTTCCAGGCCACCCCATATACGACAGCATTATTCCCTATTCAGGAGGCTTACCGGTTCTTCCGGGCCACCCCATATATGACAGCATTATTCAATATTTAGTAGGTTTACCGGTTCTTCCGGGCCACCCCATATATGACAGCATTATTCAATATTCAGTAGGTTTACCGGTTCTTCTGGGCCACCTCATATATGACAGCATTATTAAATATTCAGTAGGTTTACCGGTTCTTCCGGGCCACCCCATATATGACAGCAGTATTCAATATTCAGTAGGTTTACCGATTCTTCCGGGCCACCCAATATATGACAGCAGTATTCAATATTCAGTAGGTTTACCGGTTCTTCCGGGCCACCCAATATATGACAGCACTATTCAATATTCAGTAGGTTTACCGGTTCTTCCGGGCCACCCAATATATGACAGCACTATTCAATATTCAGTAGGTTTACCGGTTCTTCCGGGCCACCCCATATATGACAGCATTATTCAATATTCAGTAGGTTTACCGGTTCTTCCAGGCCACCCCATATATGACAGCCATCCCATATATGACAGCATTATTCAATATTCAGTAGGTTTACCGGTTCTTCCAGGCCACCCCATATATGACAGCATTATTCCCTATTCAGTAGGTTTACCGGTTCTTCCGGGCCACCCAGTATATGACAGCATTATTCAATATTCAGTAGGTTTACCGGTTCTTCCAGGCCACCCCATATATGACAACATTATTCCCTATTCAGTAGGTTTACCGGTTCTTCCAGGCCACCCAATATATGACAGCATTATTCCCTATTCAGTAGGTTTACCGGTTCTTCCAGGCCACCCCATATATGACAGCATTATTCCCTATTCAGTAGGTTTACCGGTTCTTCCAGGCCACCCCATATATGACAGCATTATTCCCTATTCAGTAGGTTTACCGGTTCTTCCAGGCCACCCCATATATGACAGCATTATTCCCTATTGAGTAGGTTTACCGGTTCTTCCTGTTCACCCGATATATGACAGCATTATTCCCTATTCAGTAGGTTTATCGGTTCTTCCTGGCCACCCGATATACGACAGCATATCCCAGACCAGCACTATACACGTTAGACTAGCGAGACATGTTCTTAGAGAATACAATATCTTACCTTTACATGGCGGTTACACAGCCATGATGAGGGGAGGCACGAACACGGGTTTGGGGTTCTAAAACACTGATAGTAAACAATGTATCTAACTTTCGCATGGCTGTTCCACAACCATGATAAGGTGTGGTAGAGGCACGAAGATGGGTTTGGGGTTTTGGAACACTGATAGTAAATAATGTATCTTACCTTTGCATGGCGGTTCCACAGCCACCATAGGGGGTGGGGGAGGTACGAAGATGGGTTTGGGGTTTTGGAACACTGATAGTAAATAATGTATCTTACCTTCACATGGCGGTTCTACAGCCATCATATGGGGTGGGGGAGGTACGAAGACGGGTTTGGGGTTTTGGAACACTGATAGTAAATAATGTATCTTACCTTCACATTGCGGTTCCACAGCCATCATAGGGGATGGGAGAGGTACGAAGATTGGTCTGGGGTTTTGGGACACTGATAGTAAATAATGTATCTTACCTTCACATAGCGGTTCCACGGCCATCATAGGGGGTGGGGGAGGTACGGAGACGGGTTTGGGGTTTTGGAACACTGATAGTAAATAATGTATCTTACCTTCACATGGCGGTTCCACAGCCATCATAGGGGGTGGGGGAGGTACGAAGACGGGTTTGGGGTTTTGGAACACCGGTTCCCCAACAGAAGTGCACGCCCACCCGTTCTTCTGGCAGGAACACTTGTCACCCCCGCTCTCTTTCTTGTACCCAAATGGAAAACATTTTCCTTTATCCATACAGCCTGGAAAAACATACAAGATGTTTGTGGAATAACACACGTATCACACAACGATTTTAACACTGCAGTGGTTGACTACGATTTTAACACGGCAATGGTTAACTACGATTTTAACATCACAGTGGTTAATTACGATTGATCACCGCAATGGTTAAGTACGATTTTAACACTGTGATGTTTAATTACGATTTACCACTGCAATCGTTAATCACGATTTATCACTGCAATGGTTAAATGCGATTTTAACACTGCAATAATTAACTACGATTTTAACACTGCAATAATTAACTACGATTTTAACACTGTAATGGTTAACTACGATTTTAACACTGTAATGGTTAACTACGATTTCAACACTGTAATGGTTAACTACGATTGATGACTTCAGTTGTATAACACGATTTTAACACTGTAATGGTTAACTACGATCCATGACTTCAGTTGTATAATACGATTTTAACACTGTAATGGTTAACTACGATCCATGACTTCAACTGTATAACTTGATTTTAACACTGTAATGGTTAACTACGATCCATGACTTCAACTGTATAACACGATTTTAACACTGTAATGGTTAACTACGATTGATGACTTCAATTGTTTAACACGATTTTATCACTACAATGGTTAGCTACGATTGATAACTTCAATTGTATAACACGATTTTAACACTGTAATGGTTAACTACGATTGATGACTTCAATTGTTTAACACGATTTTAACACCACAATGGTTAGCTACGATTGATAACTTCAATTGTATAACACGATTTTAACACTGTAATGGTTAACTACGATTTTAACACTACAATGGTTAACTACGATTTTAACATTACAATGGTTAGCTACGATTGATGACTTCATTTGTATAACACGATTTTAACACTGTAATGGTTAACTACGATCCATGACTTCAGTTGTATAATACGATTTTAACACTACAATGGTTAGCTACGATTGATGACTTCAATTGTATAACACGATTTTAACATTGCGATATTTGTTCACGGTTTTATCACTGCAATGGTTAACAAAGATTTATCACTGTAATGGTTAATTACTATTTTAACACTGCAATGGTTAATTATTATTTTAACACCGCAATGGTTAATTATTATTTTAACACCGCAATGGTTAATTATTATTTTAACACCGCAATGGTTAACAATGATGTATCACTGCAATGGTTAATTACTATTTTAACACCGCAATGGTTAATTATTATTTTAACACCGCAATGGTTAACAATGATGTATCACTGCAATGGTTAATTATTATTTTAACACCGCAATGGTTAACAATGATGTATCACTGCAATGGTTAATTACTATTTTAACACCGCAATGGTTAACAATGATGTATCACTGCAATGGTTAATTATTATTTTAACACTGCAATGGTTAATTACTATTTTAACACCGCAATGGTTAACAATGATGTATCACTGCAATGGTTAATTATTATTTTAACACTGCAATGGTTAATTACTATTTTAACACCGCAATGGTTAACAATGATGTATCACCGCAATGGTTAATTACTATTTTAACACTGCAATGGTTAATTACTATTTTAACACCGCAATGGTTAACAATGATGTATCACTGCAATGGTTAATTACTATTTTAACACTGCAATGGTTAATTACTATTTTAACACTGCAATGGTTAATTACTATTTTAACACCGCAATGGTTAATTACTATTTTAACACCGCAATGGTTAACAATGATGTATCACTGCAATGGTTAATTATTATTTTAGCACTGCAATGGTTAACAACGATTTATCACTGTAATGGTTAATTACTATTTTAACACCGCAATGGTTAATTACTATTTTAACACCGCAATGGTTAATTACTATTTTAACACCGCAATGGTTAACAATGATGTATCACTGCAATGGTTAATTATTATTTTAACACTGCGATGGTTAATTACTATTTTAACACCGCAATGGTTAACAATGATGTATCACTGCAATGGTTAATTATTATTTTAACACTGCAATTGTTAACAATGATGTATCACTGCAATGGTTAACAATGATGTATCACCACAATGGTTAATTATTATTTTAACACCGAAATGGTTAACAATGATGTATCACTGCAATGGTTAATTATTATTTTAACACCGCAATGGTTAACAATGATGTATCACTGCAGTGGTTAATTACTATTTTAACACTGCAATGGTTAACAACGATGTATCACTGCAGTGGTTAATTACTATTTTAACACCGCAATGGTTAACAATGATGTATCACTGCAATGGTTAATTATTATTTTAACACTGCAATGGTTAATTACTATTTTAACACCGCAATGGTTAACAATGATGTATCACTGCAATGGTTAATTATTATTTTAGCACCGCAATGGTTAACAATGATGTATCACTGCAATGGTTAACAATGATGTATCACTGCAATGGTTAATTATTATTTTAACACCGCAATGGTTAACAATAATGTATCACTGCAATGGTTAACAATGATGTATCACTGCAATGGTTAATTATTATTTTAACACCGCAATGGTTAACAATGATGTATCACTGCAATGGTTAATTATTATTTTAACACCGCAATGGTTAACAATGATGTATCACTGCAATGGTTAACAATGATGTATCACTGCAATGGTTAATTATTATTTTAACACCGCAATGGTTAACAATGATGTATTACTGCAATGGTTAATTATTATTTTAACACCGCAATGGTTAACAATGATGTATCACTGCAATGGTTAATTACTATTTTATCACTGCAATGGTTAACAATGATGTATCACTGCAATGGTTAATTACTATTTTAACACCGCAATGGTTAACAATGATGTATCACTGCAATGGATAATTACTATTTTAACACCGCAATGGTTAACAACGATGTATCACTGCAATGGTTAATTACTATTTTAACACCGCAATGGTTAATTACTATTTTAACACCGCAATGGTTAACAATGATGTATCACTGCAATGGTTAATTATTATTTTATCACTGCAATGGTTAACAATGATGTATCACTGTAATGGTTAATTACTATTTTAACACTGCAATGGTTAACAATGATGTATCACTGCAATGGTTAATTATTATTTTAACACTGCAATGGTTAATTACTATTTTAACACCGCAATGATTAACAATGATGTATCACTGCAATGGTTAATTATTATTTTAACACTGCAATGGTTAATTATTATTTTAACACTGCAATGGTTAACAATGATGTATCACTGCAATGGTTAATTATTATTTTAACACCGCAATGGTTAACAATGATGTATCACTGCAATGGTTAATTATTATTTTAACACTGCAATGTTTAATTATTATTTTAACACTGCAATGGTTAATTACTATTTTAACACCGCAGTGGTTAACAATGATGTATCACTGCAATGGTTAATTATTATTTTAACACTGCAATGGTTAATTACTATTTTAACACCGCAATGGTTAACAATGATGTATCACTGCAATGGTTAATTATTATTTTAACACTGCAATGGTTAACAACGACGTATCACTGCAATTGCTAATTATTATTTTAACACTGCAATGGTTAATTACTATTTTAACACCGCAATGGTTAACAATGGTGTATCACTGCAATTGTTAATTACTATTATAACACCGCAATGGTTAACAACGACGTATCACTGCAGTGGTTAATTATTATTTTAACACTGCAATGGTTAACTACAATTTAAACAATGCGATTATTAACTACGATTTTAAAACTACATTGATCAACTACGATTTATCACTGCAATGGTTAAGTACGATTTTAGCACTGCGATAATTAACTACGATCTTAAAGAGAAATTCCCGAGTTTGCTTCATTGTAAGATGTTTCCGACTAATAAAATATTTCTACGATTAAACTTACATATTAAATATATTTCCTTGTTTAGAATATCAGTGTCTGTATATTCAATGTGTTTCTGGTCGTCTTAATATTTGTAAGAAGCCCAAACTGGATTTTGTCTTCAAATAATTTCGTACGTACGAAAAAATTTATTTTAGGAAATAAAATGAAATTTAACCTAGTACAAGTATTAGAACGATCAGAAACACGTTTAATATACAGCCACTAATATGCAGAAAAATATATTTGGTATGTAATTACAGTTATCAAAAAGTGTATGTTAGTCAATAACATCTTAAACATTGCAGCAAAGTCAGGAATGTCCCTTTAACACTGCAATTATTAAATACGATTTTTTACACTGCGATGATAACTACGATTTTAATACTGTGATTATTAACTACGGTTTAAAAATTGCGATCATTAAGTACGATTTTAACACTGCGGTGATCAACTATGATTTTTAACACTACTATTTATCACTGCAATGGTTAGGTACGATTTCAGCACTGCGATAATTAACAACGATTTGAACATTGCGGTGATTAACTACGATTCTACCATTACAATGATTAGCTGCGATGTTAGTACGATACAATTACGTACCAACTTCTGCGCATGCAGACGCGAATGTGGCTAAAATCCCCCACAATGAACACACACAAGAACGTCAATTTGTCCTGTCCGGAATTTGGTCCGGCATACGTCTGCGCATAGTTGTTCGCTTGATGTGCGGTCCGTCTTCGATCGATTCCCGTCGGTGAGCCCATTGGGCTATTTTTCGCTCCAGCCAGGGCACCACGACTGGTACACCAAACGCCGTGGTATGTGATATCCCGTCTATTGAGATGGTGCATATACAAGATACCGTGCTGCTGATCGAAAAGAATAGCCCATTAAGTGCCGACAACGGGTTTCCTAGATCTCAATATCTGTGTGGTTCTTAACCATATGTCCCACGCCATATAGAAGATACCGTGCTGCTGATAGAAAAGAGGAGCCCATTAAGTGCCGACAACGGGTTTCCTAGATCTCAATATCTGTGTGGTTCTTAACCATATGTCCGACACCATATAGAAGATACCGTGCTGCTGATCGAAAAGAATAGCCCATTAAGTGCCGACAACGGGTTTCCTAGATCTCAATATCTGTGTGGTTCTTAACCATATGTCCGACACCATATAGAAGATACCGTGCTGCTGATCGAAAAGAGTAGCCCATTAAGTGCCGACAACGGGTTTCCTAGATCTCAATATCTGTGTGGTTCTTAACCATATGTCCCACGCCATATAGAAGATACCGTGCTGCTGATAGAAAAGAGGAGCCCATTAAGTGCTGACAACGGGTTTCCTAGATCTCAATATCTGTGTTGTTCTTAACCATATGTTCGACGCCATATAACCGTAAATAAAATGTGTTGAGTGCGTAATTAAATAAAACATTTCCTTCCTTCCTATTTGAACACTGTTAAAAGGAGATGTTTACAAGAGGACACCACAACATAACTATTTCCGGTTATTACGAAATGATGACAATTAAAATTGGTTGTTTACAAGAAAGAAAGAATGTTTTATTTAACGACGCACTCAACACATTTTATTTACGGTTATATGGCGTCAGACATATGGTTAAGGACCATACACATATTGAGAAAGGAAACCCGCTGTCGCCACTTCATGTGCTACTCTTTTCGATTAGTAGCTAGGGATACCAGTCGTGGTGCACTGGCTGGAACAAGAAATAGCGCAATGGGGCCACCGACGGGGATAGATCTCACACCGATCGCGCATCGAGCGAGCGCTGTACCATTGGGCTACGTCCCGCCCCATTTACAAGCAAATGTGGCGGCAGAGCTCGCATGATGTCAACACAATACTCATCAAGTGCAACAGTTAGAGCTTTAGCTACAGCACATTGATTTATTAATCATCGGCTATTGATGTCAAACATCAGGTTATTGAGACATATAGTCTTAGAGAGGAAACCCGCTACAGTTTTCTATTACCAGCAATGAATCTTTTACAGGCACCATCCCCCCCCCCCCCCCCCCCCCCCCACCACAGACAGAGCGCTTTGCCACTAGGCAACGTCCCACCTCACAATACTGATTAGCTACGACTTGACGACTAGTATAACTGGTTCTGTAACATATGACAGCACTCACCAGGACACTGCGTCCCACCTCACAATACTGGTTAGCTACGACTTGACGACTAGTATAATTGGTTGTTTAACACACAACAGCACTCACCAGCACACTGCGTCCCACCTCACAATACTGATTAGCTACGACTTGACGACTAGTATAATTGGTTGTGTAACACATGACAGCACTTACCAGCAAACTGCGTCCCACCTCACAATAGTGATTACCTACGACTTGACGACTAGTATAATTGGTTGTGTAAGACACAACAGCACTCACCAGCACACTGCGTCCAACCTCACAATACTAGTTAGCTACGACTTGACGACTAGTATAATTGGTTGTTTAAGACACAACAGCACTCACCAGCACACTGCGTCCCACCTCACAATACTGATTAGCTACGACTTGACGACTAGTATAATTGGTTGTGTAACACATGACAGCACTCACCAGCACACTGCGTCCCACCTCACAATACTGATTAGCTACGACTTGACGACTAGTATAATTGGTTGTTTAAGACATGACAGCACTTACCAGCACACTTCGTCCCACCTCACAATACTGATTAGCTACGACTTGACGACTAGTATAATTGGTTGTTTAAGACACAACAACACTCACCAGCACACTTCGTCCCACCTCACAATACTGATTAGCTACGACTTGACGACTAGTATAATTGGTTGTTTAAGACACAACAGCACTCACCAGCACACTGCGTCCCACCTCACAATACTGATTAGCTTCGACTTGACGACTAGTATAATTGGTTGAGTAACACATGACAGCACTCACCAGCAGACTGCGTCCCACCTCACAATACTGATTAGCTACGACTTGACGACTAGTATAATTAGTTGTTTAAGACACAACAGCACTCAACAGCACACTGCGTCCCACCTCACAATACTGATTAGCTACGACTTGACGACTAGTATAACTGGTTGTGTAACACATGACAGCACTCACCAGCACACTGCGTCCCACCTCACAATACTGATTAGCTACGACTTGACGACTAGTATAACTGGATGTGTAACACACGACAGCACTCACCAGAACACTGCGTCACACCTCACAATACTGATTAGCTACGACTTGACGACTAGTATAACCGGTTGATTAAGACACAACAGCACTCACCAGCACACTGCGTCCCACCTCACAACACTGATTAGCTACGACTTGACGACTAGTATAATTGGTTGTTTAAGACACAACAGCACTCACCAGCACACTGTGTCCCACCTCACAACACTGATGAGCTACGACTTGACGACTAGTATAACCGGTTGATTAAGACACAACAGCACTCACCAGCACACTGCGTCCCACCTCACAACACTGATTAGCTACGACTTGACGACTAGTATAATTGGTTGTTTAAGACACAACAGCACTCACCAGCACACTGTGTCCCACCTCACAACACTGATTAGCTACGACTTCACGACTAGTATAATTGGTTGTTTATGACACAACAGCACTCACCAGCACACTGCGTCCCACCTTACAACACTGATTAGCTACGACTTGACGACTAGTATAATTGGTTGTTTAAAACACAACAGCACTCACCAGCACACTGCGTCCCACCTCACAATACTGATTAGCTACGACTTGACGACTAGTATAATTGGTTGTGTAACACATGACAGCACTCACCAGCGCACTGCGTCCCACCTCACAATACTGATTAGCTACGACTTGACGACTAGTATAACTGGTTGTTTAAGACACAACAGCACTCACCAGCACACTGCGTCCCACCTTACAACACTGATTAGCTACTACTTGACGACTAGTATAATTGGTTGTGTAACACATGACAGCACTCACCAGCACACTGTGTCCCGCCTCACAATACTGATTAGCTACGACTTGACGACTAGTATAATTGGTTGTGTAACACATGACAGCACTCACCAGCACACTGTGTCCCACCTCACAATACTGATTAGCTACGACTTGACGACTAGTATAACTGGTTGTTTAAGACACAACAGCACTCACCAGCACACTGCGTCCCACGTCACAACACTGATTAGCTACGACTTGACGACTAGTATAATTGGTTGTGTAACACATGTCAGCACTCACCAGCGCACTGCGTCCCACCTCACAATACTGATTTGCTACGACTTGACGACTAGTATAACTGGTTGTTTAAGACACAACAGCACTCACCAGCACACTGCGTCCCACCTTACAACACTGATTAGCTACTACTTGACGACTAGTATAATTGGTTGTGTAACACATGACAGCACTCACCAGGACACTGCGTCCCACCTCACAATACTGGTTAGCTACGACTTGACGACTAGTATAATTGGTTGTGTAACACATGACAGCACTCACCAGCACACTGCGTCCCACCTCACAATACTGATTAGCTACGACTTGACGACTAGTATAACTGGTTGTTTAAGACACAGCAGCACTCACCAGCACACTGCGTCCCACCTCACAATACTGATTAGCTACGACTTGACGACTAGTATAATTGGTTCTGTAACACATGACAGCACTCACCAGCACACTGCGTCCCACCTCACAATACTGATTAGCTACGACTTGACGACTAGTATAACTGGTTCTGTAACATATGACAGCACTTACCAGCACACTGCGTCCCACCTCACAATACTGATTAGCTACGACTTGACGACTAGTATAACTGGTTCTTTAAGACATGACAGCACTCAACAGCACACTGTGTCCCACCTAACAATACTGATTAGCTACGACTTGACGACTAGTATAATTGGTTGTGTAAGACATGACAGCACTCACCAGCACACTGCGTCCCACCTCACAATACTGATTAGCTACGACTTGACGACTAGTATAATTGGTTGTTTAAGACACGACAGCACTCACCAGCACACTGCGTCCCACCTAACAATACTGATTAGCTACGACTTGACGACTAGTATAATTGGTTGTGTAACACATGACAGCACTCACCAGCGCACTGCGTCCCACCTCACAATACTGATTAGCTACGACTTGACGACTAGTATAATTGGTTGTGTAGCACATGACAGCACTCACCAGCACACTGTGTCCCACCTCACAATACTGATTAGCTACGACTTGACGACTAGTATAACTGGTTGCTTAAGATACAACAGCACTCACCAGCACACTGTGTCCCACCTTACAACACTGATTAGCTACGACTTGACGACTAGTATAATTGGTTGTTTAAGACACAACAGCACTCAGCAGCACACTGTGTCCCACCTCATAATACTGATTAGCTACGACTTGACGACTAGTATAACTGGTTGTTTAAGACAAAACAGCACTCACCAGCACACTGCGTCCCACCTTACAACACTGATTAGCTACTACTTGACGACTAGTATAATTGGTTGTGTAACACATGACAGCACTCACCAGCACACTGTGTCCCGCCTCACAATACTGATTAGCTACGACTTGACGACTAGTATAACTGGTTGTTTAAGACACGACAGCACTCACCAGCACACTGCGTCCCACCTCACAATACTGATTAGCTACGACTTGACGACTAGTATAATTGGTTGTTTAAGACACGACAGCACTCACCAGCACACTGTGTCCCACCTCACAATACTGATTAGCAACGACTTGACGACTAGTATAATTGGTTGTTTAAGACACGACAGCACTCACCAGCACACTGCGTCCCACCTCACAATACTGATTAGCTACGACTTGACGACTAGTATAATTGGTTGTTTAAGACACGACAGCACTCACCAGCACACTGCGTCCCACCTCACAATACTGATTAGCTACGACTTGACGACTAGTATAATTGGTTCTTTAAGACATGAGAGCACTCACCAGCACACTGCGTCCCACCTCACAATACTGATTAGCTACGACTTGACGACTAGTATAATTGGTTGGTTAAGACATGACAGCACTCACCAGCACACTGCGTCCCACCTCACAATACTGATTAGCTACGACTTGACGACTAGTATAATTGGTTGTTTAAGACATGACAGCACTCACCAGCACACTGCGTCCCACCTCACAATACTGATTAGCTGCGACTTGACGACTAGTATAATTGGTTGTTTAAGACATGACAGCACTCACCAGCACACTGCGTCCCATCTCACAATACTGATTAGCTACGACTTGACGACTAGTATAATTGGTTGTTTAAGACATGACAGCACTCACCAGCACACTGCGTCCCACCTCACAATACTGATTAGCTGCGACTTGACGACTAGTATAATTGGTTGTTTAAGACATGACAGCACTCACCAGCACACTGCGTCCCACCTCACAACACTGATTAGCTACGACTTGACGACTGGTATAATTGGTTGTTTAAGACATGACAGCACTCACCAGCACACTGCGGCGGCAAGGCTGGCAGGATTGGCGGTAGAGGGGCCGGGTCCTCCACGTAACAGATCCACCGGAGACTGCTGTAATCGCAGTAGCACGTCTGACCTCCGTCTGTCTCCTTGACATCGACCCGTTTACACCGCCCTAGCAGATCTTTACATCCTGGAGCGAAAAAACAACACAAGATTTAAACATTCCTATAAAACACCACCATGAATATTGTATAGCACAATTATATATATTTATACAAACCACAACCATTTGTAGAATGAGTTTATTCTATATAGCACAGTTATATACATTTATACAAACCACAACCATTTGTAGAATGAGTTTATTCTATATAGCACAATTATATACATTTATACAAACCACAACCATTTGTAGAATGAGTGTATTCTATATAGCACAATTATATACGTGTATAGAAACCACAACCATTTGTAGAATGAGTGTATTCTATATAGCACAATTATATACATTTATACAAACCACAACCATTTGTAGAATGAGTGTATTCTATATAGCACAATTATATACATTTATAGAAACCACACCATTTGTAGAATGAGTGTATTCTATATAGCACAATTGTATACAAACCACAACCATTTGTAGAATGGGTGTATTCTATATAGCACAATTATATACATTTATACAAACCACAACCATTTGTAGAATGGGTGTATTCTATATAGCACAGTTCTATACATTTATACAAACCACAACCATTTATAGAATGGATGGATCCTATACTGCACAATTATATACATTCCCACACAACACACCATTTATCTAGTCGAGTTGACATAATTCATATGTAAATATGCTTGGGTTTGTGTTTGTTTTCATGTGCACATAAAGAAAACATAACCTGTAGGTTGAATACGACAGTAGGTGCATGGCCCGTGTAAATCCAGTCACTCTCGTGCTCTTATAATTATATGTCTCGCTCCAGCCAGTGCACCACGACTGGAACATCAAAGGCCGTGGTATGTGCTATCCTGTCTATGTGATGGTGCATATAAAAGATCCCTTGCTGCTAATTAAAAAGTGTAGCCCATGATGTGGCGACAGCGGGTTTCCTCTCTCAGTATATGTGTGGTCCTTAACCATATGTCTGCCGCCATATAACCGTAAAAAAGTGTGTTGAGTGCGTCGTTTAATAAAGCATTTCTTTCTTTTTCTTTCTTATAATGATAACCGAAAGTCGGTCGGTTGGTGTCAGTCGATTACAACTGATGGTCAATGATGGAACTCCAACCGATTCCCAACACTTAATTACAACAAATATTACCACTGATTGTACTGGTATTCTATTACTACTATGTACAACAGATATTACCACTGATTCTACTGGTATTCTATTACCACTATGTACAACAGATATTACTACTGATTCTACTGGTATTCTATTACTACTATGTACAACAGATATTACCACTATGTACAACAGATATTACTACTGATTCTACTGGTATTCTATTACCACTATGTACAACAGATATTACCACTATGTACAACAGATATTACTACTGATTCTACTGGTATTCTATTACTACTATGTACAACAGATATTACCACTGATTCTACTGGTACTCTATTACTACTATGTACAACAAATATTACCACTATGTACAACAGATATTACCACTGATTCTACTGGTACTCTATTACTACTATGTACAACAAATATTACTACTGATTCTACTGGTATTCTATTACTACTATGTACAACAGATATTACCACTGATTCTACTGGTACTCTATTACTACTATGTACAACAAATATTACCACTATGTACAACAGATATTACCACTGATTCTACTGGTACTCTATTACTACTATGTACAACAAATATTACTACTGATTCTACTGGTATTCTATTACTACTATGTACAACATATATTACCACTGATTCTGCTGGTACTCTAGTACTACTATGTACAACAAATATTACCACTGATTCTACTGGTATTCTATTACTACTATGTACAACAGATATTACCACTGATTCTACTGGTATTCTATTACTACTATGTACAACAGATATTACCACTGATTCTAATGATACTCTGTTACTACTATGTACAACAGATATTACTACTGATTCTAATGGTATTCTATTACTACTATGTACAACAGATATTACTACTGATTCTACTGGTATTCTATTACCACTATGTACAACAGATATTACCACTGATTCTACTGGTATTCTATTACTACTATGTACAACAGATATTACCACTGATTCTACTGGTACTCTATTACTACTATGTACAACAAATATTACCACTATGTACAACATATATTACCACTGATTCTACTGGTACTCTATTACTACTATGTACAACAGATATTACCACTATGTACAACAGATATTACCACTGATTCTACTGGTACTCTATTACTACTATGTACAACAAATATTACCACTATGTACAACAGATATTACCACTAATTCTACTGGTACTCTATTACTACTATGTACAACAAATATTACCACTATGTACAACAGATATTACCACTGATTCTACTGGTACTCTATTACTACTATGTACAACAAATATTACCACTGATTCTACTGGTATTCTATTACTACTGTGTACAACAGATATTACTACTGATTCTACTGGTATTCTATTACTACTATGTACAACAAATATTACTACTGATTCTACTGGTATTCTATTACTACTATGTACAACAAATATTACTACTGATTCTACTGGTATTCTATTACTACTATGTACAACAAATATTACCACTGATTCTTCTGGTACTCTAGTACTACTATGTACAACAAATATTATTGATTCTACTGGTACTCTATTACTACTATGTACAACAGATATTACTACTGATTCTACTGGTATTCTATTACTACTATGTACAACAGATATTACTACTGATTCTACTGGTACTCTAGTACTACTATGTACAACAGATATTACTACTGATTCTACTGATATTCTAGTACTACTATGTACAACAGATATTACTACTGATTCTACTGGTATTCTATTACTACTATGTACAACAGATATTACTACTGATTCTACTGGTATTCTATTACTACTATGTACAACAAATATTACCACTGATTCTCCTGGTATTCTATTACTACTATGTACAACAAATATTACCACTGATTCTACTGGTATTCTATTACTACTATCTACAACAGATATTACTACTGATTTACCACTAGACTACGTCCTGTCTCTAATAACATCACGAGGAATCTCACCTCTAGACTCTACCCACATTGTTGCCTTGACAACCTGTTTGACCCTAGACTACGTCCTGTCTCTAATAACAACACGAGGTATCTCACCTCTAGACTCCACCCACATTGTTGCCTTGACAACCTGTTTTACACTAGACTACGTCCTGTCTCTAATAACAACACGTGACGAAGGATCTCACCTCTAGACTCCAGCCACATGATACTCTTGACAACCTGTTTTACACTAGACTACGTCCTATCTCTAATAACAACACGTGACGAAGGATCTCACCTCTAGACTCCAGCCACATGATACTCTTGACAACCTGTTTTACACTAGACTACGTCCTGTCTCTAATAACAACACGTGACGAAGGATCTCATCTCTAGACTCCAGCACATGATACTCTTGACAACCTGTTTTACACTAGACTGCGTCCTGTCTCTAATAACAACACGTGACGAAGGATCTCACCTCTAGACTCCAGCCACATGATACTCTTAACAACCTGTTTCCACCGTCGTCGAGTTGGAATGAGGTAAATCTTACACCTGAACGTGGAGCAGTCCTCCTCGATTGTCTCCCCATGGGGAATTCGTTGTCTGTTATAGAGACAGGCTGAAAAATATACATACGTGCATGAGAGTTTTATATATACACCTCTCTCTCTCTCTCTCTCTCTCTCTCTCTCTCTCTCTCTCTCTCTCTCTCTCTCTCTCTCTCTCTCTCTGAATTTTAAAGTTTACAACTGCAGTAATGCAATCATGAAATATTTATACCTATGCAAGACGACTTCACCAACAACCCTTAATGGACTACCATAATTATAGATTTTAATTCCATTTTGTTACTGTGACCTGGGCATACATGACGTTTATAACGTTGCCTCTCTGTTTGGCTATCAAATGTTATTTTATGTCTTTGATAATATGACCTCTAGTTTACAATCAATGCACATTATCCATTATTTACTACTGTGTTATTTATTGACAACATTCAGTACAGTGGTACAAGATTTATCTCAGCGAAAGTGACGTGTAACTATGACATGTTGAAAGTCCATATGACGTATTTTGATGTGACGTCACTGAAATATACATAGCTAGCGTGACGTTACCTATTGTATGGGATATATATAGAGAGTTGGGCGTTATAATGATATTGATAGAAATAACAGAGTTTGCGTATTTTGTCAACTCGGAGAGATTGAAAATGTATTATGTTGTCAAGTTGTTAAAACGATTTCAAATTTGTATAAACTAAACATTATTATAGGTTACATCCATTTATATTCAGATGAATAGAGTTGCTAAGTACAAATGATATTAAGGAATTGTGCAATTTATGTAAATATATAATAAACGTTTTTTTTTAAACGTGAAACCTATGTCATTGTTACTTAGAGACAAAGTCGAATTGCACATATTCTATTATATCCTCTTTTGATTGTAACAATTCTAGTTTACACTTTTCATTGTTACTTAGAGACAAAGTCGAATTGCACATGTTCTATTATATCCTCTTTTGATTGTAACAATGCTAGTTTACACTTTTCATTGTTACTTAGAGACAAAGTCGAATTGCACATGTTCTATTATATCCTCTTTTGATTGTAACAATTCTAGTTTACACTTTTCATTGTTACTTAGAGACAAAGTCGAATTGCACATGTTCTATTATATCCTCTTTTGATTGTAACAATGCTAGTTTACACTTTTCATTGTTACTTAGAGACAAAGTCGAATTGCACATGTTCTATTATATCCTCTTTTGATTGTAACAATGCTAGTTTACACTTTTCATTGTTACTTAGAGACAAAGTCGAATTGCACATGTTCTATTATATCCTCTTTTGATTGTAACAATGCTATTTTACACTTTTCATTCGTTTTCCACCATGTTATTTGTATGTATAACTGATCAGCAGTTTTTGCTCAAATTTGCAATACATAAATGAAATATGGCTAAGTACCTTTAATGGCTTACCCAGATCTGAATCCGATTGATCATTATTAGAACGAGCTTGCACGACGTTTGCACAGACCACTACTACGACGACAGTCAGACAGTGAGAGAAATAACCGCCAGACAACATAGCGACTACAGTGAGTTGACGCTCACTCGACATCAAGTACACAGGGAAATAATGTTAGTTTGTGTTAACAGCGCGTGTATACTACACCCTAGTGCACGTCAACAACTACAGTGCACGACACGCAAAGCGCAAACAGAACATAATTTATGTTAATTGTTTTATTCCGTACTGAATACAGAGCGCGACATTTCCAGATGAATAGGACCTACTGCATATGAGGAAAAACGTCTTCCTTTCTTCGCAATATAGTTTATCAATAAATGACAAATGGAACATGCATTAAAGACACATTGTCAAAGTGGATAATATATATATATATATATATATATATATATATATATATATATATATATATATATAGAGAGAGAGAGAGAGAGAGAGAGAGAGAGAGAGAGAGAGAGAGAGAGAGAGAGAGAGAGAGAGAGATACACTGGCTATATATGTATTTTTATATTGTGAATAGCTCTATTGTATGTATGTCGGGTTTTGACTTATACATATATATATATATATATATATATATATATGTGTATATGCATATGTATATGTAGGTATGTATGTATGTATGTAGGTCTGTATGTATGTCCGTATATCCGTATGTATGTATGTATGTCTGTCTGTATGTATGTATGTCTGCCTGTCTGCCTCTATGTCTGTATGTATGTATGTATGCCTTTCTGTATGTCTGTTTGTATGTCTGTATGTCTGTCTGTATGTATGTGTGTATGTCTGTTTGTATGTCTGTCTGTATGTCTGTATGTCTGTATCTATGTATGTATGTATGATACCTTGATTTACATGCCCACACAAAATTACAACCAAACCATTTGATTTACTAATACTTTTTAAAATGTATATTACTGCAACATCCAACATATCCGACAGAATAACGTGTGACGTCACAGTCCGAAATTGAATTACGTATCCATTATTGTATATTTTTTTATCAGGGATTATCGGGGAAACCGTTATTTACGCCCTGTAGTAACACTTTACAACTGTGATATTCGTGAGTTAATTATGCAAATTAGGCTAGTATTTTATGGACTGTAATTATGAATCACAATTGTAGGTACATATTGTGGAATATCAGACTTAACAAATGGGTAATAGACCTTTAAAAGCAAACTTTTTGTTTTTTAAATCTACAATAGAAGACAGACACACTAAGCGGCAACTGCGTTAATACGTATGGCGTGTTCGTACGTTTGACGGTCGTCATTACATGCTGGTCGCGTTTCCTTGTTGTTTTAACACCTGAGTGTGTGCTAGTCAGTTAGAACATGGCGTGTGGGATCACGAGAAGTCAGTTATAACCATTGAGTAGTGTCCAACACAAGTCTCCCATCCTGTTTGTTTTTCAAATATTGCCAGCTGCATAGTGTGGAATAAATGTCTCGCATCATTTTGTTTGTTAATCAGTTTATTGTTTAAAACATAAATGTAACTTGGCTCAATATACGAAGCCTGTTTTTCCTGAACGCAGGTGTTTAAGGGTTGTAAATCTGTGTAGTTACACGCCTGTTAAGACATAATCAGGTGTTTAAGGGTTGTAAATGTGTGTAGCTACACGCGTGTAAGACATAAACAGGTGGTTAAGGGTTGTAAATGTGTGTAGTTACACGCGTCAAAGACATAAACAGGTGTTTAAGGGTTGTAAATGTGTGTAGTTACACGCGTCAAAGACAAACAGGTGTTTAAGGGTTGTAAATGTGTGTAGCTACACGCGTCAAAGACATAAACAGGTGTTTAAGGGTTGTAAATGTGTGTAGTTACACGCGTCAAAGACAAACAGGTGTTTAAGGGTTGTAAATGTGTGTAGCTACACGCGTGTAAGACAAAAACAGGTGTTTTAAGGGTTGTAAATGTGTGTAGTTACACGCGTCAAAGACATAAACAGGTGTTTAAGGGTTGTAAATGTGTGTAGTTACACGCGTCAAAGACATAAACAGGTGTTTAAGGGTTGTAAATGTGTGTAGTTACACGCGTCAAAGACATAAACAGGTGTTTAAGGGTTGTAAATGTGTGTAGTTACACGCGTGTCAGACATAAACAGGTGTTTAAGGGTTGTAAATGTGTGTAGTTACACGCGTCAAAGACATAAACAGGTGTTTAAGGGTTGTAAATGTGTGTAGTTACACGCGTCAAAGACATAAACAGGTGTTTAAGGGTTGTAAATGTGTGTAGTTACACGCGTCAAAGACATAAACAGGTGTTTAAGGGTTGTAAATGTGTGTAGTTACACGCGTGTAAGTCATAAACAGGTTTTTAAGGGTTGTAAATGTGTGTAGTTACACGCGTCAAAGACATAAACAGGTGTTTAAGGGTTGTAAATATGTGTAGTTACACGCGTCAAAGACGTAAACAGGTGTTTAAGGGTTGTAAATGTGTGTAGTTACACGCGTGTAAGACGTAAACAGGTGTTTAAGGGTTGTAAATGTGTGTAGTTACACGCGTCAAAGACGTAAACAGGTGTTTAAGGGTTGTAAATGTGTGTAGTTACACGCGTCAAAGACATAAACAGGTGTTTAAGGGTTGTAAATGTGTGTAGTTAAACGCGGACGTAAACAGGTGTTTAAGGGTTGTAAATGTGTGTAGTTACAAGCGCGTAAGACGTAAACAGGTGTTTAAGGGTTGTAAATATGTGTAGTTACACGCGTGTAAGACATAAACAGGTGTTTACGGGTGTGTAGTTACAGGCATCAAAGACATAAACAGGCTGCGTAAATTCGGCCTACTATGTTCACAAAAAGGGATATATACTCTTCAAAAAAAGAAACGCAAAGGGGTACAAATGGGTTATAACTCCGATTTTATGTTTCCTACCGGTTCATGCTTTGTGAATATAAGGTCATTGCATGTCCCAAACACATTCCCACGGTTACATTCGATATAAAACGCAGCTACTGTACAATAAAGTTCCAAAATGTGAATATTCGCAAAAACGCAGCCACGTGCAAACCATGTCACCACTGCACGTGCGTTGTCTGCACGTGCAACATGAACACCGACAGTATAAAAGTGCAGGGTGTTCGCTTGCCTGGCCTCTGTATCTGGCCGACAGTTGACAATCCAGGACATGCCACGTCTCTGTGAACCGCAGAGAAACAATGCCATCGGCCGACTAGACGCAGGCGAATCCAAAACGGCCGTTGCCAGGGCATTCCATGTGTCCCCAAGCACCATCTCCAGACTGTGGGACCGTTACCAGCAATATGGATCAACACGTGACCTCCCTAGATCCGGTCGACCACGGGTCACTACCCCCGGGCAGGACCGCTACATCCGGGTACGCCACCTTCGGGAACGATTGACTACTGCCACCTCCACAGCCGCAGCAATACCAGGTTTGCGCAGGATATCCGACCAGACCGTACGGAACCGCCTATGTGAGGTAGGAATTCGTGCCAGACGTCCAGTTCGAGGTGTCATCTTAACACCACAACACCGTCGACTCCGACTGCAGTGGTGCCAGATTCATCGACAATGGCCTCAACTGCGATGGAGACAGGTGTGGTTCAGTGACGAGTCCCGATTTCTGCTCCGACGTCATGATGGAAGATGTCGCGTGTATAGGCGTCGTGGTGAACGTTATGCGGCAAACTGCGTGCAGGAAGTGGACAGATTCGGCGGGGGTAGTGTCATGGTGTGGGCAGCCATCTCACACACTGGCAGAACTGACCTGGTCCACGTGCAGGGCAAAACCTGAATGCACAGGGCTACATTGACCAGATCCTCCGGCCACACATCGTTCCAGTTATGGCCAACGCCAACGCAGTGTTCCAACATGACAACGCCAGGCCTCACACAGCACGTCTCACAACGGCTTTCCTACAGAACAACAACATTAATGTCCTTCCTTGGCCATCGATATCACCGGATTTGAACCCAATTGAGCATCTATGGGACGAGTTGGACCGACGCCTCCGACAGCGACAACCACAGCCCCAGACCCTGCCCGAGCTGGCAGCAGCCTTGCAGGCCGAGTGGGCCACCATCCCCAGGGACGTCATCCGTACTCTGGTTGCTTCAATGGGCAGGCGGTGCCAGGCAGTTGTCAACACACGCGGAGGCCACACCCGGTATTGACTCCAGATGACCTTGACCTTGGTGGTGTGTCCTATCACTTACTCACAATGGATTAGAGTGAATTGTGAACAATCCTGCAACATTTGGTAATTATCGGACTCACCATTCAATAATGAAATCAATTCTCCAAATGTTACGACAATGTGGTTTTGCGTTTCTTCTTTTGAAGAGTATATATAACTGCTGTGACATGTATGTATTGTAGAGAAGGCCTAGAAAGTTGTATAACTTGTACCTAATCCATTTGTTCTTTTTAAAGAGCGATAAAGTAGTTTTCAATCAAATTTAAAATAGAAATATATCATATTATTATACTGGTACTAGTGCTACTGAAAATATCCTACATGTAATATTAATTATATTGCTACCAGTGTGCTAATTAAAATATCCTACATGTAATATTAATTATATTGCTACCAGTGTTCTAATTAAAATATCCTACATGTAATATTAATTATATTGCTACCAGTGTTCTAATTAAAATATCCTACATGTAATATTTATTATATTGCTACCAGTGTGCTAATTAAAATATCCTACATGTAATATTAATTATATTACTACTAGTGTGCTAATTAAAGTATCCTACATGTAATATTAATTATATTGCTACTAGTGTGCTAATTAAAGTATCCTGCATGTAATATTAATTATATTGCTACTAGTGTGCTAATTAAAATATCCTGCATGTAATATTTATTATATTACTACTAGTGTGCTAATTAAAATATCCTACATGTAATATTAATTATATTGCTACTAGTGCGCTAATTAAAGTATCATACAGCTGTGCGATGTGTCCACCACTATTCCTTGTCGACTACAGCGGAACGTGAATCGCGACAGCCGTCTCGGTGTTCTAATCACCTCCCCCGGGTTGTAAAGACGTCGGAACGATCGGCACTTTCCGGACCGTGAAATATAGCGTCCCCAAACATCTGGAAAACAGAGGAACAGATTGTCACCATCGTTATACAGCGACATACAGGAATACTGGTTCACGAGTTGTTAGCGTATCCTCACCGACTGATGCATTCTACCCTCAAAATTAGTTGCCATCCATGTCAAAATGCGTAGTGATTCGTTTACATCTCTATATAGCTGTTTGGCAGTAATAGTAATATGAATAAATATGTTGTTATCCAGATTTGGGCTTTTTTTGTTTTATTCGGACAAAACCCAGCGTAACCCCCCCCCCCCACACACACACACACACACAAACACACACACACACAAACACACACACACACACACCCACACACACCCCCCCCACACACACACACACCCCACACCCCACCCTTACAAAAAATAGGATCCCGTACGCCTATGATTTCAATTTATTTGCGTGCTTAATATCCGCATAAGCTCAACCTCTAAGCTTCCGTCTAGAACCGTTAGTTGTTACATGTTAGTGGTTAGTGTGAAATACGTCGGTGTAGTGGCCTTACACCTACCCACTGAGTCGTTAAAACTCGTTCTGGGTGGGAGCCGGTACCGGGCTGCGAACCCACTACCTATCTGCCTCAAGACCGATGACTTATCAACGACACACCCGAGGCGGAGTGAAGCCCACACAGTTGACACGTCTGCTGATTCTATATAACCCACTAAAACTATGTAAATAAGTGTGGAATTTGAACAACAAATAACCCATTAAAACTATGTACATAAGTGTGGAATTTGAACAACATATAACCCACTAAAACTATGTACATAAGTGTGGAATTTGAACAACAAATAACCCATTAAAACAATGTACGTTAGTGTGGAATTTGAAGAACAAATAACCCATTAAAACTAGGTACATAAGTGTGGAATTTGAAGAACAAATAACCCACTAAAACTATGTACATAAGTGTGGAATTTGAACAACAAATAACCCATTAAAACAATGTACGTTAGTGTAGAATTTGAAGAACAAATAACCCATTAAAACTAGGTACATAAGTGTGGAATTTGAACAACATATAACCCATTAAAACTAGGTACATACGTGTGGAATTTGAACAACATATAACCCATTCAAACTAGGTACATAAGTGTGGAATTTGAACAACATATAACCCATTAAAACTAGGTACATAAGTGTGAGATTTGAACAACATATAACCCATTAAAACTAGGTACATAAGTGTGAGATTTGAACAACATATAACCCATTAAAACTATGCACATACGTGTGGAATTTGAACAACATAGTAAATAGGGTTAACATATTGGCTTCAACTTCTACATAATATTATGTTAGTACAATTAAGAACACAACCAATATATAGAAATAAATACTTTAAACAAATAACTAAACTACTTTACATAAATACTTTAAATACTAAAAATATATGCTTTAAAAACTAGAAATAAAAAATTTAAACAATAAACTGTAATTTACAATCAGTTTTCAGTACTTAATGAAAATGTAAGTATATCATACTATCCCCGTTATAAACTACCAGATATGTAATCTGAAATCTCTATATCTACCATTATATTATAAAACTACCAGATATGTAATACGTTATACTTACTACCTCTGAAATCTCTATATCTACCATTATAAGATACAACTACCAGATATGTAATACGCCATAGGCACTACCTCTGAAATCTCGATATCTACCATTATAAGATACAACTACCAGATATGTAATGCATTATACTCACTACCTCTGAAATATCTATATCTACCATTATAAGATACAACTACCAGATATGTAATACGTTATACTCACTACCTCTGAAATATCTATATCTACCATTATAAGATACAACTACCAGATATGTAATACGTCATATTCACTACCTCTGATATCTCTATATCTACCATTATAAGATACAACTACCAGATATGTAATACGTCATAGGCACTACCTCTGAAATCTCGATATCTACCATTATAAGATACAACTACCAGATATGTAATACGTCATATTCACTACCTCTGATATCTCTATATCTACCATTATATTATAAAACTACCTGATATGTAATACGTCATAGGCACTACCTCTGAAATCTCGATATCTACCATTATAAGATACAACTACCAGATATGTAATACGTCATATTCACTACCTCTGATATCTCTATATCTACTGTGACCTTCCCGATCCACAATAACCACTAACTGGATTAAAAACTTTAATAGACCGCAGAAGTCACGTGTACCAAGATTGATAAATCCGAATTATCCAATCATGGTACTAAACAATTGCCATGTGTACAGGTTATCACATGCAATTAAATACAATTATTAGATATAGACTGTGTGATATTTAATATCACATTATTCAATGCAATAAACTAATTGCCCGATTAATAAATTGACTAAATATCTAAAACATTGAGCACACACGTTCTTGACAAAATTACATAACAAGTAGCAAGTGTTTAAATGTTTTTATATAAAATATATATGTTTAAATACATAAAGTTTTCCCACAGAATTCTGGCGTTTAAGTTATTAACTAATAGTCACCAAACGAAAATCAGTCCATCACGAAAAGTTCAATGCACGACTGCCAAGGGCTGCTAAACAAGATGACCGGTCGCCGCTCCTTCATGCTTTGTTGACGTGGTAACTTCTGACGGTGCTGGACAGGAGATACTCTAACTTCGAGTTCTGAAGATTGTGCGTTGATTCCCAGTTTATATAGGCATCTGAAGACGTGTGCAACAGAATGCACTCCACAAGAACATCGTGCAGAACTCATAACTTACGATGTAAATTAATTCGCCGACCAATCAAATCATTCCAAAAACGAAAAGCCACCAGACAGGTGCTCCACAGATCACGGTCTGGCTATACGAACAGACAAAAACAAAATGTCAGCCACCTTGCCGAACACATGTTTGCTCTCCAGGTAAGTCATTATTTTATTATTTCAGCACGCCGTCGTTGTTTAAACACATGATAGGACATAATGAGATATGTCCGCCACAGTTATATTTTATTCTCTCCAGCCAGCGAAACACATAGTCTTCCATATTTTTACTTGAATTTTCACCCGACGATAAAAACGTCCATATTACATAACCCAAAGCCAGATTTAACTTAAAACCAGATTATCATAACATCTCCCCCCAATTTTTCAAAAATATTGTTTTAATAAAACAATATTTTTATTCATTATACACACTTGGGAACACATTCATATGGTCAGTATTATAAATACCATATCATAAAATAACTATATACACATTCCTACAGTAATTCTTATCTATATACAAAACCTTACACACTATAGGAATTGCATAACACTAATCTTCTTAATGCTTATATTTTCCACTAACCTAACAATTATCTCAATTATTTATTCCATTCTAGATAAAACATCTGCTACCACATTTTCCTTTCCCTTTATATGGCATATCTGAAGATCGTATTCCTGTAACTGCAAAGACCACCTTAACAATCTTTGATTTTTATTTTTCATTTTATGTAAAAACACAAGGGGATTATGATCAGTCCAAACGATAATTGATTCAATTGGGTTACACACGTAAACCTCAAAATGATCCAAGGCCAACAACAGTGATAATGTTTCCTTTTCAACAGTTGAATATTTATTTTGATGACTATTGAACTTTCTAGAAAAGTAAGCGACAGGATGAAATACTCCTTGTTCATTGCATTGTGACAAAACTGCACCAGCTCCAATATCGCTAGCATCTACAGTCAATTGAAAAGGTTTCCTAAAATCGGGTGCCATAAGCACAGGTTTACTTTTCAATATGTTTTTCACACTATTGAACGCATCTTGACATTCTTTGGTCCAAATGTATTTAACATTTTGTTTGAGTAAATTTGTTAAAGGGAAAGTAATTATACTGAAATTTTTACAAAATTTCCTATAATACCCAGCCATTCCTAAAAATCTCATTAACTGTTTTCTTGTTTTAGGTACGCCGAATGCATCAATGCTTTCAACTTTGGCCTCAAGTGGCCTTACTTGCCCTTGACCAACCACATGTCCAAGAAAAACAACAGTAGCTTTAGCAAAATCACTTTTACCCAAGTTCACAGTCAACCGGGCTTTAGAAAGTCTACCAAACAGTTCCTTGATTTGACTAATATGCTGATTCCAACTATGACTATAAACAACAATATCATCAACATAAGCCTGACATTGTTCTACTCCAGAAATGACCTGATTAATCATTCTTTGGAATGTAGCCTGAGAATTTTTCATTCCAAATGGACAAACCAGATATTCGAATAACCCATCAGCGGTTACAAACGCAGAGATTTCTCTGGCCCGTTTAGTTAATGGTATTTGCCAGTAACCTTTCAAAAGGTCAAACTTGCTAATATACTTAGCAGTTCCTAATTTATCAATGCAGTCATCAATTCGTGGGATAGGAAACGAATCTGACTTGGTCACAGCATTAACTTTGCGAAAATCTGTACAGAACCGTACACTACCATCAGGTTTAGGAACAAGTAAACAAGGAGAACTCCAGTTACTAAAACTAGGTTGAATAATGCCATTCTCAAGCATATAATCTATTTCTTTTCGGATAAGTTCCTGTTTTTGTGGATTAACTCGATAAGCATGTTGCTTAATTGACTTGGAATCACCAACATCAACATCATGTTTAATAACATTTGTTCGACTAGGAACATCTGGGAAAATTTGGCTAAATTCAGAAATGATTTGTTGAACATCACTTTGTTGTTTTTCACTTAAATGGCTGATTTTTAAATGAAGATTCAACAATATCCTCGAATTTACCAATTTCGGCTCAACTGGATTAAAATTATCATCTTTCATCTTAACATCAGAATCTATCCCTGAAAGAATTATTGTATTAGCCAAGACGTTTTTCCCGATTATAATATTTTTTAAGCATATTAACATGGCAAAGCTGAGTTTTCTTTTTACGATCAGGAGTACGGATGACATAATCAACCGCACTGATTTTTTTTTCAACAATATACGGTCCTTGAAATTTTGCACTTAATGGTTGATTAACCAAAGGAAACAAAACTAACACTTCTTCCCCGGCATCGAAAGATCTATCTCTAGCTCTTTTATCAAACCATGTTTTCATTTTATCTTGACTATCGGATAACACATTTCGGGATATTTCTCTAACTGTTTGCAATTTTTCCCGCAAATCAATCACATATTTCAACACACTAGTTTCACTTTTTACCTCCGAGTTTGTCCAAAACTCGTGTAACATTTGTAATGGACCACGAACTGAATGTCCATATAACATTTCAAAAGGAGTGAATCCCATGGATTCGTGATAAGTATCTCTAATCGCAAACATCAGCAAATGAATACCTTCATCCCAGTCTTTACCCTTTTCCAGGCAAAACTTTCGAATCATGGATTTCAAAGTTCCATGAAATCGTTCCAACGCACCTTGGGTTTCAGGATGATAAGCAGAAGAAAAATGATGTTTAATGGCCAATTCATCCATCACTTGCTGAAACAATTTCGAAGTGAAATTGCTACCTTGATCAGTTTGAATGAATTTCGGAAATCCATATCGAGTAAAGATTTTAATCAATTCCTCAACAACTGTTTTAGCCCTAATATTGCTCAGAGGTATGGCTTCAGGAAACCGTGTATTTTTGCAAAGAACGGTCAATAAGTATTCTTTACCATGAACAGTGCGAGGTAAAGGACCAACGCAATCAACTATAACCTCACTGAAAGCTTCATTAACTGCGGGAATGGGTATCAAACTAGCCGGTTTAATACTTTGATTGGGTTTACCAACAATCTGACATGTTTTACAGGTTAAACAATACCTAACAACATCACGATGTAAATGCGGCCAATGAAATTGTTTCAAAATCCTTTGATACGTTTTACGTACCCCTGAATGCCCTGCTAATGGACCATCATGAGCTAAACTCAACACAGTTTTCCGACAACTTTTAGGAACAACGATTTGATGCATCACCTGCCAATCATTATTCTGTGAATGTTTATCTCGAAACTTTCTCATTAAAACACCATTTTCGAAATAATAGCCAACTGGTTCTTCATCCAACTCGGATTTTTCTAACACTTCCTTTGAAAGGATTTGTAATTCACTATCAGCTTGTTGCTCAAGAATAAACTGATCATGGTTAAGATTTAAAATTAACCTATCATTGTCATCTGGTAACTGTTGCAATATTTTTTCTTCTTCTGGGTTACCTACTTCATGGTCAAAACATTTTTCCCGATCTGAACCATTTTCCAGATTTGAACCTAATTCGGGCGCAGAATCATGACCAATAAAAGTATCACCTAAATCAGAAATATCCCAATTTTTATTGGCAACCTCATTCTCAACCCTAATTTTTCCTGTGCAACTTTTTGTTTTGAGACCGAGTTGTAACACATGCGGGAAAGATGTTATCAATCACATCAGATAACTTTTCTGTTTCAACATCAGTTTCAGGAATTTCAGTCATAATGGGTACAGGAATAACCCTTTCCTGAGCTACATCATTCCCTAACAATAATGATACACCCGCAATTGGTATATGGCTAACCGCTGCTACCACAATACTGCCTTTAACCAAATCACTATCCAACTCGACAGTATGTAACGGACTAGATATAGTACCTTCAACTGTGGACAAAGTAATATACTCGCCCAAAAATGTGTTGTCCTTATCTAACAATTCTTTTTCAAGTAAGATTGTTCGTTCAGCACCAGTATCTCGCAAAATCACTATAGATTGTTTCACATCACCATCGTGTGATGTAACCACATGACCAGAAGTCAGAAATGGTTCAAACCTTGGATTTCTTTTCTTAACCCTAGATAACGCATCTTTAATTTGACATTTTGAATTCAAAGGTTCAGACAACTGAGATACAAAATGTGTGTGCCCAGAACGATTGCCACTTCCAAGATCATATTTCAATTTCCGGCAATCACGTCTAATGTGACCCATTCTTTTACAATAAAAACACTGGAGTGATCCCGAATTTTTCTGATCTTGAGATTTACCCATATCTCGCGTGTGTATTATTATTCCTAACTGAACCATCTCTACTGCTTCCACTTTGTTTGAAAGTATAACTTTGTGACTTCGGTTTATTACTGAAATCAGGTTTACGGTTTGCTAAAACAAATTTATCAGCCATTATAGCTGCCTCAGCTAATGTACTTGGTTCAAGCACCTGTAAGTGAATTACCACTTCTGATGGCAAACCTCTCATAAACTCTTCTATAAGAATGAGTTCTTCTAATTTCCCACAATCATTATTCACAGACTTTGAACTACACCATTTCCGAAATAACCTTTCTTTTTCTTTGGCAAACTCTAAATAAGATTGTCCACCTGAAATCCTAAGATTTCGAAAATCTTGTTGGTACACCTCAGGCACCTTTTCATAAGCTCTTAAAATAGCAGCTTTAACTAAGTCATATGACGAAGAATCATCAACAGAAAGCGCTGCATAAGCCATTTGTGCTTTACCTTTCAAAGCAGATTGCAACAATAAACACCAATACCGTTTTGGCCATTCAGCCCCAAGAGCTATCTTTTCAAAACAATCAAAAAATTCATCAACTTGATTTTCATTAAAAATAGGAACCATCCTAATATATCTTTGTGGATCAAACTTGCTATAGTTATCCAACTCTCTACTTTTAATATCCCTATCGAGAGATCTTTGTGTTGTCTCCCATTCTCTATGTTTTTCTCTATCTTCTCTCTCCAAATTTCTTTGTTCCCTCTCATACATTAATTGTTCTCTCTGAAAGTCCAACTTAAGTTTCAACATAGCTAAACTATCTTCATTATCAAGTTCAACACTACCAATTTCCCTACCAGTATACACCTTTGAATCTAACTGAATTTTACTTTCTGCCATATTTTCTTAAGAAATCTATCACCAACGATTTTATTTCAGCTTTCTTCAAACCAATGTCCAACTCTAATCCTACGTGTTCAGCAATTTCTTTCAACCGTGCTACAGTTAAATAATTTATCTCAGTTTCATCTAAACTAGATATAAAATTATCAACTACTTGTTCTACTGACCATATGCTATCCATGTGAACTTGATTATGTAATTGTCAAAACGTGTGCTCAAAATAAAACTCTAACTAGTCAACTATTATCATCTATTCTAATAATCAAAATAGATCAATTTGTAATCTCCTAATACCATCCAATGATATATATTACAAGAAAGATCCCGGACGAGCCCCCATTTGGGACCTTTCCCGATCCACAATAACCACTAACTGGATTAACAACTTTAATAGACCGCAGAAGTCACGTGTACCAAGATTGATAAATCCGAATTATCCAATCATGGTACTAAACAATTGCCATGTGTACAGGTTATCACATGCAATTAAATACAATTATTAGATATAGACTGTGTGATATTTAATATCACATTATTCAATGCAATAAACTAATTGCCCGATTAATAAATTGACTAAATATCTAAAACATTGAGCACACACGTTCTTGACAAAATTACATAACAAGTAGCAAGTGTTTAAATGTTTTTATATAAAATATATATGTTTAAATACATAAAGTTTTCCCACAGAATTCTGGCGTTTAAGTTATTAACTAATAGTCACCAACGAAAATCAGTCCATCACGAAAAGTTCAATGCACGACTGCCAAGGGCTGCTAAACAAGATGACCGGTCGCCGCTCCTTCATGCTTTGTTGACGTGGTAACTTCTGACGGTGCTGGACAGGAGATACTCTAACTTCGAGTTCTGAAGATTGTGCGTTGATTCCCAGTTTATATAGGCATCTGAAGACGTGTGCAACAGAATGCACTCCACAAGAACATCGTGCAGAACTCATAACTTACGATGTAAATTAATTCGCCGACCAATCAAATCATTCCAAAAACGAAAAGCCACCAGACAGGTGCTCCACAGATCACGGTCTGGCTATACGAACAGACAAAAACAAAATGTCAGCCACCTTGCCGAACACATGTTTGCTCTCCAGGTAAGTCATTATTTTATTATTTCAGCACGCCGTCGTTGTTTAAAACACATGATAGGACATAATGAGATATGTCCGCCACAGTTATATTTTATTCTCTCCAGCCAGCGAAACACATAGTCTTCCATATTTTTACTTGAATTTTCACCCGACGATAAAAACGTCCATATTACATAACCCAAAGCCAGATTTAACTTAAAACCAGATTATCATAACACTACCATTATATTATAAAACTACCAGATATGTAATACGTTATACTCACTACCTCTGAAATATCTATATCTACCATTATAAGATACAACTACCTGATATGTAATACGTTATACTCACTACCTCTGAAATCTCGATATCTACCATTATACGATAAAACTACCAGATATGTAATACGTTATACTTACTGCCTCTGAAATCTCGATATCTGTGCAACTTGGGTCGGTATCTTGCAGCAAGTATTACTAATGGCACAACCAGTAGAATGAAAACAGTCAGCCGTGACATCTTGACTAGGCGATGCCGACCTTGTCTACAAGAAACATACTTTATAAACAGTCAGCCGTGACATCTTGACTAGGCGATGCCGACTTTGTCTACAAGAAACTGACTTTATAAACAGTCAGCCATGACATCTTGAATAGGCGATGCCGAACTTATCTACAAGAAACAGACTTTAAAAACGTAAATACATGTAATAGTGGATATATATATAAGTAATATTATTAAGAACAAAACAAACAACCAAACAAACACAAAATCATCCAACTAAATCGCTGTTCCTCTCTTTCGTTCCCTCCCCCATTTGTGATCATACTCGGGTTTTTCATACCACACAAGCAAGAGCACATTTGTCAGTTAATTGATGACAACTGGATCTCAAACATTTGAATGAATGAATGAATTAATGAATTAATGTTTAACGACACCCCAGCACGAAAAATACATCGGCTATTGGGTGTCAAACTATGGTAATGCAAATAAATAGTGATGATCAACATCAATATAAAAATTCAAGACTTAAACAAAAACAGTGTAAAGAACTGTGCAAAAACTCAAATATCACAGAATTTTACGGATACTGAATTTTACTAAAAACTTCAATTTTGTGCTGTATTGGCCATTCTCAAAGAGAAAATTACACCCCTGCCTCAAACATTTGATAATCTAACATTTAATATTCAGTTGAAGTTTGTTTTGTTTAACGACACCACTGGAGAACATTGATCAGTTACTAATCGACTACTGGATCACAAACATCTGGTAACTAACATAATTATAGCTTTCAGTTGAAGTGTGTTTTGTTTAACGACACCACTAGAGCACATTGATCAGTTAATCATCGACTATTGATTGTCAAACATTTGGTATCTTGTACTATTCAGTTAACGTTTGTTTTGTTTAACGACACCATTAAAGCACATCGACAAGTGAATGGCAACTATTTGGTACCTCTAACATACAGTGTTCGGAGGATGTTCTCAAATTGTATTTCGTCTACAACACTCACTATCGAAGAAATGTCTCAATACCTGCGCTGTGTATTTTTAGCATTGTCCAACAAGCCTTTAGGTATCACCGTGTTTCTCATCGCCCGTAACTGCAGATCCGTTATACTGGCTTTTATTTTATCAACCGGCCTCGATGCTATCGGACATAAGGCTGGTAGGTATTGGGTTCGCAGCCCGGTACCGGCTCCCACCCAGAGCGAGTTTTAACGACTCAATAGGTGGGTGTAAGACCACTACAACCTCTTCTTTCTGACTAACCACTAACCAATATCAACTAACCCACCCTCCTGGACAGACAGCCCAGATAGATGTCTGAGGTGCGTGCCCAGCACAGCGTGCTTGAACCTCAATTGGATATAAGCACGAAAATAAGTTTAAATGAAATGAAATTTATTTTATCGATATAAAGTTCTCTTAAATGACTTCCATCCTGTTCAACAAGTTCAGCCTTATTGATATTAAGAATGTTAAAACCAGTCTTAAAAAACATTTTTCCTCGCATTTTTTTAAATATTAGTAAACAGTATAATTCTTCTTTCGGTTATTTTTATTGAAACTAAAGGGAAATACATAAAACTGCAAACAAAACAAACGTTTTAACACCTTACTTGGCAGTCAGTCCAGTTCACACTGTTCACATTGTTATACAAAAAATAAAGGCGAAATAAGATCCAAGTGTGTGCACAATGTACCCGAGAAAAAAATCCATGTAGGCATCTTAGCCATGACAATGAATGTGCATCTGAAGTAATGACAAACAGTGCCGCTCAAGAAAACTATTCCGAAACCGACCTTGGAATGTGTCATGTCTGATTGTTAATTTTCATAGTGACAGTGACAAACAAACAAACAAAAATTATTATTTTTTTTCTATTAAATAATCCTGGGACAGCAGTGTAGCGTGTATCAGTTACAAAGCGAGGTCATGGGCGGTCTATAAGTAGCGAAGTCACCGATCCACGTGCACTGCGCCGAATCGCCGGACATGCAAATCGTTTCGGATTCAAGTGGGTGTCAACATTTATTCACAATTTTAAGATATTTATTTTCTACATACATAAAACAATGTGTAGTGTATTTCAGATTATACACTGCTTCATTGGTATTTTATGAAGCATTTTACAGTGTTATCATAGAAAATGGTATTTGAATGGTATATGTCTATGTCTATATCTATGTAGGTATATGTATATGTATATGTATATGTATATGTCTATGTCTATGTCTATGTTTATGTAGGTATATGTATATGTCTATGTATATGTTTATGTAGGTATATGTATATGACTATGTCTATGTTTATGTTTATGTAGGTTTATTACCTACGAGGTACAGCATAACGAGGGTCATATTTATCGTACGATTTCCCTCGTATGTCATAACTAAATCGTATGTCCTACTGACATTGTCGTTTAACGATTGGCTGTTGTAAGAGTACATTTCTTTCTGATTGGCTGACACGACATTCCACAGATACTACTTTCTTCATTAATACATTTTTATTTCGAGTGTAAGCTGATCACATGCCGTAATGACAAATACGTGTTTTTAATTAATTTAATGAAACATTAATTGATTATTTATGATAACTTGTATTATATTACGATGTAGTTGTGACACATCAAACACTTAATTATGAATATAACGTTCACAACTGTTAGAAATCTATACTAAGGTCGACGAGTCACTTTTCGCACCCTTGTTTTGGCTTCGTACATGATAAATGTAGCATATCTTACCGTAATTTCACTTGAAAGCCATATATAGTAAAAGGTACAATGTTTTAATCACAAGATTTTCTTCAAACACATTCCGGTGCGTTAATAATGTTCAAACAACAAAAAATTCAATAACAATTTTGCACTGGAATTTTTCCAGCATTCTTAAAACGGAAACGTCATGTACCCAATTTATAGTTATTGTAAGGAGATACAAAGTGACGTCATTGGAATACTGACGTCATTCAAATTCAAAACTAATTATTTCATTTACTGTGTATTTGTTTGCTTTTTAGTATACACATGCTTTACAATTTATAGCCGTTGATACATGTGTACTCTTTACGTATGGGCGTATAAATATCACGTAACTTTAGAACAGGTTGTGATTTGGTTTTCAAGACATCAATGAACAAACATTACTCAGCCGTTAAGGAAACGTTAGTTTGTAAACAATGACTGGAATGTTCATTTAGCAAGGCAGTTCTACGGTAATAAACAGAATATTACATTCGTGTCCATGACAGACGATGTTTACGACACTCATGCCTAAATTATCGCATTTACCTCGCTCTCGCTCGGGAAATATGATAATTTAGGCACTCGTGTCGTAAACATCGTCTGTCATGGACACTCATATAATATCCTCTATATATGTATATGTCTATGTTTATGTCGATATATATATATGTATAGGTCTCGGTCTATTTCTGTGTCTATGTCTATGTCTATGTCTATGACAGCTTTTTAAAATGCATTTTCCCGGTGTTCTCCAGTCAACGATTCACTTGGATCATGCGCCGCACCCACGCTCGAATTGCTGGCAATTTTGCTATTTGCAGACTAAAACATGTTATTTAGGAAAAAACGTGCATCTCTGAGAAGGAAATAATACACGGAAGCGAAATAATATGAACTAACTAATGAAATAATGCATATGTTTCCCTCTCGTTAGATACATTCTAAACCAACTCGGATGTAAAATAATATTAACTAACTAATGAAATAATGCATATGTTTCCCTCTAATTAGATACATTCTAAACCAACTCGGATGTAAAATAATATTAACTAACTAATGAAGTAATATTAACTTACTAATGAAATAATATTAACTAACTAATGAAATAATATTAACCAACTAATGAAATAATGCATATGTTTCCCTCTCGTTAGATACATTCTAACCAACTCGGATGTAAAATAATATTAACTAACTAATGAAATAACATTAACTAACTAATGAAATAATATTAACTAACTAATGAAATAATGCATATGTTTCCCTCTCGTTAGATACATTCTAAACCAACTCGGATGTAAAATAATATTAACTAACTAATGAAATAATATTAACTAACTAACTAATGAAATAATATTAACTAACTAATGAAATAATGCATATGTTTCCCTCTCGTTAGATACGTTCTAAACCAACTCGGATGTAAAATAATATTAACTAACTAATGAAATAATGCATATGTTTCCCTCTCGTTAGATACGTTCTAAACCAACTCGGATGTAAAATAATATTAACTAACTAATGAAATAACGCATGTTTCCCTCTCGTTAGATACATTCTAAACCAACTCGGATGCACGGTCATTGATATCTAATGGCCACTCATATGGAATTTGTATTACCCAGAAAGGCATATGGTGGCGTCAAAGGAAGGGCCCTGGTGTCACTACCTTATAGTCATATATATTGCCATTGGGCTATTTTTTGTTGCAGCCAGTGAACCGCGACTGGTATATCAAAGGCCGTGGCATGTGATGTCCTGTAGGTGGAATGGTGCCTATAAGATAGTCCTTGCTTCTAATTTACTATAAAACAACTCTAGCGGGTTTCCTCTTTAAAACTATAAGACAATTATAAAATGTTGGGCACCCAATAACCGATGATAAATAATTCACTGTGTTCTAGTAGTGTCGTTAAACAAAACAAACTTTTAACTTTAAATAGTGAAAACCGAATATGCATTAAAATAACAGACCTGTAATGATTGTCGTGTTTTAATCTCCTCCTTTCGGCGCTGAGCACTCAGGTGAAAACTGATCCGAGTCTTATTACGATACAAAGCAATCAAAATCGTTCAGCCATGACAGCTGGCGGTACTTCCGTCTCGGTCACGTACAGTATAATTGACCAATCACGACCCGTCTAACGACGAGGAGCGGGCGTCACTCGATGGGAGAGGGATAGTCTCGGGACCGCTAAGTCGTGCGATCGATTCACCTTTGTGAACTGAACAGATGTATTATACTTAGAGAACAAAACAAGCCAGCACAGCCGGCCCAGAAACCGGTCTGTATTATGACAATCTGACAATACGACAATCTGACAATACGACAATCTGACAATACGACAATCTGAACGACAAAACCGTGCTACGTGGTCTCCGCTCAACGAAGCGATCTCAGCTTTATGTGCATAACTACCTCGCTTGAGATGCTTGCGTCGCAGGATCGAATCACCATCGAAGGAAGGAAGAAAGGAAATGTTTTATTTAACGACGAACTCAACACATTTTATTATGGTTATATGGAAGAAAGGAAATGTTTTATTTAACAACGCACTCAATACATTTTATAGCGTCAGACATATGGTTAAAGGCCACACATATATTGAGAGACGAAACCCGCTGTCGCCACTTTGTGGGCTACTGTTTTCGATTAACATCAATATATCTTTTATATGCACCATCCCACAGACAGGATAGTACGTACATACCACGGCCGTTGTTACACCAGTTGTGATCCACTGGCTGGACGAGAAATAGGATAGTACACACCACGGCTGTTGTTACACCAGTTGTGATCCACTGGCTGGACGAGAAATAGGATAGTACATACCACGGCCGTTGTTACACCAGTTGTGATCCACTGGCTGGACGAGAAATAGGATAGTACATACCACGGCCTTTGTTATACCAGTTGTGATCCACTGGCTGGACGAGAAATACGATAATACATACCACGGCCTTTGTTATACCAGTTGTGATCCACTGGCTGGACGAGAAATAGGATAGTACATACCACGGCCTTTGTTATACCAGTTGTGATCCACTGGCTGGACGAGAAATAGCCCAATGGTCCCACCGACGGGGATCGATTCTCGGTGGATCGATTCAACTCACTGGGTGCTTTTACCGTTCCAGCCAGTGCACCACAACTGCTCAAATGCCGTAGTATGTGCTTTACTGTCTGTGAGAAAGTGTATATAAAAGATCCCTTCCTGCTTTAAGAAAAATACAGCGGGTTTGCTCTGATGACTTTTCAAAAGAATTACGAAATGGTTGACATGCAATAGCCGATGATTAATTAATCAATTTGCTCTAGTGGTGTCGCTACACAAAACGAAGTTTAACTTTTATAACTACCTTAAAGTGACAGACTCTAGTTGTTAAACACTAACGTGTAGTTTTTACTTTTAGATTCGTTTTTGATAATTAAAATCAGACACGATATAGATTTTATTGCTTAGAGTATCCATTTTCGTACATCCGGAATGTTTCTGGTCATCCTGGTGTTTCTAATCCCACGGAATACATTTGTTCATATGTTTAGAAACGCACGTACCTCTGAGAAGTAACGGTTAGGGAGTCTATTTTTAAGGGTATTTCTCCAGTTTAAATGTCAGACTCTTCTTTTAACATTATTCAAACGTTTGCTCATTAATGAAACTTACTGTCCATGTTCACGGATTGAAAGTAGGGCCTGCACCTAGTAAGGTCGTACTAATGGTAAGTATGTGCGTGGAACAGGGCCTGGGCCGTATCCCTGCACAACGCAGAGTCGAAAGGGTATTTGCCAAACTAGTCCTTGAATTCGTGAATCTCTAGGCTAGTGTCTCGTCTATAGGAGGACAGCCACTCCCGAGGAGATCCTACACTGGGGATTCCATCCTTCTTCAACCGTCTCAAAAAGAACTGCCAATCCCAGACTAGTGTACACAATTAAAACCACAACACTGGGGATTCCATCCTTCTTCAACCGTCTCAAAAAGAACTGCCAATCCCAGACTAGTTTACACAATTAAAACCACTACAATGGGTATTCCATCCTTCTTCAACCGTCTCAAAATGAACTGCCAATCCCAGACCAGTTTACACAATTAAAACCAGCACCAAACAGAGCTGTGATGACGCGCACTTATGAGTCACAACAGTGATGATATCAGGTGTTTGCGAAAGTTGAACACATCCTGCCCCACCGGAGGCCTCCGTCATGAGTACAACAACAACACATCCTGCCCCACCGGAGGCCTCGTCCTGAGTACAACAACAACACATCCTGCCCCACCGGAGGCCTCGTCATGAGTACCACAACAACATAGGGTTATAGGATGATCATTAGGAGTTTGAGATATGGGTTATATGATGATCATCAGGAGTTTGAGATATGGGTTATATGATGATCATAAGGAGGTCGAGATATGGGTTATATGAAGATCGTCAGGAGTTTGAGATATGGGTTATAGGATGATCATCAGGAGTTTGAGATATGGGTTATATGATGATCATCAGAAGGTTGAGATATGGGTTATAGGAAGATCATCAGAAGGTCGGGGTATGGGTTTTTGGAAGATCGTCAGGAGTTTGAGATATGGGTTATATGATGATCATCAGGAGTTTGAGATATGGGTTATAGGATGATCATCAGGAGTTCGAGATATGGGCTTTATGATGATCATAAGGAGGTCGAGATATGGGTTATAGGAAGATCATCAGGGGTTTGAGATATGGGTTATAGGAAGTCCATCAGGAGTTTGAGATATGGGTTATAGGAAGATCATCAGGAGTTTGAGATATGGGTTATAGGATGATCATCAGGAGTTTGAGATATGGGTTATATGATGATCATCAGGAGTTTGAGATATGGGTTATATGAAGATCATCAGGAGGTTGAGATATGGGTTATAGGAAGATCATCAGGAGGTTGAGATATGGGTTATAGGATGATCATCAGGAGGTCGAGATATGGGTTATAGGAAGACTATCAGGAGGTCGAGATATGGGTTATAGGAAGACTATCAGGAGGTCGAGATATGGGTTATAGGAAGATCATCAGGAGGTCGAGATATGGGTTATATGATGATCATCAGGAGGTCGAGATATGGGTTATAGGATGATCATCAGGAGTTTGAGATATGGGTTATAGGAAGATCATCAGGAGTTTGAGATATGGGTTATAGGAAGATCATCAGGAGTTTGAGATATGGGTTATAGGATGATCATCAGGAGTTTGAGATATGGGTTATATGATGATCATCAGGAGGTTGAGATATGGGTTATATGAAGATCATCAGGAGTTTGAGATATGGGTTATAGGAAGATCATCAGGAGTTTGAGATATGGGTTATAGGAAGGTCATCAGGAGTTTGAGATATGGGTTATAGGAAGGTCATCAGGAGTTTGAGATATGTCCTAGTCGCAACAAACGATGGCCGTTTCTGTGCCAGCATGTGCAGCTGTAAATGGTGTAACGCAAACACTAGAAAAAAGTGTATGATGTAAGTGATATGACACAAACTAGACAAAAGATAAAATAAGAAAGACAAATTTCCAAGACAAGAAAGAAACCATTGAATGTATCAGATCTGTTATATACCTTGATATATACGTAGACATTCAAACCGACGGTGGTATGAAGTCTAAGTTTTAAGACAAAAGGGATGACTTGAACTTTCCAGAAACAATATTTCTTGTGCTTCACCTTTTGGAATTTACAGGTCACAATTTGTGAGGTATCTTAGGGCAAGTTCAATGTATGCCCGTTTCACTATGTCATATTATTCTTGTACAGAAGTTGTGTCATTACTTATAATAGTGAAGGACTGCTGAAAGCTTTCAAATCAGTACATGCTGGACATGTGGAGGATATATCAGGGCACAGGACACGCTTATTTACACTATAGGCTATGTTGGCTATGTTTGTATAGAACATTAGTGGCTATAGCACTTTTATTAATATCAGTAGGCCCGTGGGAGGGGGGGGGGGGTATGCGACTGTGTCTGCCTGGGGCAACATATTCTGAAAATGACAGCTCTTCCCAGGATATTGGCTTTAACAAACATACCCACCAAACCTGGCCGGCATACACATATTTTATACTAAAATATATCTTCTTTCAGCACACATTCATGTGTATACTGATGAAAATTGTACCTACGGCAGCCATATTTAATTTATGCAAATTAAGTCACTTTCCACCACCTACATCAATGTACATTTTTATATGATTTCTTTGGGAATAAATTACAACAAAAATTAATTCTGTTGCAATTTGTACTAAGTTAGGCCTTTTTTAACCTTAGATTGACTGGACAAACTCTCCCACAATGTGAATCCTACCCCCTCCTTTAGTTCAGTATTACAGTAGGTTTTATGACCACCAAAGATCTTGAAGGACAATTGGGATCAGAAGTGACATTTGAAAGTTGACGGGTTTTGTAGCAGTAAATCGCAAATTCAAACAATAAAAATAACTAAAAACAAAATAATAACAACTATATGATCAACAGAATGAAAATGATTGACAGAAATAATGTTTCACAATGATTAATCGACTTTCCTGGAAATTGTCAAAATCGAGAATGACACCCCACGCACGTGTACGGGGCAACTGCGTGATGCATGTGCAAATTATGGCATGTGTTTCGGTGTGTTGATAAACAGACGTGAACGTTCTTTATTAAGATGTCTGTTGTCAAAACGTATGTTCTGTCTAACATTAATATTTCAGGTTCCCCTACTTGTTTTTAAGAGTATATATATATATATATATATATATATATATATATATATGTGTGTGTGTGTGTGTCACGTGCAGTTGGTACACGTACTCTTGGGAACATTCTGAAATGAATCGACCGCCCCTTATGGATCTAGACACGTACATGGTGTAGATAATGTATTCAAATCTCTAAGCATTATGAATTTGCTTGCCTTTGATTTTTCTGTTCTTTACAATGACCGACACGAATTATTGTAATAGCGACAAATGTATTGTATCATGTATTAGTACAGTATACGCCACATGGCCCTCTGACGTCACTTTGGGTTTGGGAATCGATAGAGTTTCTAGTTACACGTGTTTCAATTTATGATTATTGTGATACTGGCGGCGCAAGATAGGTCGATATCCAGCCGAAATCATGCGAAATGTACTATAAACGGTGGGGCACAACACTGGCGGGGGTGTGGGCGGGGGTGTGGGCGGGGTGGGGGGAGAGCAAGGCCTTCCACAATCGCCGGTTTTTATTTCACCACCACACTTTGTATTTGAATGCGTGGACACCGTGAGTGACCCCCCCCCCCCCCCCCCACACACACACCGATATCTAAATTTGGCAAACACTAATCAGGTTTAACGTGCACATTGAGAAGCTGAACTGTGACCCCCCCCCCCCCACACACACACCGATATCTAAATTTGGCAAACACCAATCAGGTTTAACGTGCACATTGAGAAGCTGAACTGTAACGCACGCCTGTCATGGGCGTAGGTTTCGACATGCGCCGGCTCCTCCGTCCGGGACAGAAGCAACCGCAATGGTGGAGTCAACAATATTTCATTTTCGTTTCAACTTATTTCCGTGCTTATATCCAATTAAGATTCAAACACGCTGTACACACCTCTCAGTTATCTGGGTTGTGTGTCTAGGACAGTAGTTTAGTTGTTAGTGGTTAGTGAGAGAGAAAAGGGTGTAGTGGTCTTACACCTACCCATTGAGTCGTTAAAACTCGCTCTGGGTGAGCGCCGGCACCGGGTTGCGAACCATGTACCTACCAGCCTTATGTCCGATGACTTAACCACGACACCACCGAAGCCGGTGTCACCGATAACTAGCCGTGATGTGTTTATAGCATAAATCACCAATAACGACCCGTGATATGTTTATAGCGTAAATCACCGATAACTAGCCGTGATATGTTTATAGCGTAAATCGCCAATAACTAGCCGTGATGTGTTTATAGCGTAAATCACCAATAACTAGCCGTGATGTGTTTATAGCGTAAATCACCAATAACTAGCCGTGCTATTTGTATAGCGTAAATCACCAATAACTAGCCGTGATGTGTTTATAGCGTAAATCACCAATAACTAGCCGTGATGTGTTTATAGCATAAATCACCGATGACTAGCCGTGATGTGTTTATAGCGTAAATCACCAATAACTAGCCGTGATGTGTTTATAGCATAAATCACCGATGACTAGCCGTGATGTGTTTATAGCGTAAATCCTCAATAACTAGCCGTGATGTGTTTATAGCGTAAATCCCCAATAACTAGCCGCGATGTGTTTATAGCGTAAATCCCCATTAACTAGCCGTGATGTGTTTATAGCGTAAATCACCAATAACTAGCCGCGATGTGTTTATAGCGTAAATCCCCAATAACTAGCCGTGATGTGTTTATAGCGTAAATCACCAATAACGAGCCGCGATGTGTTTATAGGTAAAGCCCCAATAACGACCCGTGATGTGTTTATAGCGTAAATCACCGATAACTAGCCGTGATATGTTCATAGCGTAAATCACCAATAACTAGCCGTGATGTGTTTATAGCGTAAATCACCAAAAACTAGCCGTGATGTGTTTATAGCGTAAATCACCAATAACTAGCCGTGCTATTTGTATAGCGTAAATCACCAATAACTAGCTGTGATGTGTTTATTGCGTAAATCACCAATAACTAGCCGTGATGTGTTTATAGCATAAATCACCAATAACGAGCCGTGATGTGTTTATAGCGTAAATCGCCAATAACTAGACGCGATGCGTTTATAGCGTAAATCACCAATAACGAGCCGTAATGTGTTTATAGCGTAAATCACCAACAACTAGACGTGATGCGTTTATAGCGTAAATCACCAACAACTAGCCGTGATGCGTTTATAGCGTAAATCACCAATAATTAGTCGTGATGCGTTTATAGCGTAAATCACCAATAACGAGCCGTGATGTGTTTATAGCGTAAATCACCAATAACTAGTCGTGATGCGTTTATAGCGTAAATCACCAATAACTAGCCGTGATGCGTGTATAGCGTAAATCACCAATAACTAGACGTGATGCGTTTATAGCGTAAATCACCAACAACTAGCCGTGATGTTGTAGATCATTGAATAGACGACTGTTTTGCTACTATAGGTTTTGTTTTATCGGACACGGTGGGGTTGTGTTTTGTTTTACCGGACACGGTGGTGTTGTGTTTTGTTTTACCGGACACAGTGGTGTTGTGTTTTGTTTTATCGGACACGGTGGTGTTGTGTTTTGTTTTACCGGACACGGTGGTGTTGTGTTTTGTTTTACCGAACACGGTGGTGTTGTGTTTTGTTTTACCGGACACGGTGGTGTTGTGTTAAGCAATCGGACAGAAGGCTGGTAGGTACATGGTTCGCAGCCCAGTACCGGCTCCCACCCAGATCGAGTTTTAACGATGGGTAGGAGTAAGGCCACTGCTCACTAACCACTAACAGCTAACAGCTAACATACTGTCCTGGACAGAGGTGTGTGCCTAGAACACCGTTTGCACCTTAACTGGTTATAAGCACGAAAGTAAGTTGGAATGAATGTCCGACTACAATATACTGTTCACGTCCGTTATGTAACGTCAACAGCTTATAACAACAGGGCGACAACAACAACAAGAGGGCGACAATAACAGGAAAGGAATGCCAGCAAGCCGGCATTGAAAGGTGACATAACAAGGCGATGTTCGAACATTTGGCATGAAAACAATTACAATCCTGCTTTAAATAGAGACCGTCCAAATACATAACAGTTTCTTAACTTACCTGTAGTTGGTTACTAGAATCTAGCGAACTTCTAAATGTGTACTTCACTGCTACACAGACAGTAACTTAAATATACTCCCTAAAAGCGTGTTGAGGATGTTGCCCCATGGTTCGCAAAGGGCGGGGCGTAGATCAATGGTAAAGCGCTCGACTGGTGCGCGGTCGGTGGGTCCACTGGGTTAGTTCTTACTCTAGTCAGTGCACCAGCATCCAAAACAACAACACAACGAATAAAACCATTGACACATGTTTAATTATCTTTTCACATCATATTCTTATTTGTAAATATCATTGATTATCTATTCACATCATATTCTTATTTGTAAATATCATTGATTATCTGTTCACATCATATTCTTATTTGTAAATATCATTGATTATCTGTTCACATCATATTCTTATTTGTAAATATCATTGATTATCTGTTCACATCATATTCTTATTTGTAAATATCATTGATTATCTATTCACATCATATTCTTATTTGTAAATATCATTGATTATCTGTTCACATCATATTCTTATTTGTAAATATCATTAATTCTTTTCACATCATATTCTTATTTGTAAATATTATAATTTCTATGTATATTTTACAAACAAATAGATCAACCAATTTTTAATTTATTTATTTAATTACATGTATTTATTTATTTTATTTATTATTGTTATTTTTTTAAATTATTATTTTCTTTTGCGGTGTTTTTCTGATATGAGTGTAATTTATACAGAAATATGTGCCTTTGACACAGTTAGTAAAACAATTTACGCTGCCGTAGACATGCGCCTTTAACTTGTGTCAGTCGTGACGTCAATTCCGTTCAGGTTCCGGCGTTAGGCACACACCCACTGACTGCCCATACAGAAACATAGCGGGTCGTTCTCCATCTTCTCTCCGTCTCTGGCACAGGTACCATTACTTTTACGACAACCTGAATTCACAAGTTATAATAAAATAATAAATAAATAATACTAATAATAAATATTAGAAATAAATAAATAAATAAATAATGAAGTAATGAAGAGGAAACCCGCTGTCGCCACTACATGGGCTACTCTTCCGATTAGCAGCAAGGGATCTTTTATTTGCGCTTCCCACAGGCAGGATAGCACAAACCATGGCCTCTGTTGAAGCAGTTATGGATCACTGGTCGGTGCAAGTGGTTTACACCTACCCATTGAGCCTTGCGGAGCACTCACTCAGTCGGTATCTGGATTAAAAATCCCATGCCTCGACTGGGATCCGTACCCAGTACCTACCAGCTGTAGACCGATGGCCTGCCACGACGCCACCGAGGCCGGTCTGAAGTAATGAATAAATAATAATGAAGTAAGTAAATACATAAATAAATAAATACATACTAAATTAATATTAAAACGTAAAACAAATAAATAATTAAATAAATAGTTAATTATACAAAACAAACAAAGTAAGCAATTAATACATAAATGTAAAATAAATAAATACATATATTACTAAATAAACAAATAAATAAAATATAATAAAGAAACTATTAATTAATAAATAAATAATATTAAGAAAATAAATATATATTAATTGAAATATTAAATACATAAATAAATAACAAATACATATGTATTAAATATTTAAGTATTAAATACTTTTAAAATATTAAGCATATTCTGTTTTTATTTCGTATCTGTCAAAGCCTGCACTGAGCTACACACCCTCCCCCATACACGTGTAATGACAGTGTCGGGGTTGTGGAGACTTATTTTAATATATTTATGTATATTGAGCACACCTGAGATCACCTCTCTGCTTAGCTTAGTACTTGTGATTTCACCTATCAAGTGTAATCAATATAAACCTGGGTATTATAGTCTGTTCCAAATTACATACGTTTTGCAGTAAAATTGTAAATAAATCTCATATTTCTATCTATAACAGGTCATTTATTTTAAAAATTTCTACCAGTTGTTTGAATACCATAACAGGACATGATAATACTGACACATTTTTTATGGTTATATATAAGACTGAAAAATCACCTGGGTATAATTTTGATTAGTACTTTAGTACGCAAACAAAGTAACATGTACATCAAGAGAAAAATGGTTTACATAGATAGTATTATATACAATATAATCCCATGGGTACGCACAAACACAGACACGCTCATATATACAATATAATCCCATGGGTACACACACACACATGTACGCACAAACACAGACACGCTCACACACACACATGTACGCACAAACACAGACACGCTCACACACATACACATGTACGCACAAACACAGACACGCTCACACACACACACATGTACGCACAAACACAGACACGCTCACACACATACACATGTACGCACAAACACAGACACGCTCACACACACACATGTACGCACAAACACAGACACGCTCACACACACATATGTACGCACAAACACAGACACGCTCATATACACATGTACGCACAAACACAGACACGCTCACACACAGACACGCTCATACACACGCACACACACAGACACGCACATATACACATGCTACACACAAACACAGACACACACACATGTACGCTCACATACACACAGACACGCTCACACACACACATGTACGCACAAACACAGACACGCTCACACACACATGTACGCACAAACACAGACACGCTCACACACACACATGTACGCACAAACACAGACACGCTCACACACACATGTACGCACGCTCACACACGCTCACACACACATGTACGCACAAACACAGACACGCTCACACACACATGTACGCACAAACACAGACACGCTCACACACACATGTACGCACAAACACAGACACACTCACACACACACACATGTACGCACAAACACACACACGTTCACACACACATGTACGCACAAACACAGACACGCTCACACACATCTGTACGTACAAACACAGACACGCTCACACACACATGTACGCTCAAACACAGACACACAGACACGCAGACACACACACATGTACGCACAAACACAGACACGCTCACACACACACATGTACACACAAACACAGACACTCATATACACATGTACGCACACACAGACACGCTCACACACACACATGTACACACCAACACACACACACATGTACGCACAAACACAGACACGCTCATATACACATGTACGCACAAACACAGACACGCACACACACACATGTACGCACAAACACAGACACGCTCACACACACACATGTACGCACAAACACAGACACGCTCATATACACATGTACGCACAAACACAGACACGCTCATGTGTACGCACACACATGTACACACACAGATGTACGCACAAACACAGACACGCTCATATACACATGTACAGACACACTCACACACACATGTACGCACCCACACATACACGCTCATATACACCTGTAGGCACAAACACAGACACGCTCACACACATGTACGCACAAACACAGACACACACATGTCACAGACACACACATGTACGCACACAGACACGCTCACACACACATGTACGCACAAACACAGACACGCTCATATGCACATGTACGCACAAACACAGACACGCTCATACACACATGTACGCACAAACACAGACACGCTCACACACACATGTACGCACAAACACAGACACGCTCACACACACATGTACGCACAAACACAGACACACTCACACACAGATGTACGCACAAACACAGACACGCTCATATACACATGTACGCACAAACACACACACACACACATGTACGCACCCACACATACACGCTCATATACACCTGTAGGCACAAACACAGACACGCTCACACACATGTACGCACAAACACAGACACACACACATGTACGCACAAACACAGACACGCTCATATACACATGTACGCACAAACACAGACACGCTCACATACACATGTACGCACAAACACAGACACGCTCACACACACATGTACGCACAAACACAGACACGCTCATATACACCTGTACGCACAAACACAGACACGCTCACACACATGTACGCACAAACACAGACACACACACATGTACGCACAAACACAGACACGCTCATATACACATGTACGCACAAACACAGACACGCTCACACACACACATGTACGCACAAACACAGACACGCTCATATACACATGTACGCACAAACACAGACACGCTCACACACACATGTACGCACAAACACAGACACGCTCACACACACATGTACGCACACACAGACACGCTCACACACACACATGTACGCACAAACACAGACACGCTCACACACAACACAGACACGCTCACACACATGTACGCACAAACACAGACACGCTCACACACACATGTACGCACAAACACAGACACGCTCACACACACACATGTACGCACAAACACAGACACGCTCATATACACATGTACGCACAAACACAGACACGCTCACAAACACATGTACGCACAAACACAGACACACTCACACACACATGTACGCACAAACACAGACACGCTCATATACACATGCTCACAGACACACTCTGTACACATGTACGCACAAACACAGACACGCTCATATACACTGTAGGCACAAACACAGACACGCACAAACACATGTACACGCACACACACACACATGTACGCACAAACACAGACACGCTCATATACACATGTACGCACAAACACAGACACGCTCACACACACATGTACGCACAAACGCACAAACACATGTACGCACAAACACAGACACGCTCACATGTACGCACAAACACAGACACGCTCACACACACATGTACGCACAAACACAGACACGCTCACACACATGTGTACGCACAAACACAGACACGCTCACACACACATGTACGCACAAACACAGACACGCTCACACACACATGTACAGACACACTCACACACACATGTACGCACCCACACATGACACGCTCACACACATGTACGCACAAACACAGACACGCTCACACACACAGTACGCACATGTACCCACAAACACATGTACGCACAAACACAGACATGCTCATATACACATGTACGCACAAACACAGACACGCTCACACACACATGTACGCACAAACACAGACACACTCATATGCACATGTACGCACAAGCACAGACACGCTCATATACACATGTACGCACAAACACAGACACGCTCACTCACACATGTATGCACAAACACAGACACGCTCACACACACATGTACGCACAAACACAGACACACTCACACACACACATGTACGCTCACCCACACATGTACACAAACTCAGACACGCTCACACACATGTACGCACAAACACAGACACGCTCACACACACATGTACGCACAAACACAGACACGCTCACACACACACATGTACGCACAAACACAGACACGCTCACACACACATGTACATGTCACAGCCACGCTCACACACACACATGTACGCACAAACACAGACACGCTCACACACACATGTATGCACAAACACAGACACGCTCACAAACACATGTACGCACACGCTCACACACACATGTACGCACAAACACAGACACGCTCACACACACATGTACGCACACACACAGACACGCTCACACACATGTACGCACGCTCACAGACACGCTCACGCACACACATGTACGCACAAACACACACGCTCACACACACATGTACGCACAAACACAGACACGCTCACACACACATGTACGCACAAACACAGACACGCTCATATACACATGTACGCACTAACACAGACACGCTCACACACATATGTACACAGACACGCTCATATAGACATGTACGCACAAACACAGACACGCTCACACACACACATGCACGCACAAACACAGACACGCTCACACACACATGTACGCACAAACACAGACACGCCCACACACACATGTACGCACAAACACAGACACGCTCACACACACATGTACGCACACACACAGACACGCTCATATACACATGTACGCACATGTACGACACGCTCATATACATATGATGCACATGTATGCTGCAAGTACATGCATATATATATATATATATATATATATATATATATATATATATATATATATATATATATAAACGATATTAAGATATCGCAGTAAATCGGCCAAAGGGTGTACATCTCAAATTTTAAACTTACTGTATGTTCAGCGAAAGCTTTTCAGTAGGCCAGTATTTTTCTCAGAACTGATGACGTCACCAGACCAAGCATTATGATTCTGTTGTGAATCACGTGCAGATTAACAAAACGTTGGGTCACTTGGCTATAACTTAAGACTACGAATTCCATAGTATGCGTCAATGCAGTGGCCACTCCAACCAGCAAAACTAGTTATTTTGTTTGGTCGCACTCGTGCGACTTGGTAGTAATTTTTGGTCGCACGCGTGAAAAATCCAGTCAAATATGCGACCAGTTGGTCGAGAACTTTGAGCGCTGTAGATATATATATAAACGATATTAAGATATTTTTTTCAGAGAGCAAGAGTTGAAAAGAAGTGAACAAGAGACAGAAAGTTTGTGTATGTATGTATGTGTGTGTGTGTGTGTGTGTGTGTGTGTCCGTGCGTGTGTGTGTGTGTGTGTGTAACCACTAAATTTTAATTATTTTACCGGATTGTACTATTTGGGAGCGGGGGTCAACTGCCCCCTCCCCCGCTAGATACGGCCCTGCATACTTACAGGCTCCTTGTGTGGTGGGTGGTGTGGTGGTGGGTGGTGTGGTGGGTGATGTGGTGGTGGCGGGTCGGCACTTCCACAGGTCGCCCTGACAGGAACAGTTTTCTGTGCCGTCGTCGTAGACGTCGTTACGTTTGTGACATCGAGACCGTGAGGTGCGCGTGTCAACACAGTCAGACGCTGAAATTATTTAATTGTAAAGGTATAAAGAAAGTATGTTTTGTTTAACGACACCAGTAGAGCACATTGCTTTATTAATCATCAGCTGTTGGATGTCAAACAGTTGGTACAGTTGACAAAATATAGTGTTACAAGAGGAAACCCGCTACATTGTTCTATTAGTAGCAAGGGATATTTTATATGCACTACCCCACAGACAGGATAGTACATACCACGGCTTTTGATACAACAGTCGTCGTGCACTGGCTTGAGCGAGTAATTTTGACATATAGTCTTAGAGAGGAAATCAAGTTTGCTTTGTGTAACGACACCAGTAGAGCACATTGATATATTGATCATCAACTACTGGATGTCAAAATGTTTGTACTTTTGACATTTAGTCTTACTAGAGGAAACCCGCTACACTTTTGCATTAGTAGCAAGGGACCGGCCTCGGTGGCGTCGTGGTTAAGCCATCGGTCTACAGGTTGGTATGTACTGGGTTCGGATCCCAGTCGAGGCATGGGATTTTTAATCCAGATACCAACTCCAAACCCTGAGTGAGTGCTCCGCAAGGCTCAATGGGTAGGTGCAAATCACTTGCACCGACCAGTGATCCATAACTGGTTCAACAAAGGCCATGGTTTGTGCTATCATGCCTGTGGGAAGCGCAAATCAAAGATCCCTTGTTGCCTGTCGTAAAAGAGTAGCCTATGTGGCGACAGCGGGTTTCCTCTAATAAACAGTGTCAGAATGACCATATGTTTGACGTCCAATAGCCGATGATAAGATAAAACAAAATCAATGTGCTCTAGTGGCGTCATTAAATAAAACAAACTTTACTAGTAACAAAGGTTTTTTGTATGCACCATCCCACAGACAGGGTAGCACATACCAAGGCATTTGATATACCAGTTGTAATGCACCGACTGAAACGAGGAATAGCCCAATGGGCTCACCGACGAGGATCGATCCTAGACCTACTGTGCATCAAGCGAGCGCTTTACCACTGGGCTGCACCCCGCATCCAGTCGTGTCACTAGACCGACTGCCACGTCAGGGGTCAGAGGTCAGTGATGAGATTGTTACCTTGACAACCGTAGATCACTTGTATGGTATCGTGTGGATATGGCGGTGTGGTCGTTGTCATCACAGGCGGCGTGGTGGTGTCGAGTTCAGAACAAAACCATTTCCCTGAGCGACAGCTGCAGTACTTTCCGTCATAGACCCCGGCCTGGCGTGACTCGTAACATCGCTTCTTGACGTCGTCCCAACACTCTGAAACACACATACACAAATATTAAAGGCGCAATATCGCCTCAACATATTACAACAACACGATGAAACACACATACAGACATATTAAAGGCGCAATATCGCCTCAACATATTACAACAACACGATGAAACGTGGAAATGCAAATGTTTTATTTAACGACGCACTCAGCACATTTTATTTACGGTTATATGGCGTCGGACATAGGGTTACGGATCACATAGATATCGAGAGAGGAAACCCGCTGTCGCCACTTCACGGGCTACTCTTTTTATTAGCAGCAAAGGATCTTTTATATGCACCATCCAACAGATAGGGTAGTACACACCGCGACCTTTGAAACACCAGTCGCGGTGCACTGGCTGGAACGAGAAATAGCCCAATGGGCCCACCTATGGGGATCGATCCCACACCGCCCGCGCCCTGATGAAACACACAAATTTAACATAAATATTTAAGGTAAAATATCGTCTAAACATATTACAACACTCTGAAACACACATACAGACATATTAAAGGCGCAATATCGCCTCAGCATATTACAACAACACGATGAAACACACACATACACATGAATATTAAAGGTAAAATATCGCATCAATATATTAAAGCATCATGCTGAGAAAGAAAAAAACACAAATATCAAAGACGCAATATCGCTTCAACATATAACAACATGCTGAAAGACACACATATACAAATATTAAATGTGAAATATCGTCGCATCATATTACAACATCACGCTGAAGCGGACACATACACATAAACAATCTGTTCAACAGATGCTATGCGTTCTGATGCATGGATTCATAGACGTGTTATAAATACATGTACCAGGAAGATTGTGGACAATCATGTGGGCCGCCCATTGTCAATCTACCCCTCCCCCCCCCCCCCCCCCCCACGCCTCCCAATACTAAACTGTTATTAATGATACTGATCAATTCCATACCAATGGAAACTATCTAAGCTTGAAGGATCACTTCCTACCTGAACTAAACGCAAATCTGTATTGGTGTGAGTATATGTGTATGGATATGTTTACCAACCGTGTGTGTTCCCCTTTCTACTTTGGATCTACGAAGACAAAAGTAATGTTTAAACATCAGAAGAAACAATGGCTATGCAATGAGAAATGGAAGTACAGTCAAACCTAAACGTGTCGCCAACCATATTCAAGAGCCACCTGTCTTACTTGATTGGTCTGTTCCCCCTGGATGATTTGTATTGCCTTTACGAAGTAAAAAGACGAGACATAGGTACATGTATTACCTTTACAATGGCGGCGGTATCTGTGTTAATGGCATCATCTTTTATATTTAGCTCAACTTTAATGTTTTGCGTTTAGCCCCATTTCTCACAAACTATAAGTCTTATATTATTGACACTGTGTTTACAGTTTCATCTATGAAACTTCATCTCAATGACTGTTAACAAAAAAATCAAATTTATTAAATAAAATATTAATTGATGGTATTTTTGGTAAGGTTTGTTTCTTCACATACATGTACATTGAGAAAAACATCAGTGGCTGAAACCATCAGCTACACTGAATGTTGAATAAAGTTATGGTAGACATTTAATTTCACTGAATTCTTTATTGATAAGTGCTATTCTGAGACCTTTTACCATGTATTTCCATCATTCTACCCTCATAACTAGTTGTAATCCATGTAAAAATGTGTAGTGATTTGTTTACAACCCTATATAGCTGTTTTGTAGTAATGCTAAGATGAATAAATGTTGTTATCCAGATTCGGGCATTTTCTTAATTTGGGCAAAAGCCAGCCTGCCCCCCCCCCCCCCCCATAAAAAAATGGGAACCCGTACGCCTATGACATCCTCAAATTAATCCCAAATCAGTATACATGTACCTGCATTATGTGGCCACAAATAAAACATTGCCTGTAAATTGCCTGTAAACCAGAAGTACAGGCATCAAGCCATAAAACAAAAGGAAAATGCAAGCATGAAATGCATTCTTTGAGTAAATTAAACTTGGTATTTGAATTCATCCAGTTTGATTATATATTTCAAGAAAGTCCAGCTACAATGTGGCCTTAGGGAGGTTAATACTCGTTTGATAAGATATTTTGTGTAATTCAAAATGAATCCACAGCCACGGTATTTTTATTAGTTTATGGAGAGAGAGTCCACAGCCTAAGAGATGCCCTAGGAGGAATGAATGAATGAATGAATGAATGGATGGATGTTTAACGACACCCCAGCTCAAAAATATACATCAGCTATTGGGTGTATCAGCACAGGGAGACGACAGCCAGTTGCACCAGTAGCTGGTCTTTTTACAATGCAGTCCCTCTCTCGTCCTGCGATGCTAGCTAATACTCATGTCTACACATCGAACCGCCACTATTGGAACATTGATTAATTGATTATTGGCTAATGTCAAATATTTAATAATTCTGATATAATTTTAATCCTGATGGAAACCCGCTGTATTTTCCTTTAGCAGCAAAGGATATTTCATAATATGCACTCTCCCAGACAAGGCAGCACTAACCATGGTGTTTGATATACCATTCGTAAGCCACTGATTCGTACGGGAAACCCAAGCAGAGAATGGGTCCACTGACTGGCACCAAACATACAATCAAATCATCACAAGCATGCGTTCTGCCGATTGTGTTAGACACGGACCCTACCTCAAGCCAGCTCAGAGTATTCGCCTACTCCAGCTCAACGGTGATTCACATAATTATATACCCTACTCCAATATGCTGGCTATAGCCGTCATACTATTATGCAAACTGTGATTACTATGTCTACAATCTGAGCCATAGCTAGACCGTAGATATGGCAGAATGAAGCAAAGTATAACATGGTTGCCATCTCTTGTCAATACATTCTAACTGGGTGTGATCCTATGACCTGTTCCTACACGTGAGGAAAGAATGTTGAAAACACTGGCAATGTACCCTTAAATCTTGTTCGTGAAATGTTTTGTTGGTTAAAAGACACCTGTTCAAATGTATGTATGGACGAGATGACTGATGACAACCTCGATGTATTATTTTATTACCAAGGAAAATTTGCTTTACATTCTTCTACCAAAACTGTATTTTAATGAGATGTCCAACAGTGATGCTGAAGGAGTCTGATCACTGCAAGATGTCCCAAGTACTGTCGATGCAAAATATAAGCTAAGACCTGCGAGGCTGTACATAAACAAAGGCTAATGTGAAATGTGTGATTGCTTGTCTTTGCACTGGTGATCTAAGGAAATTAGTTAGCAGTGAATAATTAACTATTGACAGAAATGATAAACTTGCTGGATAGTTTTCATAAGCAGTAAGTAAACTTCACTGTACCAGTTTCCACATTTCAAATAATATTTCTAAATTCCTATATTTTGGAATAAAAACAGATGTTACTAAAATAATATTAGCAGGGATGGCAGCTTCTACACAATAAAGTATTGTGGAATTGTGTAAATCTTTAGTATGTTAAAACAGAAGCTATTCAATATGTGACTATGGGCAAGGGTAGACCATCTACCTTTTTTAATTAAAAGAAGTGCAGTAACCGAAAACAAGAACAACGCTTAAACCCATGATAAGAAATAATAATGTGTTAATTTGATACCAAAGTCTTGCCGCTTTTCTTGAGAGGCACACTTTAGTTTATTTGATTCTCATATTTTCTACTGAACTGTGATGCACCAAACTACTTCTATAAGGCATAGAACAAACGTGCAGATTTTGTTTTCTCTCACACACACATTTATGACAATAATTGACAGTACATGTAGTTATTTATTTTTACTGGGGAGGGGATGTTATTTTCTTAAATTCACTAGAAAATTAGAGGCTTATTCAAAGATATCAGCTTACTTCTGGTAAAACTTATTACAACTTGGAAACAACAACGTATAAAAATCGCGATATGCAAAACTGTAGCGCGATTCGTATCGAGTTGAAATATCGCGGTATACCAGTTTATGGTTGCAGCATTAATATTAAAATTGAATGACAAATGTATTAGTATTAATTAATTAAAAATAATTTCTAAATTCGTAAATGGACTAACAAGGTCAAGAGAGATCCCGAGAATTGGCCGATGACAGCCCACTGAATGAAAAATGGCAACTCTATTGTTTCACGTTATTTATATTTTCAAGTATGGAAGCATAAGGATATCATATCAATTTAAAAAATAGCTGACATTCGCACAGTTGAATGTATCTTATAAAGCAAATGATAAAAAAGGAACCGTTTCATCAATTATTCCTATAAATGTAGCAGTCTACACATTTCTGCAAGGTGTTTACATACTACCTCCAAGATAAGGTGGTACAAACTTCATTTGCTTTTCCATAGATTTGATGATGTTTATTATTATTCATATTTTAAAATCTAAATAACCATCTAATATTTATTTAAATAAAACACAAATTATATGCTGTATTAATAGACAGTGTCTTGGTGTGAAGTTCATTACTGATCTGCCTTCTATTACGGTTTTAATTTTTACAGCTTTTATCTGCTTCAATGAAATGATGGACCTGTAATTTTACAGTTTCACTGACATTACTCACCAGCATGTAAATATTAACAGGCATATACATATGACAGTTTGCCATATGTTTAGGGTTTGATAGTTATAAAATACTAAAACTACAGTTGTTTTAGTGTACATACAAATAGTGTACTTTTAACCAATTTAGGTTCGGGTATAAAACACATTAATTTCAAAAGTAAACTTAAAATAAAATATCGATATACTTCAGTTTTCGTGCCTGTTTGCTGTCTGTACTTCTGCTTGTCCAACAGGGAAAGTAATTAAAAGTAAATGTGGTTAATTGCTAAACCAATTGATGAAATCACAAATGCCCAGATTCTGTAGAGCCCGCGATTCAACAAAAAGCAGTATACCTGAACATATGGTCATTTTTTTGTTTGCAATGTTTCCAGCAAAGCAGACCACCCAATTGTTCACTCTGAAGGTCTGTTCTAACAAATAAATAGCAAAGCAAAAGTATGTTGTGCGGAGTCAGGTCCATCAAAATTTCAAGCCCTTGGATCCCGGACTAATACCAACACGGCTATGTGGCGTTTATCACTATCGTCATGTTCTCGTGTGACACATCGACTGATCTGGTCCAACACAACGAAATAAACAGTACCCCATCCCCCCCTCCCGTCCCCCATACACATATTAATCTTGATATCCAGTTCAGTTTAGATGATTTCAGCTTAGATGGTTATAGTTTCACTTACGACACATTACTTCAGGCGGGTCCACTATCATCATAGGTGTCGTGGTTGGTGGTGTCCCGCACATCCCCGAATCCAAATGGGCATAGCCCTCGTTAGCACCGCGACATCGAGGCGGGGATTGACTCATATCAACACAGTCAGACTCTGAAATTGTATTTAAACACATTTATATAGAGACATTTCACAGACATCCAACTGTTCCATCCAACCATCCATTCACATATCCATCCATCCACATATCCATCAATCAATATTAAAAGTATATGTGCAACCATCCATCCCTCATCCTTCCATCCAATCGTCCATCCATCCATCCATCCATCCGTCCATCCATCCATCCACCCATCCATCTACATATTCTTCCATCCATCCATCCATCTACATATCCATCCATCCATCCATCTACATATCCATTCATCCATTTACATATCCATCAATCCATCTACATATCCATATATCCATCCATCCATCCATCCATCCATCCATCCATCCATACATCCATACATCCATACATCCATCCATCCATCTACATACATATCCATCCATCCTTCCATCCATCTACATATCCATCCATCCATCCATCTACATATCCATACATCCATCCATCTACATATCCATACATCCATCCATCCATCCATCCATCTACATATCCATACATCCATCTATCCATCTACATACATATCCATCCATCCATCCATCCTTCCATCCATCTACATATCCATCCATCCATCCATCTACATATCCATACATCCATCCATCCATCCATCCATCTACATATCCATACATCCATACATCCATCTACATACATCATCCATCCATCCTTCCATCCATCTACATATCCATCCATCCATCCATCCATCCATCCATCCATCCATCCATCCATCCATCCATCCATCCATCCATCCATCCATCCATCCACATCCATCCATCCATCCATCCATCCATCCATCCATCCATCCATTCATCCATCCATCCATCCATCCATCCACATATTCATCCATCCATCCATCCATCCATCCATCCATCCATCCATCCATCCATCCATCCATCCATCCATCCATCCATCCATCCATCCATCCATCCATCCATACATCCATCCATCCATCCATCCATCCACACATCCATCCATCCATCCATCCATCCATCCAATCCACACATTCATCCATCCATTCATCCATCCATCCATCCATCCATCCATCCATCCATCCATCCATCCATCCATCCATCCTACATATCCATCCATCCATCCATCCATCCACACATCCATCCATCCATCCATCCATCCATCCATCCATCATCCATCCATCATCCATCCATCCATCCATCATCCATTCATCCATCATCCATCCATCCATCCATCCATCCATCCATCCATCCATCCATCCATCCCATCCATCCCTCCATCCATCCATCCATCCATCCATCTACATCCATCCATCCATCCATCCATCCATCCATCCATCCATCCATCCATCCATCCATCAATCACAACACGCTGAAACACGCAACATAGAAACATAGCTTCAGTTTTAGTAACTTGTTAATACACGCTGAAACCCGCAAAATACAAACGTACCTACAGGCTTAACAAACTCACAATCTCGCCTCATCATATCTTAACATAATACAAACAAAACACAAGTTTTAATATTTTGTTGACGTCCTAACACGCTGAAACAAACAAAACACAATCATAACTACATTTTTAATAAACTCACAATGTCGCCTCACCATATTACAAGATCATTTACTAAATGTAAAATACATACATAATTATAGCTTTAACATATCCCTGACATCCCAACATGCTGAAACAAACAGAAGCATAGCTATTAAAGGTGCAATATCGCTTCATCGTATTATAACATCATCTAGTAATAAAAGTACAAACTACAGCTTTAATAACTTCACGACATCACCTTAGATGATTTCAGTTTAGATGGTTAGAGTTTTACTTACGACACATTACTTCAGGTGGGTCCACTATCATCAAAGGTGTGGTGGTCGGTGGTGTCCCGCACATCCCCGAATCCAAATGGGCATAGCCCTCGTTAGCACCGCGACATCGAGGCGGGGATTGACTCATATCAACACAGTCAGACTCTGAAATTGTTATTAAACACATTTATATAGACATATTTGACAGATATCCAACTGTTCCATCCATCCATCCATCCATTCATCCATCCATCCACACAACCATCAATCCATCTTCAAAACATATGTGCAACCATCGATCCATCCATCACTCCATCCATCCATACATCGATCCCCCATCCATGCATCCCCATCCATCCGTCTATCCATCCACCAATCCCCAATCCATCCATCCTATCTTCTCCTTATATCTATTAAAGTGTCATAGGTCAGAGACCAGACTGTTACCTTGACAACCGTAAATCATTTGCATGGAGTCTGCGTGTGGAGATGTGGTAGTTGTGGGCATTGGTGGCGTGGGGGTGTCCAGCTCAACACACATCCACTTCCTCAGCACACAGCTGCAGTGTTTGCCGTTGTAGACCCCGGCCTCGCCTGACTGGTGACATCGCTTGTTGATGGCGTCCCAACACGCTGGAACACGCAACATACAAACATAGATACAGTTTTAATATCTTGTTGATGGCGTCCCAACACGCTGAAACACGCAACATAGAAACATAGCTACAGTTTTAATATCTTGTTGATGTCGTCCCAACACGCTGAATCAAAGACAATACAAACATAGCTACAGTTTTATTATCTTGTTGATGGCGTCCCAATACGCTGAATCAAAGACAATACAAACATAGCTACAGTTTTAATATCTTGTTGATGGCGTCCCAACACGCTGAATCAAAGACAATACAAACATAGCTACAGTTTTATTATCTTGTTGATGGCGTCCCAATACGCTGAAACAAACACAATACAAACATAGCTACAGTTTTATTATCTTGTTGATGGCGTCCCAACACGCTGAAACACGCAACATACAAACAAAGCTACAGTTTTATTATCTTGTTGATGGCGTCACAACACGCTGAAACAAACAAAATACAAACATAGCTACAGTTTTAATATCATTGTTGATGGCGTCACAACACGCTGAAACACGCAACATACAAACATAGCTACAGTTTTATTATCTTGTTGATGGCGTCCCAACACGCTGAAACAAACACAATACAAACATAGCTACAGTTTTATTATCTTGTTGATGGCGTCCCAACACGCTGAAACACGCAACATACAAACATAGCTACAGTTTTATTATCTTGTTGATGGCGTCTCAACACGCTGAAACACGCAACATACAAACATAGCTACAGTTTTAATATCTTGTTGATGGCGTCCCAACACGCTGAAACAACCACAATACAAACATAGCTACAGTTTTAATATCTTGTTGATGGCGTCCCAACACGCTGAAACAAACACAATACAAACATAGCTACAGTTTTAATATCTTGTTGATGTCGTCCCAACACGCTGAAACACGCAACATACAAACATAGCTACAGTTTTAATATCTTGTTGATGGCGTCCCAACACGCTGAAACACGCAACATACAAACATAGCTACAGTTTTAATATCTTGTTGATGGCGTCCCAACACGCTGAAACAAACACAATACAAACATAGCTACAGTTTTAATATCTTGTTGATGTCGTCCCAACACGCTGAAACAATACAAACATAGCTACAGTTTTATTATCTTGTTGATGGCGTCCCAACACGCTACAGTTTTACATATACAGTTTTATTGTTGATGTCGTCCCAACACGCTGAAACAAACACAATACAAACATAGCTACAGTTTTATTATCTTGTTGATGGCGTCCCAACACGCTGAAACAAACAAAATACAAACATAGCTACAGTTTTATTATCTTGTTGATGTCGTCCCAACAGGCTGAAACAAACAAAATACAAACATAGCTACAGTTTTATTATCTTGTTGATGTCGTCCCAACGTCCCAACACGCTGAAACAAACAAAATACAAACATAGCTACAGTTTTATTATCTTGTTGATGTCGTCCCAACAGGCTGAAACAAACAAAATACAAACATAGCTACAGTTTTATTATCTTGTTGATGGCGTCACAACACGCTGAAACACGCAACATACAAACAAAGCTACAGTTTTATTATCTTGTTGATGGCGTCCCAACACGCTGAAACAAACAAAATACAAACATAGCTACAGTTTTAATATCTTGTTGATGTCGTCCCAACACGCTGAAACACTACACAATTGACGGCGTCCCAACACGCTAGAAACATAGCTACAGTTGTATTATCTCGTTGATGGCGTCCCAACACGCTGAATCAAAGACAATACAAACATAGCTACACTTTTATTATCTTGTTGATGGCGTCCCAATACGCTGAATCAAAGACAATACAAACATAGCTACAGTTTTATTATCTTGTTGATGGCGTCCCAATACGCTGAAAGAAACAAAATACAAACATAGCTACAGTTTTATTATCTTGTTGATGGCGTCACAACACGCTGAAACACGCAACATACAAACAAACCAACACGCTGAAACACGCAACATAGAAACATAGCTACAGTTTTAATATCTTGTTGATGTCGTCTCAACACGCTGAAACACGCAACATACAAACATAGATACAGTTTTAATATCTTATTGATGGCGTCCCAACACGCTGAAACACGCAACATAGAAACAGCGCTACAGTTTTAATATCTTGTTGACGGCGTCCCAACACGCTAAAACAAGTTCAAGTTCAAGTTCTTTATTTGCCTTAAGTTAAACAAACTTATCAGCATAAATACATACATATATAATCACGGTATATATTTGAATATCACAAATATACAAATACATAGAAACATGGAGAGTGATTTAAGAACGCTGAAACCCGCAAAAATAACATAGTATACTAGTAATAGTGGTGGGATGTACATATACATGTGCTCTATAAAGTTTTTATCGTGGTTGTTGACGTCCCAACATTCTGAATTCTAAATATATAGGTATATATTGATGTAATACCAGATGAAATATGATTAATATACTTGCTAATGAAACGGCAGCTTTTTGTGGATGTCATACATTAAGTAAGCTTCAGTACAGAAGCATCTAACTTTATTTGCCAAAACTAAATAATTTTCCCAGGTTATTGATGTCTTTATTGTTTTCAGTTGTTAATAGTTCAATGAGCCTAAATACGCTTGGACGTCTGTGGTAACATTGTTTTATATACTTATTCCTCAAATCATTCAAAGCTGGGCAAATAAGGATAAAATGGTATTCGTCTTCTATATCATTATAGTTACAAATAGTGCATTTTCTTTCGGCCCTGTCAATTTTCCTATACCTTCCGATTTCTATATTTAATTTGTGTGCACTAATTCGGATCTTTGATATTTCTTTTAAGTGATTTAATGGTATGGGTTGTCTAAGATATGTTTGTAGCTTGAATTCAAGTAACAAAAATTTACAAACACAATACAAACATAGATAGAGTTTGAATATCATGTTGATGTCGTCACAACACGCTGAAACACGCAACATAGAAACATAGCTTCAGTTTTAGTAACTTGTTAATACACGCTGAAACCCGCAAAATACAAACGTACCTACAGGCTTAACAAACTCACAATCTCGCCTCATCATATCTTAACATAATACAAACAAAACACAAGTTTTAATATTTTGTTGACGTCCTAACACGCTGAAACAAACAAAACACAATCATAACTACATTTTTAATAAACTCACAATGTCGCCTCACCATATTACAAGATACAAACATTACTAAATGTTAATGGCGTACATACATAATTATACAAACATAGCTTTATCTTGTTGATGGCGTCCCAACATCCCAACATGCAACAAACAAACAGAAGCACAGCTATTATCTTGTGCAATATCGCTTCATCTGTATTATAACATCATCATAGTACATAATAAGTGTTGATGTACAGCTTTAATAACTTCACGACATCACCTTAGCTGATTTCAGTTTCTTGATGGATGGAGTTTTACGCTTAAACACATTAAATTCAGGTGGGTCCACTATTATCAAAGTTGTGGTGGTCAACACGGTGTCCCGCAACATACAAACAATCCAAATTTATTATAGTTGATCGTTAGCACCGCGACATCGAGGCGGGGATTGAAACATATCAACACAGTTTTATTATCTTGTTGATGGCGTCCCAACACGCTTAAACACATCACAACACGCTTATATAGACATATTTACAGTTATCCATCTTGTTGATGTCGTCCATCCACGCCATCCATTCATCCATCCAAACACACAACCATCAATCCATCTTCAAAACATATGTGCAACCATCGATCCATCCATCACTCCAGTTTTCCATCCATGACATCGATCCCCCATCACATGCATCCCCATCCATCCGTCTATCCATCCACCAATCCCCAATCCATCCATCCTAGCTACAGTTTTATATCTATTGAAAGCGTCCAAGGTCAGAGACAAACAGACTACAACCTTGACAACCGTAAATTATCTTGTTGATGGCGTCCCAACACGCTGCGTGTGGAAATGTAGCTACAGTTTTGGGCATTGTTGATGTGGGTCCCAACAGCTGAAACACACATACCACATAGCTACTTTTACATCTTGTTGATGGCGTTTGCCGTTGAGACCCCGGCAATCAAACTGACTACAGTGACATATCTTGTTGATGGCGTCCCAACACGCTGAAACACGCAACATACAAACATAGCTACAGTTTTAATATCTTGTTGATGGCGTCCCAACACGCTGAAACACGCAACATACAAACATAGCTACAGTTTTATTATCTTGTTGATGGCGTCCCAACACGCTGAATCAAAGACAATACAAACATAGCTACAGTTTTATTATCTTGTTGATGGCGTCCCAATACGCTGAATCAAAGACAATACAAACATAGCTACAGTTTTATTATCTTGTTGATGGCGTCCCAACACGCTGAAACACGCAAAATACAAACATAGCTACAGTTTTATTATCTTGTTGATGGCGTCACAACACGCTGAAACACGCAAAATACAAACATAGCTAAAGTTTTAATATCTTGTTGATGGCGTCCCAACACGCTGAAACACGCAACATAGAAACATAGCTACAGTTTTAATATCTTGTTGATGTCGTCTCAACACGCTGAAACACGCAACATACAAACATAGATACAGTTTTAATATCTTATTGATGGCGTCCCAACACGCTGAAACACGCAACATAGAAACAGCGCTACAGTTTTAATATCTTGTTGACGGCGTCCCAACACGCTAAAACAAGTTCAAGTTCAAGTTCTTTATTTGCCTTAAGTTAAACAAACTTATCAGCATAAATACATACATATATAATCACGGTATATATACAAATATACAAATACAGGTGGAGAGTGATTTAAGAATTAATGGTAAAATTAACATAGTATACTAGTAATAGTGGTGGGATGTACATATATATGTGCTCTATAAACATTATCGTGGTATAGTGATAATTCTAATTCTAAATATATAGGTATATATTGATGTATACCAGATGAAATATGATTAATATACTTGCTAATGAAACGGCAGGTTTGTGGATGTCATATTTTAAGTAAGCTTCAGTAAATCGTCTCTAACTTTATTTGCAAAAACTAAATATTTTCCCAGGTTATTGATGTCTTTATTGTTTTCAGTTGTTAATAGTTCAATGAGCCTAAATACGCTTGGACGTCGTGGTAACATTGTTTGATATACTTATTCCTCAAATCATTCAAAGCTGGGCAAATAAGGATAACATGGTATTCGTCTTCTATATCATTATAGTTACAAATAGTGCATTTTCTTTGGCCCTGTCAATTTTCCTATACCTTCCGATTTCTATATTTAATTTGTGTGCACTAACACTTTGATATTTCTTTTAAACATAGCTAAAGTTTTAATATGTTTGTTGATGGCGTCCCAACACGCTGAAACAAACACAATACAAACATAGATACAGTTTTAATATATTGTTGATGTCATCACAACATGCAGGAACACGCAACATACAAACATAGCAACAGTTTTAATATCTTGTTAATACACGCTAAAATACGCAAAATACAAACGTACCTATAGGCTTAATAAACTTACAATGTCGCCTCATCATATCTTAACATATACAAATATAACACAAATTTTAATATTTTGTCGACATCCCAACACGCTGAAACAAACTCAATACAAACATAGCTACTGTTTTAATATCTTGTTGATGGCGTCCCAACACGCTGAAACACGCAATATACAAACATAGCTCCAGTTTTAATATCTTGTTGATGGCGTCCCAACACGCTGAAACACGCAATATACAAACATAGCTACAGTTTTAATATCTTGTTGATGGCGTCCCAACACGCTAAAACACGCAACAAAACAAGATGTTTATCGGCCTCCAAAGTTCCGCTATTTAATTTTGTCTAGGTATCGATGCATCGTAATACTTCTACTGACACTATTCCCTTGGTTGTGTATCGATTCCTGGTTTGATCATGTATCGATTCCTGGTTTGATCATGTAACGATTCCTGGTTTGATCATGTATCGATTCCGTATTATTATATTTATATTACATTAATTACCTATTCATTTAGCAACACGAAGAGAATAAGCGCCTGTTTAATTTAGTATCATTTTTAGTTTTAACTTCATTTGAGGTCAGTTTATGTGATTTAATTTCATACTTACGACATGTCACTCCACGTCAATAATAATTTCATATTTACAGCACATGACTTCTGACGGGTCAGTCATACTTTCGAATTAACGACACATAATATTAGGTCAATAATTATTTCGTACTTACTACACATCACTTCTGGCAGGTCAACGATCATTTCGTACTTACGACACATCATTTCTGGCAGGTCAATGATCATTTCGTACTTACGACACATCACTTCTGGCTGGTCAACGATCATTTCCTACTTACGACACATCACTTCTGGCGGGTCGACGATCATGGCTGGCTCACACGTCCACCGATCTCCACGACAGGAACACTGTTTGATGCCGTCGTTGTAGCTCTCCGTCGAACTGTGGCACCTCGGCGAACCTTCCGTATCTACACAGTCCGTCTCTGAAAGTGTACTGAGATGTGTCTAATAATATATATTATTACATGGATATTTGCCATCCATTTACTAATGTATTCGTCTACCCATCCATCCATCCATCCAGCCAGCCAGCCTTCCTTCTGTCCATCCATTATTCTGATTCATCAAACATACTTCCCATCCATACACCCAACTATCCATCCACCCACCTATCTATCCATCCACCAACCTATCCATCCATCTCTCCATCCATCCATCATTGCATAGATCCACCCATCATTCTCTCCATCCATCTATCCATCCATAATCAATCTGTCTATCCCTCCACTTATCTATTATTCTGTCAATCCATCCACTTATCCATCATTCTGTCTATCCCTCCATTTACCCATCAATGTGTCTATCCCTCCACTTATTCATCATTCTGTCTATCCCTCCACGTATCCCTCATTTTGTCTATTCATCCACTTATCCATCATTCTCTCTATCCATCCACTTATTCATCATTCTGTCTATCCCTACACTTATCAATCATTATGTCTATCCATCCACTTATCAATCATTCTGTCTCTCCATCAACTTATCTATCATTGTGTCTATCCATCCCGGTATCTATCATTCTGTCTATCTCACCACTTATCAATCATTATGTTTATCCATCCACTTATCAATCATTATGTCTATCCATCCCGTTATCCATCATTCTGTCTATCCATCCCGTTATCCATCATTCTGTCTAAACATACACTTATCCATCATTCTATCTATCCATCCCGTTATCCATCATTCTGTCTATCCCACCACTTATCAGTCTGTCTATCCCTACACTTGTCTATCTGTCCAGTTATCCATCATTCCGTCCTTTCATCCAGTTATACATCATTCTGTCTATCCATCCAGTTATCCATCATTTTGTCTACCCATCCAGTTATCCATCATTCTGTCTATCTGTCCAGTTATCCATCATTTTGTCTATCTATCCAGTTATCCATCATTCTGTCTATCTGTCCAGTTATCCACCATTCTGTCCATCCATCCAGTTATCCATCATTCTGTCTATCTGTCCAGTTATCCATCATTCCGTCCATCCATCATGTTATCCATCATTCTGTCTATCCATCCAGTTATCCATCATCCTGTCTATATATCCAGTTATCCATCATTCTGTCTATCTGTCCAGTTATCCACCATTCCGTCCATCCATCCAGTTATCCATCATTCTGTCTATCCATCCAGTTATCCACAATTCCGTCCATCCATCCAGTTATCCATCATTCTGTCCATCCATCCACGTATCCACCATTCCGTCCATCCATCCAGTTATCCATCATTCTGTCTATCTGTCCAGTTATCCATCATTCCGTCCTTCCATCCAGTTATCCATCATTCCGTCCATCTATCCATTTATTCATCATTCTGCCTATCTGTCCAGTTATCCACCATTCCGTCCATCCATCCAGTTATCCATCATTCTGTCTATCTGTCCAGTTATTCATCATTCTATCTATTTCTACAGTTATCCACCATTGCGTCCATTACTGAACTATGTACGTTATGAGTCGAAGAGAAAGGTCGATGGTCAGTTTTAAACGATTACCTAGAAAGCCGTAAATCAGTGTTATACGATTACCTTAACAGCCGTAAATCAGTGC
>NC_054710.1:859019-916687 GCF_016097555.1 Gigantopelta aegis
CAGCCGTAAATCAGTGTTAAACGATTACATTGACAGCCGTAAATCAGTGTTAAACGATTACATTGACAGCCGTAAATCAGTGTTAAACGATTACATTGACAGCCGTAAATCAGTGTTAAACGATTACATTGACAGCCGTAAATCAGTGTTACGATTACGATTACATTGACAGCCGTAAATCAGTGTTAAACGATTACATTGACAGCCGTAAATCAGTGTTAAACGATTACATTGACAGCCGTAAATCAGTGTTACATTGACACGATTACATTGACAGCCGTAAATCAGTGTTAAACGATTACATTGACAGCCGTAAATCAGTGTTAAACGATTACATTGACAGCCGTAAATCAGTGTTAAACGATTACATTGACAGCCGTAAATCAGTGTTAAACGATTACATTGACAGCCGTAAATCAGTGTTAAACGATTACATTGACAGCCGTAAATCAGTGTTAAACGATTACATTGACAGCCGTAAATCAGTGTTAAACGATTACATTGACAGCCGTAAATCAGTGTTAAACGATTACATTGACAGCCGTAAATCAGTGTTATACGATTACATTGACAGCCGTAAATCAGTGTTTATTGACACGATTACGATTACATTGACAGCCGTAAATCAGTGTTAAACGATTACATTGACAGCCGTAAATCAGTGTTAAACGATTACATTGACAGCCGTAAATCAGTGTTACATTGACACGATTACATTGACAGCCGTAAATCAGTGTTAAACGATTACATTGACAGCCGTAAATCAGTGTTATACGATTACATTGACAGCCGTAAATCAGTGTTAAACGATTACATTGACAGCCGTAAATCAGTGTTAAACGATTACATTGACAGCCGTAAATCAGTGTTAAACGATTACATTGACAGCCGTAAATCAGTGTTAACGATTACATTGACAGCCGTAAATCAGTGTTAAACGATTACCTTGACAGCCGTAAATCAGTGTTAAACGATTACATTGACAGCCGTAAATCAGTGTTAAACGATTACATTGACAGCCGTAAATCAGTGTTAAACGATTACATTGACAGCCGTAAATCAGTGTTAAACGATTACATTGACAGCCGTAAATCAGTGTTAAACGATTACATTGACAGCCGTAAATCAGTGTTATACGATTACATTGACAGCCGTAAATCAGTGTTAAACGATTACATTGACAGCCGTAAATCAGTGTTAAACGATTACATTGACAGCCGTAAATCAGTGTTAAACGATTACATTGACAGCCGTAAATCAGTGTTAAACGATTACATTGACAGCCGTAAATCAGTGTTAAACGATTACATTGACAGCCGTAAATCATTAAACGATTACTTGACAGCCGTAAATCAGTGTTAAACGATTACATTGACAGCCGTAAATCAGTCAAAGGAATCAGTGAGGAATATATATATATATATATATATATATATATATATATATATATATATATATATATATATATATATATATATATATACAGAGAGACAGACAGAGACAGACAGACAGACAGAGAGAGAGAGAGAGAGAGAGAGAGAGAGAGAGAGAGAGAGAGAGAGAGAGAGAGAGAGAGAGAGAGAGAGAGAGAGAGAGAGAGAGAGAGAGAGAGGGGGAGGGAGGGAGGGAGGGAGGGAGAGAGAGAGAGAGAGAGAGAGAGAGAGAGAGAGAGAGAGAGAGAGAGAGAGAGAGAGAGAGAGAGAGAGGGAGAGAGAGAGAGAGAGAGAGAGAGAGAGAGAGAGAGAGAGAGAGAGAGACGGGACGGGACAGACGAAGAGAGACAGAAGCAAATACAACGACAGAGACACAAAGAGGGAGAGAGACAGATAACCGACGTGTTGTATTGCTTAACTGTATTACATTCGTTGATGTTGTTATTGTTGTTGTTGATGATGATAATGATGATGATGTTGATGATACTGATAATGACGATGATGTTGATAATAATGATGATGATAATTATGGCGAAGACGATGATGATGATGACGATGATGATGATGATGATTTAACGGTTATGATGATGTTTATGATAAACGATGCCTAACGTTATTTCCACACAAGTAGGATATGCTACGTATTGAATCCTACGACGACAGACGCTAGACGGGAGAGATGTTTTCTCTGTAACGTCAACAAGCGTATTGAGGTATGATTCGTATTGAACAATACAATGACGAAAGCGATGCTTCCACTGCAACACAAGCAACACGTACGACATCTCGGCGGCGTCGTCGTCGGAGGTGGCGGCGTGACGCACTTCCATTCGTCGTCAGTGCACGAACACTTCATGAAGCCGTCGTCGTAGCGCTCCCCTGCACTGTGACACACATTTTTAGAGTCCAGACAGCCTGTAGTCAAACACAAATATAGATGAAGCAAGGACATGTTTTATTTAACGACACTCTCAACACATTTTATTTACGGTCATATGGTTAAAGTAATATGGTTAAGGACCACAGATTGAAGAAGAAAAAGGAGGAGGGGAAGAAGTGAAGAGATAAGAAAGACTAGATTTAAAAAAAAAAAAAATAATAATAAAAAAAAAAAAAAAAAATAATAATAATAAAATAAACCTGTGTTTTTCACACGAGATAGCTTGAATTAATCAAATAGTTTGTTACTGATAAAATCGCAAGTATATGTATAATGAATCAAATAAGTCATTTTAATGAACAGCAGTAATAAGTATCCAGTCAAATAACTCGTTACAGACTCGATGACAACATCCATGTATACTAATATCAAAGAACGTGTCATTACCAACTAGATCCGCCACTATTCACATGACATGTACATCCACTAGGGGAGAAAACTCTTTTCAATTCCAGTCATATACTGTTTCTTGAGAGGTTTTCGCCTTTACGACCCAGCAAGGAGCCAGTTACATAGGTTACTTAATATTGTGTCAATTTAAAAACATATTAGTAATAATAAAAGCCACACAAACAACAAGAAAGAAAGAAAGAAATGTTTTATTTAACGACGCACTCAACACATTTTATTTACGGTTATATGGCGTCAGACATATGGTTAAGGACCACACAGATTTTGAGAGGAAACCCGCTGTCGCCACTACATGGGCTACTCTTCCGATTAGCAGCAAGGGATCTTTTATTTGCACTTCCCACAGACAGGATAGCACAAACCATGGCCTTTGTTGAACCAGTTATGGATCACTGGTCGGTGCAAGTGGTTTACACCTAACCACTGAGCCTTGCGGAGCACTCACTCAGGGTTTGGAGTCGGTATCTGGATTAAAAATCCCATGCCTCGACTGGGATCCGAACCCAGTACCTACCAGCCTGTAGACCGATGGCCTGCCACGACGCCACCGAGGCCGGTCAAGTCACTTACAAGTGCAAACGCCGTAAATAACGTTTGGTCGAAAAAGATGTTACAATTTGTTTAAAATATGGTGTTTAGGATATGTAAGAAATAGAATAATATATTCGTGTCCGTTAGATACCATTTATCTCACAACTCATTGTTTAAAAACGTATCAAACTCGCTTTCGCTCGTTAGATACATTTTAACAACACGTTGTGAGATAGGTGGTATCTAACGACCACTCATGTATTATTCTCTATATGTCAGCTGTTGATAAAGAGAACTGTTCTATTGATGATTAATATGATTCTCTTTGGGTGACACACAGAGGAGGAAATTGCATCTATGTATTCTCTTACAAGGACAGATTTAGAGCCGTTTAGCTGTGGTGATGGTATTAACTAGAAACAAATGTGCCAGTTCTATACCCATTGAATGCATTTTACTTGTACTGGAGAAGGTAATTTATTAGATGACACTTGCCTGTGGCGGTCGTCTTGTATAGAAACAAGTGTGCGAGTTCTATACCCTGTGAAAGAATTGGAAATGATGCTTGTACTTACCAGCTGCTAGGCAATTAAGTTTTAACAGAATACGACTCATGTATCTGAGGTAGGTCATATATTGATCTCTGTTCTAGATGACGGTCAATTTGTGTATGATATCTATCCAGAGCAGTACTGTTTTCACTAGCTATATTATCTGTCTGTATTTATATAAACGTTCCATATATTGATCTCTGTTCTAGATGACGGTCAATTTGTGTATGATATCTATCCAGAGCAGTACTGTTTTCACTAGCTATATTATCTGTCTGTATTTATATAAACGTTCCATATATTGATCTCTGTTCTAGATGACGGTCAATGTGTGTATGATATCTATCCAGAGCAGTACTGTTTTCACTAGCTATATTATCTGTCTGTATTTATATAAACGTTCCATGTATAATACCAACATTTTATCCTTGAAATATACATGATAAATATTCTTTGATTAAAATTTTTATGTTAAACGTCTGGTAGCATATTACGCACAGACAAATGCAAGGATTCGACATATGGCGAAACGGCTAAGTTGCTGTCGTTATTTATTGGTTAATGACCCTCATTAGATGTGAATTTTCAGAAATTAGTGATCAATGTATCACCTCAGTGATGATCACTGATAACATCTTTGTGAGTTCTAGCCTTCAAAGCCTAACTTTGACTTTAAAACGAAACAAAATGTTCACGTTGGATTTTTTATATGGTCAAATAAACCATTTCCAAGTAGTTGGGCAGCCATATTGGATTCATGTAAATTAAGAAAGTGCTCACGTTTAATTTAACATGCTCAAGAATACATTTTCAAATTTAAAACCACTAAAATACCTTGCTTAATACTTACTATATGGCCAAACAGGTTGTTTTCAGGACGTCTGGCAGCCATATTGAATTTATGCAAATTAGGCATATTTCCAAAAGGTGTATTCGGGTGCATTTTTAATATGTTGTTCTAGAGACATGTCTAAATGCATTGTGAAGAGCAAACTTATGCTGCAATTTGTGGTGGGTCTGGCCCCAAATTGACTAGACTATAGGTTCCTAAGAAGTATTGTTTTTATGTTATATGATATATGATGAGTTTGGAAGATTTCCGCTTATTATCTACATGAAACCCGAAACTCAGCGACAATGAAGTTAGACGTGTCTCTGTGCTCTGTCAACTTACCAATGCCCCCCCCCCCCCAACACCAACACTGGTGGCTCAACCGCCAGCGGCGGTTCCCTCTGTGACACCCCCTACCCCCACCCCCCACACGACCTTGCAGAAGAGGACGCAAGAGCCACCGACCCCGACGTCATCAGATGCTACTACCGATCTAGCGAAACTGAACCCAACAATATGTGAGGAGCCGCGGTGAGTCCCTACTACCACCCCTACTTGGGCGACTCCGGTACAGGCATCGACTACACAGATGGCTTCCCTTGATTCGCCCGCCCGTTTGAGGCCAGTTGCTGCCAAGATGAAGGCTACAACACAAAGCGACCAGCCCGACAAGGCACGCGCACAGCCACCGCAGCCGAACCCGGAGGAATCGGGGGTGGGGGGGGGGGGGGGGGGTGGGGGGCAGTCCTGACGGCGCCCAAACTGAAACCACTGTACAAGCACCTCATCAGCCCAGACACCAGAGGAGACAGACTGATCGTCAAAAGCCAACTGCTCACCTTCCAACCACTACCTAGTAGCGAGGGTGAGTATTCACTCCATCCAACCACCACTGATGTAGTTGTCTTCGTCTGTCTCACCAAGTGGCGAAATGGACAACGCAGCTCTACATAGAGTTATCAAGATTGTCCTAGGCCAGGACCACCCCATCGCGAGGGCGCTAACTGCTACGCGCTACCTACGCCACATTCCGCTGCTTGATGTCTGTCACTACACGGAATCGCCGTAACGCCAACCTTTCTACAAGAACTTGTGCCTCCAGGTAATGGCTTAGTCGGACTTTAAATTTCTTAGGCAGGATTCAAAATGTTTTGGTGGTTTTTAGATTGCTTTAAAACACCGAGAACTCTAATTTTATTTTTGGACTTTAACTCTTTTTTTGCCAGACATGTTAGGATGGATCAGCTATATCGTGTTGGCCTTATGTCTCTGACCTAACTACTAAATTCTAATTAGAAATTCCGCCCACTTCAGATTCAGGAAAATACATTTTAGACACAGTAGCTCGCGATTATATGGTTGTCGACGATTATATGGTTGTCGACGATTATATGGTTGTCGACGATTATATGGTTTACCCTAGCCTTGTTCTATATATCAATACCAATATCAATATCACAGAGTTTACCCTAGCCTTGTTCTATATATCAATACCAATATCAAAATCAATAAGCGGAGAACAGGGAGTGACTCGAGCTACACCCCTTGCCGCTCGTTTACTGGATTCGCCACTGGACAGTTACTTCTCTTTACGGGCACCCCCTCCCCGCTCGTCTACTAGATTCGGCCCTAGTTACCTTTCTTTACGGTTCAGAACGTGCTCCTGATCAACTGCACCACTCCCCACTCGTCTACTGGATTCGGCCCTAGTTACCTCTCTTTACAGGCCAGAACGTGCTATTGATCAAATGCACTCCCTCCCCGCTCGTCTACTAGATTCAGCCCTAGTTACCTCTCTTTACAGGCCAGAACATGCTCTTGATCAACTGCACCCCTCCCCACTCGTCTACTGGATTCGGCCCTAGTTACCTCTCTTTACAGGCCAGAACGTGCTCTTGATCAATTGCACCCTTTCCCTGCTCATCTACTGGATTCGGCCCTAGTTACCTCTCTTTACAGGCCAGAACGTGCTCTTGATCAATTGCACCCTTTCCCTGCTCATCTACTGGATTCGGCCCTAGTTACCTCTCTTTACAGGCCAGAACGTGCTATTGATCAATTGCACCCTTTCCCTGCTCATCTACTGGATTCGGCCCTAGTTACCTCTCTTTACAGGCCAGAACGTGCTCTTGATCAATTGCACTCCCTCCCTGCTCATATACTAGATTCGACCCTAGTTACCTCTCTTTAAAGGTCAGAACGTGCTCTTGATCAATTGCACTCCCTCCCCGCTCGTCTACTAGATTCGGCCCTAGTTACCTCTCTTTACAGGTCAGAACGTGCTCTTGATCAATTGCACCCTTTCCCTGCTCATCTACTGGATTCGGCCCTAGTTACCTCTCTTTACAGGCCAGAACGTGCTCTTGATCAATTGCACTCCCTCCCCGCTCGTCTACTAGATTCGGCCCTAGTTACCTCTCTTTACAGGCCAGAACGTGCTCTTGATCAATTTCACCCTTTCCCTGCTCATCTACTAGATTCGGCCCTAGTTACCTCTCTTTACAGGCCAGAACGTGCTCTTGATCAATTGCACCCTTTCCCTGCTCATCTACTGGATTCGGCCCTAGTTACCTCTCTTTACAGGCCAGAACGTGCTCTTGATCAATTGCACCCTTTCCCTGCTCATCTACTGGATTCGGCCCTAGTTACCTCTCTTTACAGGCCAGAACGTGCTCTTGATCAATTGCACCCTTTCTACTAGATTCGGCCCTAGTTACCTCTCTTTACAGGCCAGAACGTTCTCATCTACTGGATTCGGCCCTAGTTACCTCTCTTTACAGGCCAGAACGTGCTCTTGATCAATTGCACTCCCTCCCCGCTCATCTACTAGATTCGGCCCTAGTTACCTCTCTTTACAGGCCAGAACGTGCTCTTGATCAATTGCACCCTTTCCCTGCTCATCTACTAGATTCGGCCCTAGTTACCTCTCTTTACAGGCCAGAACGTGCTCTTGATCAATTGCACCCTTTCCCTGCTCATCTACTGGATTCGGCCCTAGTTACCTCTCTTTACAGGCCAGAACGTGCTCTTGATCAATTGCACCCTTTCCCTGCTCATCTACTGGATTCGGCCCTAGTTACCTCTCTTTACAGGCCAGAACGTGCTCTTGATCAATTGCACCCTTTCCCTGCTCATCTACTGGATTCGGCCCTAGTTACCTCTCTTTACAGGCCAGAACGTGCTCTTGATCAATTGCACCCTTTCCCTGCTCATCTACTAGATTCGGCCCTAGTTACCTCTCTTTACAGGCCAGAACGTGCTCTTGATCAATTGCACCCTTTCCCTGCTCATCTACTAGATTCGGCCCTAGTTACCTCTCTTTACAGGCCAGAACGTGCTCTTGATCAATTGCACTCCCTCCCCTTGCTCATCTACTAGATTCGGCCCTAGTTACCTCTCTTTACAGGCCAGAACGTGCTCTTGATCAATTGCACCCTTTCCCTGCTCATCTACTGGATTCGGCCCTAGTTACCTCTCTTTACAGGCCAGAACGTGCTCTTGATCAATTGCACTCCCTCCCCGCTCATCTACTAGATTCGGCCCTAGTTACCTCTCTTTACAGGCCAGAACGTGCTCTTGATCAATTGCACCCTTTCCCTGCTCATCTACTAGATTCGGCCCTAGTTACCTCTCTTTACAGGCCAGAACGTGCTCTTGATCAATCTACACTCCCTTTCCCTGCTCATCTACTAGATTCGGCCCTAGTTACCTCTCTTTACAGGCCAGAACGTGCTCTTGATCAATTGCACCCTTTCCCTGCTCATCTACTGGATTCGGCCCTAGTTACCTCTCTTTACAGGCCAGAACGTGATCTTGATCAATTGCACCCTTTCCCTGCTCATCTACTAGATTCGGCCCTAGTTACCTCTCTTTACAGGCCAGAACGTGCTCTTGATCAATTGCACTCCCTCCCTGCTCATCTACTGGATTCGGCCCTAGTTACCTCTCTTTACAGGCCAGAACGTGCTCTTGATCAATTGCACCCTTTCCCTGCTCGTCTACTGGATTCGGCCCTAGTTACCTCTCTTTACAGGCCAGAACGTGCTCTTGATCAATTGCACCCTTTCCCTGCTCATCTACTGGATTCGGCCCTAGTTACCTCTCTTTACAGGCCAGAACGTGCTCTTGATCAATTGCACTCCCTCCCCGCTCATCTACTAGATTCGGCCCTAGTTACCTCTCTTTACAGGCCAGAACGTGCTCTTGATCAATTGCACCCTTTCCCTGCTCATCTACTAGATTCGGCCCTAGTTACCTCTCTTTACAGGCCAGAACGTGCTCTTGATCAATTGCACTCCCTCCCTGCTCATCTACTAGATTCGGCCCTAGTTACCTCTCTTTACAGGCCAGAACGTGCTCTTGATCAATTGCACCCTTTCCCTGCTCATCTACTAGATTCGGCCCTAGTTACCTCTCTTTACAGGCCAGAACGTGCTCTTGATCAATCGCACTCCCTCCCTGCTCATCTACTAGATTCGGCCCTAGTTACCTCTCTTTACAGGCCAGAACGTGCTCTTGATCAATTGCACCCTTTCCCTGCTCATCTACTGGATTCGGCCCTAGTTACCTCTCTTTACAGGCCAGAACGTGATCTTGATCAATTGCACCCTTTCCCTGCTCGTCTACTGGATTCGGCCCTAGTTACCTCTCTTTACAGGCCAGAACGTGCTCTTGATCAATTGCACCCTTTCCCTGCTCGTCTACTAGATTCGGCCCTAGTTACCTCTCTTTACAGGCCAGAACGTGCTCTTGATCAATTGCACTCCCTCCCTGCTCATCTACTGGATCCGGCCCTAGTTACCTCTCTTTACAGGCCAGAACGTGCTCTTGATCAATTGCACCCTTTCCCTGCTCGTCTACTGGATTCGGCCCTAGTTACCTCTCTTTACAGGCCAGAACGTGCTCCTGATCAATTTCTTAGCTTAGTAACTTGTTGAACGTGTCCATATACCACTGGGGTTTCGAACACGCCTATCCCGAGTCCGGCCTCCAATAGGATCGGGGGTCTGACTCGGGACAGGGATAGATCAATTGCACCCCTTCCCTGCTCATCTACTGGATTCGGCCCTAGTTACCTCTCTTTACAGGCCAGAACGTGCTCTTGATCAATTGTTTCCATTGGTTCCGTGTGTGGAACATGTAAATTGTGCACCTGAACGTCACGCACTCTTCTTCAATGGTGCCGCGGTGTTCGATCCTCTGTCTGTTGTAGATACAGTCTGAAAAATAATAGAAAGTTTAGTTTGTTTTGTTTAACGACACCACTAGAGCACATTGATTTATTAATCATCGGCTATTGGATGTCAAACATTTGGTAATTTTATACATATCGTTTTAGAGAGGAAACCCGCCACACGTTTTTATTAGTAGCAAGGGATCTTTTATATGCACTATCCAACAGACAGGATAGCACATACCACGGCCTTTGGTATACCAGTCGTGGTGCGCTGACTGGAGCGAGAAATAGCCCAATGGGTCCATAGACAGGGATCGATCCTAGACCGACCGCGAATCAAGCGAGCGCTTTACCACTGGGCTACCGATGAACGTGAAAGAAAAACCCAGACATTTCTTAAATATAAATAATTCTGAATAACAAATATTAGTGGTAGTAAATCTTAAGGCAGAAATGATTTTTAGAATGCAGGAAATTGTATGTCAGGATATTTAGTTTTAAAACTTTTACCAGGAAGCATGCCCAGATACCCCTAGAATCTTTGCTTTACGCCCTCGATCTCTGCCCCCCCCCCCCCTTCCATTTCATATCATATTTATGTCCCGATTGAAATAAATTTCAGTTGTCACGAGCTTTCACCAAGGACATAAACCTCATATGAAATGGTATCGAGTTTAATGTCCTATTTATTACCCATAATCAATCTAATTTATATTACTCAACTAGTTTGATTGACATTCTTGTAAGATTGTAGTGTGCCAATCGATGACGTCATCGTGTGACATCGAAGTGTTATGTCCCACTTGGGGTTCTAGTGGGACATATCACTTTGATATGTACTGTGACGGTACATGCTCTTAATTTCTTTTCGCCTGTGGCGATATTAATTGTTTTAGAGGACCGTGTGCAGTTCCAAATGCACTTAGCCAGATGGGCAACTTGTTACGTAATACCTTTGCGCGACGGTCGTCGAGCTGTACGCCTAATACACACCCAGAGCAGGTGTGGAGGCCATGTGGCTAGTAGTTACGTAATATCTCCGGTAGTGCTGTTTATGGCCAGGGGATTGCTCGCGGAATGGCGACAGCCAGTCTGACGATCAGAGAAAAATATACCGACTCTGGTCGTGGTGGAAACTCACATGATAAGATTCGGTGCCGCGATGTACCCCCAGGCGATATTCGATTTATAATAAATAGCTAGTGTTTTAGAGTTATCAGGAAAAAGCAAAAAGGACGGCTGCCAGGGAACGTTAGTCCGTTTGGACTTTGGTAAATATATTATTTCTGCTCTGTTGTATAACCTTGATGTGAATGAGGTGACTTTAAATATTTTAATACTGTATTATACCAATATTATTTAGACAGTGTCTTCGGTCATCTGACGAAGTAAATCGTAGTCTTACTGTTCTATATTTATACGAGTATTTGGTAATATAAAGCTTAGCCAGTCATCCTAGAGGACCTAGGTAAACTGTAGGTTATTGTCTTTATTGTGATAGGTACCAGTATTAATTCTGTGTTACAAGGTTACTGAACGAGTAGTAAGGGTTAATTAAAAATTAACCAGTTAGGAATGGTGTTGTAATTCCTTTATTAATTAAGTTCCCCTGGAAGCGTTTCTCAATTATCACACGGGTGTGTGTTAGCGTTTCTCAATTATCACACGTGTGGGTGTTGTGTCACGGTGAAGTGATTCGCATATTGTGTAAACTAGACACCTAGAGATTAACTAATTAAGTGATCAGTTCTGGGTTGTTATTATTGTTGTTATTAATTAACTACTGCGGCAGTACATTTGTCAGCGTAGATTAATACAGATTCCAAAGTGTATTGTGTTTTTGTTGTGTTTTCTAGTGAACTAAACGTGCTATAATAATATATTCTTTATATAAGATCTTATCTCTGATCATACCTAGACGAGCCACAGCGGGTATAACTGCCTGTTACAGAGAGATCTAATAGATATACAGTTAGGAGAGATATTTGGATAATCGTGTTTCATTCAGTTACGGGTATTATAGAATCCCCGTGACATGTACCAAGGTAGTTTTAACCATATGGCTAATAAAATAACTTACGGCTCCTTGTCTAATAAACTACTGATTAACTAATAAGTTAAATAACGTACAGCTGTTTTGCTTGTAGTACACTGATTAATTAAAAATTAAAATAACTCACAACTGTTTTAATAATTAAAATAATTCACAGCTGCTTTGTTTGTAACGAACTGATTGATTAATAACCATAACTCACAGCTGTTTTGTTTGTAATAAAAAGATTTATTAATAACTAAAATCTCACAGCTGTTTTCTTTGTAATAAACTGATTGTTAAATAATTAAAATAACACACAGCTCTTTTGTTTGTAACATACTGATTGGTTAATAATTAAAATAACTGACAGCTGTTTTGTGTGTAATATACTGATCGATTAATAGCTAAAATAACTCACATCCGTTTGGTTAGCAATATACTGATTAATTACAGCCGTTTGGTTTCTAAAATACTGTTTGATTAATAACTAAAACAACTCACAGCTGTTTGGTTTGTCCACAACAATGCCTCTGGTTTCACATCGCAGGGTGAACTGTGACAGCCGTCTGGGTGTTTTGATCACCTCCCCTGGGGAGTACAGACGCCTGAAAGATCGGCATTTGCCTAGCCGTGGAACGTATCGTCCCCACACACCTGGAAAATAACACAATCAGTGACGGAACGTATAGTAACCCACACACCTGGAATAACACACTCAGTGACGGAACGTATAGTAACCCACACACCTGGAATAACACAATCAGTGACGGAACGTATAGTAACCCACACACCTGGAATAACACAATCAGTGACGGAACGTATAGTAACCCACACACCTGGAATAACACACTCAGTGACGGAACGTATAGTAACCCACACACCTGGGAAATAACACAATCAATGACGGAACGTATAGTAACCCACACACCTGGGAAATAACACAATCAATGACGGAACGTATAGTAACCCACACACCTGGAAAATAACACAATCATGGAGAACGTATAGTAACCCACGCACCTGGGAAATAACAGAATCAATGACGGAACGTATAGTAATCCACACACCTGGAAAATAACACACTCAGTGACGGCACGTATAGTAACCCACACACCTGGAAATAACACAATCATGGGGAACGTATAGTAACCCACACACCTGGGAAATAACACAATCATGGGGGAACGTATCGTAACCCACACACCTGGAAAATAACACAATCAATGACGGAACGTATAGTAATCCACACACTTGGAAAATAACACACTCAGTGACGGCACGTATAGTAACCCACACACCTGGAAATAACACAATCATGGGGAACGTATAGTAACCCACACACCTGGGAAATAACACAATCATGGGGAACGTATCGTAACCCACACACCTGGAAAATAACACAATCAATGACGGAACGTATAGTAATCCACACACCTAGAAAATAACACACTCAGTGACGGCACGTATAGTAACCCACACACCTGGAAATAACACAATCATGGGGAACGTATAGTAACCCACACACCTGGGAAATAACACAATCATGGGGGAACGTATCGTAACCCACACACCTGGAAAATAACACAATCAATGACGGAACGTATAGTAACCCGCACACCTGGGAAATAACAATCAATGACGGAACGTATAGTAACCCACACACCTGGAAAATAACACAATCATGGAGAACGTATAGTAACCCACACACCTGGGAAATAACACAATCAATGACGGAACGTATCGTAACCCACACACCTGGAAAATAACACAATCAATGACGGAACGTATCGTAAACCGCGCACCTGGAAAATAACACAATCATGGAGAACGTATTGTAACCCACACACCTGGGAAATAACACACTCAATGACGGAACGTATCGTAACCCACACACCTGGAAAATAACACAATCATGGAGAACGTATAGTAACCCACACACCTGTGAAATAACACAATCAATGACGGAACGTATCGTAACACACACACCTGGAAAATAACACAATCAATGACGGAACGTATCGTAACCCGCGCACCTGGAAAATAACACAATCATGGAGAACGTATTGTAACCCACACACCTGGGAAATAACACACTCAATGACGGAACGTATAGTAACCCACACACCTGGGAAATAACACAATCATGGAGAACGTATAGCAACCCACACACCTGGAAAATAACACAATCATGGAGAACGTATAGTAACCCACACAACTGGAACACAACACAATCATGGAGAACGTATAGTAGCCCACACACCTGGAAAATAACACTATCATGGAGAACGTACAGTAACCCACACACCTGGAAAATAACACAATCATGGGGAACGTATAGTAACCTGCGCACCTGGAAAATAGCACAATCAATGACGGAACGTATAGTAACCCACACACATGGGAAATAACACAATCATGGGGAACGTATAGTAACCCACACACCTGGAAAATAACACAATCATGGAGAACGTATTGTAACCCACACACCTGGGAAATAACACATTCAATGACGGAACGTATAGTAACCCACACACCTGGGAAATAACACAAGCAATGACGGAACGTATCGTAACCCGCGCACCTGGAAAATAACACAATCATGGAGAACGTATTGTAACCCACACACCTGGGAAATAACACACTCAGTGACGGAACGTATAGTAACCCACACACATGGGAAATAACACAATCATGGGGAACGTATAGTAACCCACACACCTGGAAAATAACACAATCATGGAGAACGTATGGTAACCCACACACCTGGGAAATAACACATTCAATGACGGAACGTATAGTAACCCACACACCTGGGAAATAACACAAGCAATGACGGAACGTATAGTAATCCACACACCTGGGAAATAACACAATCAATGACGGAAAATATTATCCTAACACACCTGGAAATAACACAATCAAAGACAGAACACACACACAGAGAGAGAGAGAGAGAGAGAGAGAGAGAGAGAGAGAGAGAGAGAGAGAGAGAGAGAGAGAGAGAGAGAGAGAGAGAGAGAGAGAGAGAGAGAGAGAGAGAGAGAAATAGAAAGTGAGACATAGATAGAGACAGGTCAGGACAGCGTGCTTGTACATCAATTAATGAAGAAAGAAAGATAAAGGCAGGGAGTCAGAGAGACAGAAATATATTCAAAAAAGCAAACATACAGACAAACAACAAAATAAACAAAACAGAACGAAAAGAAAAAAGAAAAAAAAACACAGAAGAAAGAAAAAACCCCAACATAAACATAAAAACAAAAACAAACAAACAAACAAAACAACACACAAAACAACATACTTCCTCTATAATCTCTGTATCTATGCAGCTTGGGTCTGTGTGGGAACGCCACAACTATCAGCGGAATCAACACCAGGATGAGAACAAACAACCTGGACATCGTACACTGGAATAGAACAAACAACAACAAATAAACAAACAACCTGGACATCGTACACTGGAATAGAACAAACAACAACAAATAAACAAACAACCTAGACATCGTACACTGGAATACAAACAAACAACAACAAATAAACAAACAACCTGGACATCGTACACTGGAATACAAACAAACAACAACAAATAAACAAACAACCTGGACATCGTACACCGGAATAGAAAACAACAACAAATACACAAACAAACTGGACATCGTACACTGGAATAGAAACAAACAACAACAAATAAACAAAAAACGTAGACATCGTATACTGGAATGGAACAAACAACAAATAAACAAACAACCTGGACATCGTAGACTGGAATAAAAAACAAACAAATAAACAAACAACCTGGAGGTCGTACATTAGAATAGAAACAAACAACAACAAATAAACAAACAACCTGGACATCGTACACTGGAATAAAAAAACAAACAAAGAAACAAACAACCTGGAGATCGTACATTAGAATAGAAACAAACAACAACAAATAAATAAACAACCTGGACATCGTACACTGGAATAGAAACAAACAACAACAAATAAACAAACAACTTGGTCATGGTATACTGGAATAGAAACAACAAATACACAAACAACCTGGACATCGTATACTGGAATAGAAACAACAAATACACACACAACCTGGACATCGTATACTGGAATAGAAACAACAAATAAACAAACAATCTGGACGTCGTATACTGGAATAGAAAAAACAAATAAATAAATTGATAAATAAAGACTTTAAACGAGGCGCGGGTCTACGTGTTTTAATGGGTGGGGGGTATCGTTTTGATATGACCAAACAGAGAGTATTAAAGACTTTAAACGAGGCGCGGGTCTACGTGTTTTAATGGGTGGGGGGTTATCGTTTTGATATGACCAAACAGAGAGTATTAAAGACTTTAAACGAGGCGCGGGTCTACGTGTTTTAATGGGTGGGGGTATCGTTTTGATATGACCAAACAGAGAGTATTAAAGACTTTAAACGAGGCGCGGGTCTACGTGTTTTAATGTGTGGGGGGTATCGTTTTGATATGACCCAAACAGAGAGTATTAAAGACTTTAAACGAGGCGCGGGTCTACGTGTTTTAATGGGTGGAGGTATCGTTTTGATATGACCAAACAGAGAGTATTAAAGACGTTAAACGAGGCGCGGGTCTACGTGTTTTAATGGGTGGGGGGTATCGTTTTGATATGACCAAACAGAGAGTATTAAAGACTTTAAACGAGGCGCGGGGTCTACGTGTTTTAATGGGTGGGGGGTATCGTTTTGATAGACCAAACAGAGAGTATTAAAGACTTTAAACGAGGCGCGGGTCTACGTGTTTTAATGGTGGGGGGTATCGTTTTAATATGACCAAACAGAAAGTATAAAGACTTTAAACGAGGCGCGGGTCTACGTGTGTTAATGGGTGGGGGGTATCGTTTTGATATGACCAAACAGAGAGTATTAAAGACTTTAAACGAAGCGCGGGTCTACGTGTTTTAATGGGTGGGGGGTATCGTTTTGATATGACCAAACAGAGTATTAAATACTTTAAACGAGACGCGGGTCTACGTGTTTTAATGGGTGGGGGGTATCGTTTTGATATGACCAAACAGAGAGTATTAAAGACTTTAAACGAGACGCGGGTCTACGTGTTTTAATGGGTGGGGGGTATCGTTTTGATATGACCAAACAGAGAGTATTAAAGACTTTAAACGAGGCGCGGGTCTACGTGTTTTAATGGGGGGGGGGTATCGTTTTGATATGACCAAACAGAGAGTATTAAAGACTTTAAACGAGGCGCGGGTCTACGTGTTTAATGGGGGGGGGTATCGTTTTGATATGACCAAACAGAGAGTATTAAAGACTTTAAACGAGGCGGGGTCTACGTGTTTTAATGGGTGGGAGGTATCGTTTTGATATGACCAAACAGAGAGTATTAAAGACTTTAAACGAGGCGCGGGTCTACGTGTTTTAATGGGTGGGGTATCGTTTTGATATGACCAAACAGAGAGTATTAAAGACTTTAAACGAGGCGCGGGTCTACGTGTTTTAATGGGTGGGAGGTATCGTTTTGATATGACCAAACAGAGAGTATTAAAGACTTTAAACGAGGCGCGGGTCTACGTGTTTTAATGTGTGGGGGGTATCGTTTTGATATGACCAAACAGAGAGTATTAAAGACTTTAAACGAGGCGCGGGTCTACGTGTTTTAATGGGTGGAGGGTATCGTTTTGATATGACCAAACAGAGAGTATTAAAGACTTTAAACGAGGCGCGGGTCTACGTGTTTTAATGGGTGGGGGGTATCGTTTTGATATGACCAAACAGAGAGTATTAAAGACTTTAAACGAGGCGCGGGTCTACGTGTTTTAATGGGTGGGGGGTATCGTTTTGATATGACCAAACAGAGAGTATTAAAGACTTTAAACGAGGCGCGGGTCTACGTGTTTTAATGGGTGGGGGGTATCGTTTTAATATGACCAAACAGAAAGTATTAAAGACTTTAAACGAGGCGCGGGTCTACGTGTGTTAATGGGTGGGGGGTATCGTTTTGATATGACCAAACAGAGAGTATTAAAGACTTTAAACGAAGCGCGGGTCTACGTGTTTTAATGGGTGGGGGGTATCGTTTTGATATGACCAAACAGAGTATTAAAGACTTTAAACGAGGCGCGGGTCTACGTGTTTTAATGGGGTGGGGGGTATCGTTTTGATATGACCAAACAGAGAGTATTAAATACTTTAAACGAGACGCGGGTCTACGTGTTTTAATGGGTGGGGGGTATCGTTTTGATATGACCAAACAGAGAGTATTAAAGACTTTAAACGAGGCGCGGGTCTACGTGTTTTAATGGGTGGGGGTATCGTTTTGATATGACCAAACAGAGAGTATTAAAGACTTTAAACGAGGCGCGGGTCTACGTGTTTTAATGGGTGGGGGGTATCGTTTTGATATGACCAAACAGAGAGTATTAAAGACTTTAAACGAGGCGCGGGGTCTACGTGTTTTAATGGGGGGGGGGTATCGTTTTGATATGACCAAACAGAGAGTATTAAAGACTTTAAACGAGGCGCGGGTCTACGTGTTTTAATGGGTGGGGGGTATCGTTTTGATATGACCAAACAGAGAGTATTAAAGACTTTAAACGAGGCGCGGGTCTACGTGTTTTAATGGGTGGGAGGTATCGTTTTGATATGACCAAACAGAGAGTATTAAAGACTTTAAACGAGGCGCGGGTCTACGTGTTTTAATGGGTGGGGTATCGTTTTGATATGACCAAACAGAGAGTATTAAAGACTTTAAACGAGGCGCGGGTCTACGTGTTTTAATGGGTGGGGGGTATCGTTTTGATATGACCAAACAGAGAGTATTAAAGACTTTAAACGAGGCGCGGGTCTACGTGTTTTAATGGGTGGGAGGTATCGTTTTGATATGACCAAACAGAGAGTATTAAAGACTTTAAACGAGGCGCGGGTCTACGTGTTTTAATGGGTGGCTGGTATCGTTTTGATATGACCAAACAGAGAGTATTAAAGACTTTAAACGAGGCGCGGGTCTACGTGTTTTAATGGGTGGGTGGTATCGTTTTGATATGACCAAACAGAGAGTATTAAAGACTTTAAACGAGGCGCGGGTCTACGTGTTTTAATGGGTGGCTGGTATCGTTTTGATATGACCAAACAGAGAGTATTAAAGACTTTAAACGAGGCGCGGGTCTACGTGTTTTAATGGGTGGGGTATCGTTTTGATATGACCAAACAGAGAGTATTAAAGACTTTAAACGAGGCGCGGGTCTACGTGTTTTAATGGGTGGCTGGTATCGTTTTGATATGACCAAACAGAGAGTATTAAAGACTTTAAACGAGGCGCGGGTCTACGTGTTTTAATGGGTGGTGGGTATCGTTTTGATATGACCAAACAGAGAGTATTAAAGACTTTAAACGAGGCGCGGGTCTACGTGTTTTAATGGGTGGGGTATCGTTTTGATATGACCAAACAGAGAGTATTAAAGACTTTAAACGAGGCGCGGGTCTACGTGTTTTAATGGGTGGGGTATCGTTTTGATATGACCAAACAGGGAGTGTTAAAGCATTAATTGGAACTCACCTAAATCCGCGCTGTTAACGGTAGACTGTCCTAAAAACAAAATGTCCGGTATGATTAAAACTTGGTTTCTGGCTTCAAATTTTATTTTATTTTTATTGTTCGTGTAAAATTGATGTCTGGGTTAAAAATATCCCCGAAATTCATCTAACATTCCTTTAAATAAATCAAGGGGGCGGGACGTAGCCAGTGGTAAAGTGCTCGCTTGATGCGCTGTTGGTCTGGGATCGATTCCCGTCTGTGAGCCCACTGGGCTATTTCTCGTTCTGACTGGTCTATCATAGACCGTGATATGTGCTATCCTGTCTGTGAGGGGTGCATACAAAAGAGCCCTTGCTACTAATGGAAAAATGTAGCGGGTTTCCTCTCTATGACTATGTGTTAAAAGTACCCTATGGCTGACATCCAATAGGCGACAAAGAATAAATCAATGTGCTCTAGTGGTGTCTATAAACAAAATAAACTAACATTTAACTAAATAAATCAAAGGCGGTGTGTGTGTGGGGGGGGGGGGGGGGGGAAGAGAGAGATTATCGAGAGATCAGTGAAAGTGTACTGAGCATCTTGACACGGACGCGGACAGGGACTATTTCGTTTTAAAAAAACGCGGCCCGGTTATCAACTCGACGTCTGCTGCTCAGTGGTGTCATGATTCGGTGCGATAAAAGGAACGATATTCGTTATCAGGTTGTCCACCTTTGTCCAGTTGTGACGTCGAGTGACGGCTCGTAACGTTTATTGGCTGAATCTTCCTCTGTTCTGTTGTCATGGCAGTAGCGGCCAGTAACATAAGGGACGTCCGGTAATTTAAAGGTGCAGTATCATGGTCACACGTGCCATATTTTGCCGATTTTTGTTTTGTTTTGTTTTGTTTGTTTTTTATTTTTTATTTATTTTCCTCTTCTTTTTTTTTAAACTTAAGTTTTAATCGCGTAAACATTGACATAACAGCAAGTCTATGAGCGTGGGGTTGTAATTCAGTATATACTAGTCTACTAGTATATAACTGACCCAGAGAATAGGGACGCGGGCTGGCAAATGTCATGTCAATCAGTGCATTATATTCGAATCCTGCCAGTTGACACTTTGTTTTTAAATATTTATGTTTGACTTGTCAAGAGACCACGAGCATAAACATTTACAGATCTTTAGATAGAAGGGGAAGGATGAAGGTATTGGTGATTATAAGCTCAATTTTTTTTGATTTTTTTTTTTTTTTTTTTTTTTTAATCACATGAAAAGAAATAAACGAACACGTCGTATTTAAGGTCATTTTTAATTCATTTTTAGATTAGCTATTCCAATTCAATCAGCCAGTACAAAAGTGCCGGAAAGCCGTGGAAGAAAAACCGTCTAGCACACGTCCCCTAGATGGCAATGCGCCCTTTTCATTGGTCAATTGGTTTCGTCATTTAGGACGTAAGCAGTCGTAGCTGCATGTCCATTACGTCATTCTCTAAGGTAGTACCTGACGTCACGTAATATGTAACGTTGCATGCACGCATTCCTTTAGTGACGTAATATATATATATATATATATATATATATATATATATATATATATATATATATATATATATATATATATATATATATATAACTAAGAGAGTGACGTCACGGTACAAAAATAAAATGCAGTGAAATTTTATAATAGTTGTAGGCTACTAAAATGATAAGAATCATTGAAGTAGCAACTATTTCTGGCACTCAACCTTTTGTAGACAGTTTTTGTGGCACTCTTCTTAAGAAAATCAATCCTTGGAGCAAGATCTGTTTTGAGTGCGAGTGCGAATAATTTTAACATGCTCATATACCACTAGAATTTCGAGCATGTCCGTCCCGGGGCCTGTCTCTGGATAGACAGTGACTTGCTCCGGGACAGAACAAAATTAAGGGGACAATTTTGAAATTTACATCCAAAAATTAAATAGTGGGCCTTTAAAATTTTGATGCGCATCTCTAATTAATATAATTAATAAAGAAAATTCTACTCATTAAATTTGGTCGCTAGATTAGATTGGGCGGTCAAAATGAAATTAGATAGATAACACGCCTGATTTGGGATGGGGGGGGGGGGGTGAAAATGGACATAATTTTGAAAATAGCAATTAGTAAAAGAAATTAGTAGGATTAAAATTAGAAAAAAAAAAGTTACAAGCCAAAAATAACAAGAATTGACTGCTCGGTCGAATATTTATATAATTTGGAGCATTTTGGAAGGACAGTCCAAAAATAAATAAGAGAAAGAAGAGAGGATCAGACTATTTAATAATATTTTAAAAAAGACAAAAAAGAAAGAAGTAATTTCGACATGAACTTCTGAACAAAGGTCTAAACATTTTTTAAGTCCGATCTATACGTCCACGTGAGTGGCCTCGTTAAGGCCGTTAGGTTGTTACGTCGGCGAGGCAGGAGTGTCCCGGAGGTTCGGCAGCAGATGTTGGAGTCGTAACAGGGTACTGACTACCGTACCGTAGTCGGGGCCGCAGACCGCTCGGATCATCTTATGTAGATTCCGGTTGTCCAACTTGCTCGAAAGTATGGTCTGTCTATAGGTCTGCTCCCTCCGGTGCGTCACGACTACGGTGTGGTGAGTACCGAACATCTTGCTGTGAAGTTCGTACTCGCTGCCGTCCTCCAGGGGTCTCCAGTCCGCAGTGGCGTTGAGGTAACTGCCACGGAGCTTAGTCGGGTCTGTCGTGTCCCCCTGCATGTACTGATGAAGGTGTTTCTTCAGTCCGCTCACTGCGACGGTCCACTCGGACTCTTCGGGGGGGGGGGGGGGGGGGGCACTACCGGCGCTGGTCTCTCGGTCTTGGCTGGCTGGTTGGTCGGTGATGTTGCCTTCCTCTTGCCAACGGCGACTGATCGGGCCTGTGGCGTGGCGACTGGCTGTACCGGCGATACCTGCCAGTTCTGCCTGGGCCATGTGACGGTCGGCGATGGAGGATCGTCGTGGGTGGTCTCACACACAGCGGTGTTGAGTCAGTCCCTCTCGGTGGTCGACGGTTCCCGCAGGGCTGGTCTCGTGAACTCAGGCTGGGCTGGGGCCGGCGTCGCCAGCTTTGCCCCCCCCCCCCCCCCCACCGTGCCGTTCCTGGTGCGCTTTTCCTCTTCCTCCATCTCTTTTTCATCGGTACGATCGCGTCACCGTACACCAAAGTCACGGAAGCCCGTGACCCAGTGTACGAGACGCGATACTCCAAAAGTTTTCCATAACTGCATAAGAGTCCCTCCAGGTGTGTGTGTGTGGGGGGGGGGGGGGGGCAACTCGAGAGTACAAGGCGACACGTCACCAAGACGGTTAAGCTACTAACACATGCTGCAGGTGAATCGTTTGGTTACTAGCCCTGAAAGTCACCAAGACGGTTAACCTACTAACACATGCTGCAGGTGAATCGTTTGGTTACTAGCCATGAATGTCAGCAAGACGGTTAACCTACTAACACATGCTGCAGGTGAATCGTTTGGTTACTAGCCATGAATGTCACCAAGACGGTTAACCTACTAACACATGCTGCAGGTGAATCGTTTGGTTACTAGCCATGAATGTCAGTAAGACGGTTAACCTACTAACACATGCTGCAGATGAATCGTTTGGTTACTAGCCATGAATGTCACCAAGACGGTTAACCTACTAACACATGCTGCAGGTGAATCGTTTGGTTACTAGCCATGAATGTCACCAAGACGGTTAACCTACTAACACATGCTGCAGGTGAATCGTTTGGTTACTAGCCATGAATGTCAGCAAGACGGTTAACCTACTAACACATGCTGCAGGTGAATCGTTTGGTTACTAGCCCTGAATGTCAGCAAGACGGTTAACCTACTAACACATGCTGCAGGTGAATCGTTTGGTTACTAGCCATGAATGTCACCAAGACGGTTAACCTACTAACACATGCTGCAGGTGAATCGTTTGGTTACTAGCCCTGAATGTCAGCAAGACGGTTAACCTACTAACACATGCTGCAGGTGAATCGTTTGGTTACTAGCCATGAATGTCAGCAAGACGGTTAACCTACTAACACATGCTGCAGGTGAATCGTTTGGTTACTAGCCATGAATGTCACCAAGACGGTTAAGCTACTAACACATGCTGCAGGTGAATCGTTTGGTTACTAGCCATGAATGTCAGTAAGACGGTTAACCTACAAACACATGCTGCAGGTGAATCGTTTGGTTACTAGCCATGAACGTCACCAAGACGGTTAACCTACTAACACATGCTGCAGGTGAATCGTTTGGTTACTAGCCATGAACGTCAGTAAGACGGTTAACCTACTAACACATGCTGCAGGTGAATCGTTTGGTTACTAGCCATGAATGTCAGTAAGACGGTTAACCTACAAACACATGCTGCAGGTGAATCGTTTCGTTACTAGCCATGAACGTCACCAAGACGGTTAACCTACTAACACATGCTGCAGGTGAATCGTTTGGTTACTAGCCATGAACGTCAGTAAGACGGTTAACCTACTAACACATGCTGCAGGTGAATCGTTTGGTTACTAGCCATGAATGTCACCAAGACGGTTAAGCTACTAACACATGCTGCAGGTGAATCGTTTGGTTACTAGCCATGAATGTCAGTAAGACGGTTAACCTACAAACACATGCTGCAGGTGAATCGTTTGGTTACTAGCCATGAACGTCACCAAGACGGTTAACCTACTAACACATGCTGCAGGTGAATCGTTTGGTTACTAGCCATGAACGTCAGTAAGACGGTTAACCTACTAACACATGCTGCAGGTGAATCGTTTGGTTACTAGCCATGAATGTCAGTAAGACGGTTAACCTACAAACACATGCTGCAGGTGAATCGTTTCGTTACTAGCCATGAACGTCACCAAGACGGTTAACCTACTAACACATGCTGCAGGTGAATCGTTTGGTTACTAGCCATGAACGTCAGTAAGACGGTTAACCTACTAACACATGCTGCAGGTGAATCGTTTGGTTACTAGCCATGAACGTCAGCAAGACGGTTAAGCTACTAACACATGCTGCAGGTGAATCGTTTGGTTACTAGCCATGAATGTCACCAAGACGGTTAACCTACTAACACATGCTGCAGGTGAATCGTTTGGTTACTAGCCATGAATGTCAGTAAGACGGTTAACCTACTAACACATGCTGCAGGTGAATCGTTTGGTTACTAGCCATGAATGTCAGCAAGACGGTTAAGCTACTAACACATGCTGCAGGTGAATCGTTTGGTTACTAGCCATGAATGTCAGTAAGACGGTTAACCTACTAACACATGCTGCAGGTGAATCGTTTGGTTACTAGCCATGAATGCCACCAAGACGGTTAACCTACTAACACATGCTGCAGGTGAATCGTTTGGTTACTAGCCATGAATGTCAGCAAGACGGTTAACCTACTAACACATGCTGCAGGTGAATCGTTTGGTTACTAGCCATGAATGTCACCAAGACGGTTAACCTACTAACACATGCTGCAGGTGAATCGTTTGGTGGTTACTAGCCCTGAATGTCAGTAAGACGGTTAACCTACTAACACATGCTGCAGGTGAATCGTTTGGTTACTAGCCATGAATGTCACCAAGACGGTTAACCTACTAACACATGCTGCAGGTGAATCGTTTGGTTACTAGCCATGAATGTCACCAAGACGGTTAACCTACTAACACATGCTGCAGGTGAATCGTTTGGTTACTAGCCATGAATGTCAGCAAGACGGTTAACCTACTAACACATGCTGCAGGTGAATCGTTTGGTTACTAGCCCTGAATGTCAGCAAGACGGTTAACCTACTAACACATGCTGCAGGTGAATCGTTTGGTTACTAGCCATGAATGTCACCAAGACGGTTAACCTACTAACACATGCTGCAGGTGAATCGTTTGGTTACTAGCCCTGAATGTCAGCAAGACGGTTAACCTACTAACACATGCTGCAGGTGAATCGTTTGGTTACTAGCCATGAATGTCAGCAAGACGGTTAACCTACTAACACATGCTGCAGGTGAATCGTTTGGTTACTAGCCATGAATGTCACCAAGACGGTTAACCTACTAACACATGCTGCAGGTGAATCGTTTGGTTACTAGCCATGAATGTCAGTAAGACGGTTAACCTACAAACACATGCTGCAGGTGAATCGTTTGGTTACTAGCCATGAACGTCACCAAGACGGTTAACCTACTAACACATGCTGCAGGTGAATCGTTTGGTTACTAGCCATGAACGTCAGTAAGACGGTTAACCTACTAACACATGCTGCAGGTGAATCGTTTGGTTACTAGCCATGAATGTCAGTAAGACGGTTAACCTACAAACACATGCTGCAGGTGAATCGTTTCGTTACTAGCCATGAACGTCACCAAGACGGTTAACCTACTAACACATGCTGCAGGTGAATCGTTTGGTTACTAGCCATGAATGTCAGCAAGACGGTTAACCTACTAACACATGCTGCAGGTGAATCGTTTGGTTACTAGCCATGAATGTCAGCAAGACGGTTAAGCTACTAACACATGCTGCAGGTGAATCGTTTGGTTACTAGCCATGAATGTCACCAAGACGGTTAACCTACTAACACATGCTGCAGGTGAATCGTTTGGTTACTAGCCCTGAATGTCAGTAAGACGGTTAACCTACTAACACATGCTGCAGGTGAATCGTTTGGTTACTAGCCATGAATGTCAGCAAGACGGTTAAGCTACTAACACATGCTGCAGGTGAATCGTTTGGTTACTAGCCCTGAATGTCAGTAAGACGGTTAACCTACTAACACATGCTGCAGGTGAATCGTTTGGTTACTAGCCATGAATGCCACCAAGACGGTTAACCTACTAACACATGCTGCAGGTGAATCGTTTGGTTACTAGCCATGAATGTCAGCAAGACGGTTAACCTACTAACACATGCTGCAGGTGAATCGTTTGGTTACTAGCCATGAATGTCACCAAGACGGTTAACCTACTAAAACATGCTGCAGGTGAATCGTTTGGTTACTAGCCCTGAATGTCAGTAAGACGGTTAAGCTACTAACACATGCTGCAGGTGAATCGTTTGGTTACTAGCCCTGAATGTCACCAAGACGGTTAACCTACTAACACATGCTGCAGGTGAATCGTTTGGTTACTAGCCATGAATGTCACTAAGACGGTTAACCTACTAACACATGCTGCAGGTGAATCGTTTGGTTACTAGCCATGAATGCCACCAAGACGGTTAACCTACTAACACATGCTGCAGGTGAATCGTTTGGTTACTAGCCATGAATGTCAGTAAGACGGTTAACCTACTAACACATGCTGCAGGTGAATCGTTTGGTTACTAGCCATGAATGTCACCAAGACGGTTAACCTACTAACACATGCTGCAGGTGAATCGTTTGGTTACTAGCCATGAATGTCAGCAAGACGGTTAACCTACTAACACATGCTGCAGGTGAATCGTTTGGTTACTAGCCATGAATGTCAGCAAGACGGTTAACCTACTAACACATGCTGCAGGTGAATCGTTTGGTTACTAGCCATGAATGTCAGCAAGACGGTTAACCTACTAACACATGCTGCAGGTGAATAGTTTGGTTACTAGCCATGAATGTCAGTAAGACGGTTAACCTACTAACACATGCTGCAGGTGAATCGTTTGGTTACTAGCCATGAATGTCACCAAGACGGTTAACCTACTAAAACATGCTGAAGGTGAATCGTTTGGTTACTAGCCCTGAATGTCAGTAAGACGGTTAACCTACTAACACATGCTGCAGGTGAATCGTTTGGTTACTAGCCCTGAATGTCAGCAAGACGGTTAACCTACTAACACATGCTGCAGGTGAATCGTTTGGTTACTAGCCATGAATGTCACCAAGACGGTTAACCTACTAACACATGCTGCAGGTGAATCGTTTGGTTACTAGCCATGAATGTCACTAAGACGGTTAACCTACTAACACATGCTGCAGGTGAATCGTTTGGTTACTAGCCATGAATGTCAGCAAGACGGTTAACCTACTAACACATGCTGCAGGTGAATCGTTTGGTTACTAGCCATGAATGTCAGCAAGACGGTTAACCTACTAACACATGCTGCAGGTGTATCGTTTGGTTACTAGCCATGAATGTCAGTAAGACGGTTAACCTACTAACACATGCTGCAGGTGTATCGTTTGGTTACTAGCCATGAATGTCAGTAAGACGGTTAACCTACTAACACATGCTGCAGGTGAATCGTTTGGTTACTAGCCATGAATGTCAGTAAGACGGTTAACCTACTAACACATGCTGCAGGTGAATCGTTTGGTTACTAGCCATGAATGTCACCAAGACGGTTAACCTATTAACACATGCTGCAGGTGAATCGTTTGGTTACTAGCCATGAATGTCAGTAAGACGGTTAACCTACTAACACATGCTGCAGGTGAATCGTTTGGTTACTAGCCATGAATGTCAGTAAGACGGTTAACCTACTAACACATGCTGCAGGTGAATCGTTTGGTTACTAGCCATGAATGTCAGCAAGACGGTTAACCTACTAACACATGCTGCAGGTGAATCGTTTGGTTACTAGCCATGAATGTCAGCAAGACGGTTAACCTACTAACACATGCTGCAGGTGAATCGTTTGGTTACTAGCCATGAATGTCAGCAAGACGGTTAACCTACTAACTCATGCTGCAGGTGAATCGTTTGATTACTAGCCATGAATGTCACCAAGACGGTTAACCTACTAAAACATGCTGCAGGTGAATCGTTTGGTTACTAGCCCTGAATGTCAGTAAGACGGTTAACCTACTAACACATGCTGCAGGTGAATCGTTTGGTTACTAGCCATGAATGTCAGCAAGACGGTTAACCTACTAACACATGCTGCAGGTGAATCGTTTGGTTACTAGCCATGAATGTCAGCAAGACGGTTAAGCTACTAACACATGCTGCAGGTGAATCGTTTGTTTACTAGCCATGAATGTCAGTAAGACGGTTAAGCTACTAACACATGCTGCAGGTGAATCGTTTGTTTACTAGCCATGAATGTCAGTAAGACGGTTAACCTACTAACACATGCTGCAGGTGAATCGTTTGGTTACTAGCCATGAATGTCAGCAAGACGGTTAACCTACTAACACATGCTGCAGGTGAATCGTTTGGTTACTAGCCATGAATGTCAGCAAGACGGTTAACCTACTAACACATGCTGCAGGTGAATCGTTTGGTTACTAGCCATGAATGTCAGTAAGACGGTTAACCTACTAACACATGCTGCAGGTGAATCGTTTGGTTACTAGCCATGAATGTCAGCAAGACGGTTAAGCTACTAACACATGCTGCAGGTGAATCGTTTCGTTACTAGCCATGAATGTCAGCAAGACGGTTAACCTACTAACACATGCTGCAGGTGAATCGTTTGGTTACTAGCCATGAATGTCAGCAAGACGGTTAACCTACTAACACATGCTGCAGGTGAATCGTTTGGTTACTAGCCATGAATGTCAGCAAGACGGTTAAGCTAACTAACACATGCTGCAGGTGAATCGTTTGGTTACTAGCCATGAATGTCAGCAAGACGGTTAACCTACTAACACATGCTGCAGGTGAATCGTTTGGTTACTAGCCATGAATGTCAGCAAGACGGTTAACCTACTAACACATGCTGCAGGTGAATCGTTTGGTTACTAGCCATGAATGTCACCAAGACGGTTAACCTACTAACACATGCTGCAGGTGAATCGTTTGGTTACTAGCCATGAATGTCACCAAGACGGTTAACCTACTACTAACACATGCTGCAGGTCAATCGTTTGGTTACTAGCCATGAATGTCAGCAAGACGGTTAAGCTACTAACACATGCTGCAGGTCAATCGTTTGGTTACTAGCCATGAATGTCAGCAAGACGGTTAACCTACTAACACATGCTGCAGGTGAATCGTTTGGTTACTAGCCATGAATGTCAGCAAGACGGTTAAGCTACTAACACATGCTGCAGGTGAATCGTTTGGTTACTAGCCATGAATGTCAGGAAGACGGTTAACCTACTAACAGATGCTGCAGGTGAATCGTTTGGTTACTAGCCATGAATGTCACCAAGACGGTTAACCTACTAACACATGCTGCAGGTGAATCGTTTGGTTACTAGCCATGAATGTCAGCAAGACGGTTAAGCTACTAACACATGCTGCAGGTCAATCGTTTGGTTACTAGCCATGAATGTCAGCAAGACGGTTAACCTACTAACACATGCTGCAGGTGAATCGTTTGGTTACTAGCCATGAATGTCAGCAAGACGGTTAAGCTACTAACACATGCTGCAGGTGAATCGTTTGGTTACTAGCCATGAATGTCAGGAAGACGGTTAACCTACTAACAGATGCTGCAGGTGAATCGTTTGGTTACTAGCCATGAATGTCACCAAGACGGTTAAGCTACTAACACATGCTGCAGGTGAATCGTTTGGTTACTAGCCATGAATGTCAGGAAGACGGTTAACCTACTAACAGATGCTGCAGGTGAATCGTTTGGTTACTAGCCATGAATGTCACCAAGACGGTTAACCTACTAACACATGCTGCAGGTGAATCGTTTGGTTACTAGGGCCTCCACGAATCCAAAATATTCGACTCGAGTACTCGAGGTTCAAACTCGACCCGGACACGAGTACCCGACACTTAGTACTAGATCTATGATAATGAAACTAAAGAATAAAGTAAAATATATGCATCTTAATTTCAGCGCAGAACATGAATCCGAAATCATGCTGTTAAATTGCATTTAAAAACCGGTTGATGCATTCAGTATTGTGATGAATGGATGGCCAGATTAAAAATAGAAACTAGTGCATGATCATATGATTATTGTGTAACTTGTATTACTGGTTAGTTACTATTGAAATTAGTGCTCTACATTGTCTCATTTGTACGGGTACTCGAGTCCTGTGAACAGACTCGAGTCTTGCCAGACTCGGCCCGTGCCCAAGTACTCGAGTACTCGTCGAGACCCTATTGGTTACAGCCAGTATTTGCTGCTATTAATTCGTTATTTCTTTCCATTATACATTTTAGACAGAAAATGGTCCTGTACCGTTAAATGTCACTGACCTGTAGTGATCGGGTGTAAAGAATCAGGACTGAAGGCAGTCTTCACAATTAGCTGGAACTCGTCTAACTGAGGAGAGATTTGTCTGAGGCGAGTCTTCTGTCGTTCTGCTTGTTAAACCAGTGGTCGGTGGAAATCAGAGAAATATGTACGTCAATGGCCAGCTAGGATACAAGGACATTGAACCTTTCTGAGGAGAGATTTGTCTGAGCGAAGTTTTGTTTCGTTCTGGTTATTAAATCAAATAGATATTTATGTCAGTGACAGCTGCTGGGCTATGTAAGTCACAGTCGTGTTCGTTCACGAGACAATTCGCCCGTTAGTCATATGTGGAGAGGTGGATATGGTCCGCCCACACGTGTGTCGATCGATGGCTAGACTAGCACGTTTTATATTGTAATAAAGTCATAATCGAACTCACTTAAAGGGACTAACCCCAGTTTTGTATTGTAATAAAGTCATAATTGAACTCACTTAAAAAGACTAACCCTATTTTTGTATTGTAATAGTCATAATTGAACTCACTTAAAAGGGACTAACCCTAGTTTTGTATTGTAATAGTCATAATTGAACTCACTTAAAAAGACTAACCCTATTTTTGTATTGTAATAAAGTCATAATTGAACTCACTTAAAAAGACTAACCCTATTTTTGTATTGTAATAGTCATAATTGAACTCACTTAAAAAGACTAACCCTATTTTTGTATTGTAATAGTCATAATTGAACTCACTTAAAAAGACTAACCCTATTTTTGTATTGTAATAAAGTCATATTGAACTCACTTGACTAACCCTAGTTTTGTATTGTAATAGTCATAATTGAACTCACTTAAATTTTTGTATTGTAATAAAGTCATAATTGAACTCACTTAAAAAGACTAACCCTATTTTTGTATTGTAATAGTCATAATTGAACTCACTTAAAAAGACTAACCCTATTTTTGTATTGTAATAAAGTCATAATTGAACTCACTTAAAGGGACTAACCCTAGTTTTGTATTGTAATAGTCGTAATCGAACTCACTTAAAAAGACTAACCCTAGTTTTGTATTGTAATAGTCATAATTGAACTCACTTAAAAAGACTAACCCTATTTTTGTATTGTAATAGTCATAATTGAACTCACTTAAAGGGACTAACCCTAGTTTTGTATTGTAATAGTCATAATTGAACTCACTTAAAGGGACTAACCCTAGTTTTGTATTGTAATAGTCATAATCGAACTCACTTAAAGGGACTAACCCTAGTTTTGTATTGTAATAGTCATAATTGAACTCACTTAAAGGGACTAACCCTAGTTTTCTATTGTAATAGTCATAATCGAACTCACTTAAAGGGACTAACCCTAGTTTTGTATTGTAATAGTCATAATTGAACTCACTTAAAGGGACTAACCCTAGTTTTGTATTGTAATAAAGTCATAATTGAACTCACTTAAAGGGACTAACCCTAGTTTTGTATTGTAATAGTCATAATTGAACTCACTTAAAGGGACTAACCCTAGTTTTGTATTGTAATAGTCATAATCGAACTCACTTAAAGGGACTAACCCTAGTTTTGTATTGTAATAGTCATAATTGAACTCACTTAAAGGGACTAACCCTAGTCATAATCGAACTCACTTAAAGGGACTAACCCTAGTTTTGTATTGTAATAGTCATAATCGAACTCACTTGACTAACCCTAGTTTTGTATTGTAATAGTCATAATCGAACTCACTTAAAGGGACTAACCCTAGTTTTATATTGTAATAGTCATAATCGAACTCACTTAAAGGGACTAACCCTATTTTTGTATTGTAATAGTCATAATTGAACTCACTTAAAAAGACTAACCCTAGTTTTGTATTGTAATAGTCATAATTGAACTCACTTAAAGGGACTAACCCTAGTTTTGTATTGTAATAGTCATAATTGAACTCACTTAAAAAGACTAACCCTAGTTTTGTATTGTAATAGTCATAATTGAACTCACTTAAAAAGACTAACCCTAGTTTTGTATTGTAATAGTCATAATCGAACTCACTTAAAAAGACTAACCCTAGTTTTGTATTGTAATAGTCATAATCGAACTCACTTAAAGGGACTAACCCTAGTTTTGTATTGTAATAGAGTCATAATCGAACTCACTTAAAGGGACTAACCCTAGTTTTGTATTGTAATAGTCATAATCGAACTCACTTAAAGGGACTAACCCTAGTTTTGTATTGTAATAGTCATAATCGAACTCACTTAAAGGGACTAACCCTAGTTTTGTATTGTAATAGTCATAATTGAACTCACTTAAAGGGACTAACCCTAGTTTTGTATTGTAATAGTCATAATCGAACTCACTTAAAGGGACTAACCCTATAGTTTTGTATTGTATTTTTGTATTGTAATAGTCATAATTGAACTCACTTAAAGGGACTAACCCTAGTTTTGTATTGTAATAGTCATAATCGAACTCACTTAAAAAGACTAACCCTAGTTTTGTATTGTAATAAAGTCATAATTGAACTCACTTAAAAAGACTAACCCTAGTTTTATATTGTAATAGAGTCGTAATTGAACTCACTTAAAGCGACTAACCCTAGTTTTGTAAACACAGCGACGTATGCTTCACTATTCAGTTTTCATACTTTATAAAAACAAATACAATCTTACATTTTTCTTATCTAGAATATTAATTTTAGTACCCCTGGCACGGTTCTGGTTATCCACGTGTTTGTAATACTCCAAAATGCATTTTTCATAATTACCAAAAATCACGTTCGAATGGGAAGTAATGGTTATCACCACAAGCTCTAGTTATTTTAGATGCTATTTCCCTGTTTAAATATCACAGACTTTAGCTTCTTTCTGTTAAACCGTATCCAAATGTGTGCTGCACGCTTGTAGATTAACGACACTTAGTGTCAGTTTTCACTCACTTTAATTTGCGTCTGTGCCGCTAAAGTTAAAATGTTTGTCTAATATCACCACTCCCGCACATTGATTTATTAATCATCGGCTATTATCCAGATAAATTGTTCCCATTCCCGCACATTGATTTATTAATCATCGGCTATTATCCAGATAAATTGTTCCCATTGCCGCACATTGATTTATTAATCATCGGCTATTGTCCAGATAAATTGTTCCCATTGCCGCACATTGATTTATAAATCATTAGTGGTGTAACGATACACTCGAATATTCGATGCACCGAACAGCGACCTGTATCGTAGTTGTATTCGTATTCGCGGCTGCTTGAACCGAATACACGCGAATATTATAATGTAACTGCAAGTCGTATGTTTAAGCATACGGCAGTCACGCTGTTTGAATTGAAATTTAACAGCAATTATTTTATATCAAACGCAGACACGTAGGCTTACAATATATACTATTAAGACCATCATGACAATTATTAGACTGGAGTCTGGACCACTGTTTCGCAAGTCTAAAATTGACCATACGTAGAGGGTTTAGTGACAGTCTAGTTTAGACTTTGGCTGTTTCCGCTGCATTAGCACGGACATGAGGTTAGCGTTCTCGAACTTTCTGTGGCGTCCCATTTAATAATGTCCTGCAAAATTTAAATCAATTGTATGGAAATACTTCGGTTTTCCCAAATATAAAAATGGCAAGATAACAATTGTAAAAGAGACAAGTACTCTATGCAGACAGTGTCAACACGTCATATGGTTTGTTGCCTACATGTATTTTTTTCCTAAAACACGATAATGGCTGTGATACTTGTGGAATTATTTTACTGTTCCAAATAAAACAATGATATATGGATCACACGATCAATTATGGCAACATATATTGTATACCTGTCCCCACAAAACGAACCACCTTTCTGCCGAAAATCACGTGTACAATTCACAGATCTAATTTTAGTAACTGCTGGCTTTATTGGTTTATATTAAATTATTATAATTCAGGGTATCACCTTTGATAGCTAAGGTATACCATTCCATCTATTAATTGATTCCATTTTGAAATAAATCAAAGGTAAATAAAAAATGGAATGATTAGTTGGCGAAGATACAGAAAGTCAAATTATAAGCTGCTGGAAGTGAACTCGGTAGAGACATTCACGAAACGAAATCGACAGAGGTTTTCCGAGGTACATTCGGTAAACCTCGGCCAATTTCGTTTAGCTACAAAACGCAATCGTTATATTATTGTTTAAATAAATAATAATATATACAGAATTAATGTTTTAATTATTTTATGGCGTTTTGGCGAATTTGAAGCGAAGTTTATTTCCATAATTGTATTTCAATTCATATTTTGCTAATTGGTGAAACAGAGGTTTAAAACAACTATTTCTAACTATAATACAAAGTATTAAAAATATTGTAATTGATTAAAGAATAGACCCTTTTGCTTGACATTATCAAGATTATTTGTGGCTGTTCACTGTTCACTTTATTTTGTATTTTGATGTTTTAAGCACAGAGAATTGCACTTTATTTTGAATAAATAACTAAATAAATATATATATATATTTTTTTTTTTTTTGGGGGGGGGGGGGGAGATAAACTGTGTACATGCAGCTGAGTAAGCAAATGCATCATAATACCATGTTTTAATTATTATTTGTGAATTTCTGACTTGTCAACACGTTTTTGCCTATATGCATTGCATTCGTGAATAAATAGTTCCCATTCCCGCACATTGATTTATTAATCATCGGCTATTGTCCAGATAAATTGTTCTCATTCCCGCACATTGATTTATTAATCATAGTAGTTGAATACGTTTTGTCTGTTAAACAATCCATTCGTGGTAAGCCGCCGCACGTGTTGCTGGTAGGTACTGTGTCTGTATTGCGATGGGCAACTTTACTTTTCAGTGCTAGCTTCAACCCAGAATTAGTGCATTAATGCACAAAGTTTTACCAACATAATATATACAAAGTTATACCAACACCACATATACAAAGTTTTACAAAAATCTCATATACAAAGTTTTACAAACACCACATATACAAAGTGTTCCAAACACCACATCTACAAAGTTTTACAAACATCACATATACAAAGTTATACCAACACCACATATACAAAGTTTTACAAAAATCTCATATACAAAGTTTTACAAACACCACATATACAAAGTTTTACAAACACCACATATACAAAGTTTTACAAACACCACATATACAAAGTTTTACAAAAATCTCATATACAAAGTTTTACAAACACCACATATACAAAGTGTTACAAACACCACATATACAAAGTTTTACAAACACCACATATACAAAGTTATACCAACACCACATATACAAAGTTTTACAAACACCACATATACAAAGTTTTACAAACACCACATATACAAAGTTTTACAAACACCACATATACAAAGTTTTACAAAAATCTCATATACAAAGTTTTGCAAACACCACATATACAAAGTGTTACAAACACCACATATACAAAGTTATACCAACACCACATATACAAAGTTTTACAAACACCACATATACAAAGTTATACCAACACCACATATACAAAGTTTTACAAACACCACATATACAAAGTTATACCAACACCACATATACAAAGTGTTACAAACACCACATATACAAAGCTATACAAACACCACATATACAAAGTTATACAAACATCACATATACAATGTTTTACAAACACCACATATACAATGTTTTACAAACACCACATATACAAAGTTATACAAACACCACACATACAAAGTTATACCAACACCACATATACAAAGTTATACAAACACCACATATACAAAGTTTTACAAAAATCTCATATACAAAGTTTTGCAAACACCACATATACAAAGTGTTACAAACACCACATATACAAAGTTATACCAACACCACATATTCAAAGTTTTACAAACACCACATATACAAAGTTATACCAACACCACATATACAAAGTTTTACAAACACCACATATACAAAGTTATACCAACACCACATATACAAAGTGTTACAAACACCACATATACAAAGCTATACAAACACCACATATACAAAGTTATACAAACATCACATATACAATGTTTTACAAACACCACATATACAATGTTTTACAAACACCACATATACAAAGTTATACAAACACCACACATACAAAGTTATACCAACACCACATATACACAGTTATACAAACACCACATATACAAAGTTTTACAAACACCACATATACAAAGTTATACAAACACCACATATACAAAGTTTTACAAACACCACATATACAATGTTTTACAAACACCACATATACAAAGTTATACAAACATCACATATACAATGTTTTACAAACACCACATATACAATGTTTTACAAACACCACATATACAAAGTTATACAAACACCTTATATACAATGTTTTACCAACACCACATATACAAAGTGTTACAAACACCACATATACAATGTTTTACAAACACCACATATACAATGTTTTACCAACACCACATATACAAAGTGTTACAAACACCACATATACAAAGTTTTACCAAAACTACATATACAAAGATATACAAACACCACATATACAATGTTTTACAAACACCACATATACAAAGTTATACAAACACCTTATATACAATGTTTTACCAACACCACATATACAAAGTGTTACAAACACCACATATACAATGTTTTACAAACACCACATATACAATGTTTTACCAACACCACATATACAAAGTGTTACAAACACCACATATACAAAGTTTTACCAAAACTACATATACAAAGATATACAAACACCACATATACAATGTTTTACAAACACCACATATACAAAGTTATACAAACACCACATATACAAAGTTATACAAACACCACATATACAAAGTGTTACAAACACCACATATACAATGTTTTACCAACACCACATATACAAAGTGTTACAAACACCACAGATACAAAGTTTTACCAAAACCACATATACAAAGTGTTACAAACACCACATATACAATGTTTTACCAACACCACATATACAAAGTTTTACAAGCACCACATATACAATGTTTTACAAACACCACATATACAAAGTTATACAAACACCACATATACAATGTTTTACAAACACCACATATACAAAGTTTTACCAAAACCACATATACTAAGTTTTACAAGCACCACATATACAATGTTTTACAAACACCACATATACAAAGTTTTACAAGCACAACATATACAATGTTTTACAAACACCACGTACAAAAAGTTTTACCAAAACCATATATACAAGTTTTACAAACACCACATATACAATGTTTTACAAACACCACATATACAATGTTTTACCAACACCACATATACAAAGTTTTACCAAAACCACATATACAAAGTTTTACAAGCACAACATATACAATGTTTTACAAACACCACATATACAATGTTTTACAAACACCACATATACAAAGTTTTACCAAAACTACATATACTAAGTTTTACAAGCACCACATATATAATGTTTTACAAACACCACATATACAATGTTTTACAAACACCACATATACAAAGTTTTACCAAAACCTCATATACAAAGTTTTACAAACACCACATATACAATGTTTTACCAACACCACATATACAAAGTGTTACAAACACCATATATACAATGTTTTACCATAAATACATAAGCAGATACTGAATTTGTTCATATGGCATCACGAATACATCATATAGATGATGATTTTTAGATGAATGGCGAAGCTGCAGTATTAGCTATTAGTGTGGGACTAATTGACGGCCGTGATCCACGCTTGTTGTCAGCTGAGCTATCTCGGTTCTACCCGAGCCCGGGGTACACGGAACCTGCAAGTGTATGCATGGTAATCAGCCCCCATATGGAGTATTTGTCTCTGTGTATGTTTGTGATGCCATGTGAGCAAATGTCTTTGTCTCTGTTTATGTTTGTGAAACCCTATGAACAAATGTATTTGTCTGTGTACAGTATTGTGAAGCCCTATGAACAAACGTCTTTGTCTATGCGTATATGTGTGCCATGTCCTGTGAACAAAAGTATTTGTGTATATGTTTGTGATGTCCTGTGAACAAAATTATTTGTGTATGTTTGCGATACCCAGTGAACAAAAGTCTTTGTGTATATGTTTGCAATGCCCTGTGAACAAGTCTTTGTATATATGTTTGCGATGTCCTGTGAACAAAAGTCTTTGTGTATATGTTTGCGATGCCCTGTGAACAAAACGTCTTTGTGTATATGTTTGTGATGTCCTGTGAACAAAAGTCTTTGTGTATATGTTTGTGATGCCCTGTGAAGAAAAGTCTTTGTGTATATGTTTGCGATGTCCTGTGAACAAAAGTCTTTGTGTATATGTTTGCGATGCTCTGTGAACAAAAGTCTTTGTGTATATGTTTGCGATGTCCTGTGAAGAAAAGTCTTTGTGTATGTTTGTGATGCCCTGTGAATAAGTCTTTGTGTATATGTTTTTGATGCCCTGTGAACAAAAGTCTTTGAGTATATGTTTACGATGCCCTGTGAACAAATGTATTTGTGTATATGTTTGTGATGTCCTGTGAACAAAATTCTTTGTTTATATGTTTGTGATGCCCTGTGAAGAAAAGTATTTGTTTATATGTTTGTGATGTCCTGTGAACAAAAGTCTTTGTGTATATGTTTGTGATGCCCTGTGAAGAAAAGTATTTGTTTATATGTTTGTGATGTCCTGTGCACAAAAGTCTTTGTGTATGTTTGTGATGCCCTGTGAATAAAAGTATTTGTGTATATGTGTGTGATGCCCTGTGAAGAAATGTCTTTGTGTATATCTTTGCGATGCCCTGTGAATAAAAGTATTTGTGTATATGTTTGAGATGTCCTGTGAACAAAAGTATTTGTGTATGTTTGCGATACCCAGTGAACAAAAGTCTTTGTGTATATGTTTGCGATGCCCTGTGAACAAGTATTTGTGTATATGTTTGTGATGTCCTGTGAACAAAAGTCTTTGTGTGTATGTTTGTGATGCCCTGTGAACAAAAGTCTTTGTGTGTATGTTTGTGATGCCCTGTGAACAAAAGTATTTGTGTGTATGTTTGTGATGACCTGTGAACAGAAGTCTTTGTGTGTATGTTTGTGATGCCCTGTGAACAGAAGTCAAGTCAGACCATGTTAACATGCGTATTACAGCTGTCCTGTGAACAGAAGTCAAGTCAGACCATGTTAACATGCGTATTACAGCTGTCCTGTGAACAGAAGTCAAGTCAGACCATGTTAACATGCGTATTACTGCTGTCCTGTGAACAGAAGTCAAGTCAGACCATGTTAACATGCGTATTACAGCTGTCCTGTGAACAGAAGTCAGACCATGTTAACATGCGTATTACAGCTGTCCTGTGAACAGAAGTCAGACCATGTTAACATGCGTATTACAGCTGTCCTGTGAACAGAAGTCAAGTCAGACCATGTTAACATGCGTATTACAGCTGTCCTGTGAACAGAAGTCAAGTCAGACCATGTTAACATGCGTATTACAGCTGTCCTGTGAACAGAAGTCAGACCATGTTAACATGCGTATTACAGCTGTCCTGTGAACAGAAGTCAGACCATGTTAACATGCGTATTACAGCTGTCCTGTGAACAGAAGTCAAGTCAGACCATGTTAACATGCGTATTACAGCTGTCCTGTGAACAGAAGTCAAGTCAGACCATGTTAACATGCGTATTACAGCTGTCCTGTGAACAGAAGTCAGACCATGTTAACATGCGTATTACAGCTGTCCTGTGAACAGAAGTCAGACCATGTTAACATGCGTATTACAGCTGTCCTGTGAACAGAAGTCAGACCATGTTAACATGCGTATTACAGCTGTCCTGTGAATCACGATCATATTTTCAAATCAATCTTAGCGCTACGAAATTGTCAAATCATCGTAAACTATGACGCCACTGTAGCATACGTCATAGTGACGTCATAGCTTACGATGTTGGTTGTTTTTATTTGCTAAGATAGCTTCGAAAAGATTGGCCCAGGTTCACAGAGAAAAGCGCCGCTCATACGGTATGATTTGCTACAGCGACAATTTCTTAGAAACTCTATAACGAGACAAGATCCGACAGCAGCACTGTACACAATGGGCGGGACTTAGCTCAGTCGATTGAGTGCTCGCCTGGTATGCTTGCGTCGCAGGATCGAACCACCTCTTTGGATCCATTCACCTGTTTGGGTTGTTTTTTTCTCGTTCCAGCCAGTGCACCACAACTGAACAAAGGCAGTGGTATGTGCTTTCTTGTTTGTGGGAAAGTGCATATAAAAGATCCCTTGATGCATTAGAAAAACTGTAGCGGGTTTTCTCTGATGACTATGAGTAAGAATTACCAAATGTTTGACATCCAATAGCCGATGATTAATTAATCGATATGCTCCAGTGGTGTCGTTAAACAATACAAACTTCTTTTTCTTCTTCCACTGTGCATGGCGTAATTGTACTACGTGAAATCGTACCGCAGACATAGAGAATACTAAACTCGTCCCCGTGAGAGACCGTTTATATTACAACGAGTGTGTTTTCGATCGTACATCACGAGCGGAAGCGAGTGATGTACGATCGACAACACACGAGTTGTAATATAAACGGTCTCTCACGGGGACGAGTATAGTATTCTATTTATTACAACGCACTACATTATTAATTTGAGTCGCCAAATAAAATGTGTGTCTCTCACTAAACAGGACACTGAACGTAAACAAAACAGCGGAGTGATTCAGAGGGCATAACCCTTCTTTGCCTATGCACTCTTTTTATACTATTAAAGTATTTATGCTTTCGCAATGTCATAGAGTCCCTCCATCCCAAAAATAAAACTAATTAAAACAAATAACACACACTAGTAGTAAACAGCTGTAAATTGTAAAGCATGTGTATACTAAAAAGCAAACAAATACATAGGAATTGAAATAATTAGTTTTGAATTTGAATGACGTCGGTATTCCAATGACGTCACTTTGCATCTCTTTACAATAACTATAAATTGGGTACATGACGTTTCCGTTTTAAGAATGCTGGAAAAATTTCAGTGCAAAATTGCTATTGATTTTTTTTTTTTTTTAACAACACACCTGTATGTGTTTGAAGAAAATCTTGTGATTAAAACATTGTACCTTTTACTAAATATGGCTTTCAAGTGAAATTACGGTAAGATATGCTACATTTATTATGTACAAAGCCAAAACAAGGGTGCGAAAAGTGATCGGAGGTCATGACCTCTCAAAAAGCATATCTCACATTGTGAGATATGAAAAATCTCTCACGGGTATCTCCGTCACCGCGGTGTAATAAACCAGTATAGCGTGTGATTGCTTAAGAATATAGTATCGTATCGTACAGTATCAGCACAGGGTGCGATAGCTTAAGAATATAGTATCGTATCGTACAGTATCAGCACAGGGTGCGATAGCTTAAGGATATAGTATCGTATCGTGCATTATAACCACAGAATGCGATTGCTTAAGCATATAGTATGGTATCGTACAGTATCAGCACAGGGTGCGATAGGTTAAGTATATAGTATCATATCGTACAGTATTAGCACAGGGTGCGTTTGCTTAAGGTTATCGCATCGTATCGTACATTATAACCACAGTGTGCGATTGCTTCAGGTTACGTATCCTATCGTATCGTGCAGTATTACCACAGTGCGATTACTTAAAGGGACATTCCTGAGTTTACTTCAATTTTTAAGATGTTATCGACTAACAGAGACTTTTTAACGATTGTGATTACATATCAAATATATTTTTTCTGCATAAAATATTAGTGGCTGTATATTAAACGTGTTTCTGATCGTTCTAATATATGTACTAGGTTAAATTTCATTTTATTTCCTAAAATATAGTTTTTGTCGTACGTACGAAATTATTTGAAGACAAAATCCAGTTTGGGCTTCTTAGAAATATTAAGACGACCAGAAACACATTGAATATACAGACACTGATATTCTAAACAAGAAAATATATTTAATATGTAAGTTTAATCGTAGAAGTATTTTATTAGTCGGAAACATCTTACAATGGAGCAAACTCAGGAATGTCCCTTTAAGTATATAGTATCGTATTGCACAGTATCACCACGTGGTGCGTTTTCTAAAAGGATATCCTATCATATCGCACAGTATCACCACAGGGTGCGATTGCTAAAGGATATCCTATCGTATCGCACAGTATCACCACAGGGTGCGATTGCTAAAGGATAGCATATCGTATCGCACAGTATCACCACAGGGTGCGATTGCTAAAGGATAGCATATCGTATCGCACAGTATCACCACAGGGTGCGATTGCTAAAGGATAGCCTATGGTATCGTGCAGTATGGTATCGTACTGTGCGGTATCACAACAGGGTGCGATTGGTTAAGTATATGGTATCGTACCGTGCAGTATCACAATAGGGTGCGATTGCTTAAGAGTGTCGTATCGTATCGTACAGTATGGCCATAGGATGTGATTGCTTAAGAATATGGTATCGTACCGCATCAGAACAGGAATACAACAGGATTAGAATAGAATAGAATAGAATAGAATAGAATAGATTAGATGATTAACGACACCCCAGCAGGAAAAAATACATCGGTTTTGCGGTGTCAAAGTATCAGCACAGGGTGCGATAGCTTAAGGATATAGTATTGTATCGTACAGTATCAGCACAGGGTGCGATAGCTTAAGGATATAGTATCGTATCGTAGAATATCAACACAGGGTGCGATAGCTTAAGGATACAGTATCGTATCGTACAATATCAGCACAGGTTGCGATAGCTTAAGAATATATATTGTATCATACAATATCAACACAGGGTGCGTTAGCTTAAGACTATAGTATTGTATCGTATAGTATTAACACAGGGTGTGATTAAGTATATAGTATCATACAGTATCACCACAGGGTGCGATAGCTTAAGGATATAGTATCGTGCCGTACCGCAGCAAATACTAGTACGCACCGTGTGAGGTGGACTTCACTTCAAGTATAAGGACTTCTTGGCCACAGAAAGGCCCCGATGTCGTATGGCGTCATTTCGGAACTCCAAATTGGAATTCTGCGGTCTCATGATCTGTCGCTGGTTTCCGCGCGTGGGGTATGACCACTTAATGGTGGTGTGAGAGGGGATTCGATTCTGTCTCTCGACTGCATGGTGTAGGACGGCAATTAAGTCTATTCTCCGGTGGAAAGAAAGGAACAAAAGAAACAAATGGCGGATCTATAAACATGAGTGCAGTGTTTACCGAGTTCAGTAATCTGTTTGTGACAGCGTTTAAATACATCAATAACCTGTTTGTTCGGGTTCCAGATGTTACATCGAGTCAATGTAACTCATTTAATGCACACGATTATTCCCACTGTAATATCAGGTGTCGCGATTATCATACTGTTAAATCAGTTAAATTATTTTGAATACAGTTTCCAGCTTCCTGTCATTTCACCATTTAGAATGAAGTTAAACTTTGTTTGGTACAAAATATTGTTTTGTTAAACGAAAGCACTAGAGCACAGTAATTTATTAATCATCGGCTATTGGACTTCAAACATATGGTCATTTTGACACAGTCATAGAGAGGAAACTCGCTAAATGTTTCCATTAGTAGCAAGTTATCTGTTATATGCACCATCTCACAGACAGTATAGCACATACCACAGCCTTTGGTGTACCAGCCCTGGTGCACTGGCTGTGACGAGAAATAGCCCACTGGGCCCATCAAAGGTGATCGAGCCAGACCGACTGCACATCCAGCGAGCGCTTTACTACTTGGCTACGTCTCACCCCAGACCGACTGCACATCCAGCGAGCGCTTTACTACTTGGCTACGTCTCACCCCAGACCGACTGCACATCCAGCGAGCGCTTTACTACTTGGCTACGTGCCTCACCCCAGACCGACTGCACATCCAGCGAGCGCTTTACTACTTGGCTACGTCTCACCCCAGACCGACTGCACATCCAGCGAGCGCTTTACTACTTGGCTACGTCCCGCCCCAGACCGACTGCACATCCAGCGAGCGCTTTACTACTTGGCTACGTCTCACCCCAGACCGACTGCACATCCAGCGAGCGCTTTACTACTTGGCTACGTCTCACCCCAGACCGACTGCACATCCAGCGAGCGCTTTACTACTTGGCTACGTCTCACCCCAGACCGACTGCACATCCAGCGAGCGCTTTACTACTTGGCTACGTCCCGACCGCAGACCGACTGCACATCCAGCGAGAGCTTTACTACTTGGCTACGTCCCGACCCAGACCGACTGCACATCCAGCGAGCGCTTTACTACTTGTCTACGTCTCACCCGAGACCGACTGCACATCCAGCGAGCGCTTTACTACTTGGCTACGTCCCGACCCAGACCGACTGCACATCCAGCGAGCGCTTTACTACTTGGCTACGTCTCACCCCAGACCGACTGCACATCCAGCGAGCGCTTTACTACTTGGCACTACGTCTCACGTCCCCCCAGACCGACTGCACATCCAGCGAGCGCTTTACTACTTGGCTACGTCCCACCCCAGACCGACTGCACATCCAGCGAGCGCTTTACTACTTGGCTACGTCCCGCCCCAGACCGACTGCACATCCAGCGAGCGCTTTACTACTTGGCTACGTCCCGACCCAGACCGACTGCACATCCAGCGAGCGCTTTACTACTTGGCTCACCCCTCACCCGAGACCGACTGCACATCCAGCGAGCGCTTTACTACTTGGCTACGTCCCGACCCAGACCGACTGCACATCCAGCGAGCGCTTTACTACTTGGCTACGTCTCACCCCAGACCGACTGCACATCCAGCGAGCGCTTTACTACTTGGCTACGTCTCACCCCAGACCGACTGCACATCCAGCGAGCGCTTTACTACTTGGCTACGTCTCACCCCAGACCGACTGCACATCCAGCGAGCGCTTTACTACTTGGCTACGTCCCGCCCCAGACCGACTGCACATCCAGCGAGCGCTTTACTACTTGGCTACGTCCCGCCCCAGACCGACTGCACATCCAGCGAGCGCTTTACTACTTGGCTACGTCTCCACCCCAGACCGACTGCACATCCAGCGAGCGCTTTACTACTTGGCTACGTCCCGACCCAGACCGACTGCACATCCAGCGAGCGCTTTACTACTTGGCTACGTCTCACCCCAGACCGACTGCACATCCAGCGAGCGCTTTACTACTTGGCTACGTCCCGACCCAGACCGACTGCACATCCAGCGAGCGCTTTACTACTTGGCTACGTCCCGACCCAGACCCGACCCAGACTACGACGTTCCGACCCAGACCGACTGCACATCCAGCGAGCGCTTTACTACTTGGCTACGTCCCGACCCAGACCGACTGCACATCCAGCGAGCGCTTTACTACTTGGCTACGTCCCGACCCAGACCGACTGCACATCCAGCGAGCGCTTTACTACTTGGCTACGTCCCGCCCCAGACCGACTGCACATCCAGCGAGCGCTTTACTACTTGGCTACGTCTCGCCCCAGACCGACTGCACATCCAGCGAGCGCTTTACTACTTGGCTACGTTCCGACCCAGACCGACTGCACATCCAGCGAGCGCTTTACTACTTGGCTACGTCTCGCCCCAGACCGACTGCACATCCAGCGAGCGCTTTACTACTTGGCTACGTCTCGCCCCAGACCGACTGCACATCCAGCGAGCGCTTTACTACTTGGCTACGTCTCGCCCCAGACCGACTGCACATCCAGCGAGCGCTTTACTACTTGGCTACGTCTCGCCCCAGACCGACTGCACATCCAGCGAGCGCTTTACTACTTGGCTACGTCCCGCCCCAGACCGACTGCACATCCAGCGAGCGCTTTACTACTTGGCTACGTCCCGCCCCAGACCGACTGCACATCCAGCGAGCGCTTTACTACTTGGCTACGTCTCACCCCAGACCGACTGCACATCCAGCGAGCGCTTTACTACTTGGCTACGTCCCGACCCAGACCGACTGCACATCCAGCGAGCGCTTTACTACTTGGCTACGTTCTCGACCCAGACCGACTGCACATCCAGCGAGCGCTTTACTACTTGGCTACGTCTCGCCCCAGACCGACTGCACATCCAGCGAGCGCTTTACTACTTGGCTACGTCTCACCCCAGACCGACTGCACATCCAGCGAGCGCTTTACTACTTGGCTACGTTCCGACCCAGACCGACTGCACATCCAGCGAGCGACTACTTGGTTCCCGCCCCAGACCGACTGCACATCCAGCGAGCGCTTTACGTACGTCTCGCCCCAGACCGACTGCACATCCAGCGAGCGCTTTACTACTTGGCTACGTCTCACCCCAGACCGACTGCACATCCAGCGAGCGCTTTACTACTTGGCTACGTTCACCCCAGACCGACTGCACATCCAGCGAGCGCTATACTGCACATCCAGCGAGCGCTTTACTACGACTGCACATCCAGCGAGACTTTACTACTTGGGCTATCCAGCGAGCGCTTTACTACTTGGTTACGTCTCGCCCCAGACCGACTGCACATCCAGCGAGCGCTTTACTACTTGGCTACGTCTCACCCCAGACCGACTGCACATCCAGCGAGCGCTTTACTACTTGGCTACGTCCCGCCCCAGACCGACTGCACATCCAGCGAGCGCTTTACTACTTGGGCTACGTCATCCCGAGCGCTTTACTACTTGGTTACAGACCGACTGCACATCCAGCGAGCGCTTTACTACTTGGCTACGTCTCACCCCAGACCGACTGCACATCCAGCGAGCGCTTTACTACTTGGCTACGTCTCGCCCCAGACCGACTGCACATCCAGGTGACAAACAATTGGTAACGAGCGCTTTACTACTTGGTTACGTCTCGCCCCAGACCGACTGCACATCCAGCGAGCGCTTTACTACTTGGTTACGTCTCGCCCCAGACCGACTGCACATCCAGCGAGCGTTCTCAATTGGTAGTTCTCATATGTAGTCTCAGAGAGAAAGGTCGCTATACGTTTACATAGGTGACAAACAATTGGTAGTTCTCATATGTAGCCTCAGAGAGAAAGGTCGCTATACGTTTACATAGGTGACAAACAATTGGTAGTTCTCATATGTAGCCTCAGAGAGAAAGGTCGCTATACGTTTACATAGGTGACAAACAATTGGTAGTTCTCATATGTAGTCTCAGAGAGAAAGGTCGCTATACGTTTACATAGGTGGCAAGCAATTGGTTTATATGCACTATCCACTAGACAGGAAATCGGCAACATTTTTGTTAACAAATTGTCTGCTTTTGACATTAGCATGTTGACCTAGTTTGGTATAGTTAGCCTATTTGTAAAAATATTTTGAGGAAACAATTGGTAGTTCTCATATGTAGTTTGAGGAATTTGATAACGTAGCCAAGTGGTGAAGCGCTCGCTTGATGCGCGGTCGGTGTGGGATCTACTCCCGTCGGTGGGCCCAATGGACTATTTCTCTTTCCAGCCAGTGCATCACGACTGGTATATCAAAGAGAGAAAGAGGCCGTGGTATGTGCTATCCTGTCTGTGGCTTGGTGCATATAAAAGACACCTTGCTGCTAATGGACAAAACTGTACCCGATTTCCTCCCTAAGGCTATATGTCACAATTATCAAATGTTTGACATCCAGTAGTAGATGATTAGTAAATTAATGTACTCTAGTGGTGTCCTTAAACAAAAGACAAATGTTTGACATCCAATAGTAGATGATTAGTAAATTAATGTACTCTAGTGGTGTCCTTAAACAAAAGACAAATGTTTGACATCCAATAGTAGATGATTAGTAAATTAATGTACTCTAGTGGTGTCGTTAAACAAAAGACACTTTTTGCTCCTTATATACTATTATTATGCATCTGTCTGATAATGTATACAGTTGTCATAATGTGATGCCGGTATAGCACATACTGACACGCTCAGTTTGAAACCGGATGCAGATAATTGATTCCCCTGTAACACGTGGCCGCCTGACTTCACAGATTGCAATCAATGTCACATCTGTCGCAGGTGACATACACAATGTCACATTATAATATGAGAGAGAGAGAGAGAGAGAGAGAGAGAGAGAGAGAGAGAGAGAGAGAGAGAGAGAGAGAGATGGAGACATGAGAGATATATCACGTATATATAGCAGTGATCACAGTATATCTGTCTGCTGTATTTGAGCAGCTTGACACCCATTTTTTTCTAAAGGGTAAGGGGTGGTAGTATTTATATTCGTGGCGTTTATGTCGATTAATACGCTGCAGGTAGGAGTTTTAGCCACAAATGTTACTATTGTCGTCTATGGGATTTGATTTAGTAGTATACACCCTATAATGATGATGATAACTAGTTTAACGTGCCCATATACCACTGGGGTTTCGAACACGCCCATCCCGAGTCCGACCTCCGATAAGATCGGTGGCCCGACTCGGGATAGAGGGGGGGGGGGGGGGGGAAATGGGCAGAATTTTGAAAATAGCAAGTAGTAAAAACGTTAATGGAATAAATAAAATAAATAAAAAGATTACAAGCCAAAAATAAAAAGAATTGACTGCTCGGCCGAATATTTATATAATTTGGAGCATTTTAGAAGGACAGTCCAAAATTAAATAAGAGAAAGAAGAGAGGATCGGACTATTTAATCATATAAAATAAGTTTAAAGTCCGATCAATATGTCCACGCGAGTGGCCTCGTTAAGGCCGTTTGACTACGGCGTGCTGATGAGTGGAGTCGCGGCAAAACGGGGGATGAAGCGCTTCCATTTCTGGTGTTATAGATGGCTGATGACGCTTCCGTAGTCGTCGCCGAAGAGAGCCTTGATGATCCGATGAATGGTATGGCTATCCATTTCGCTGATCAGGATCGCTTGGCGGTAGACATCTCTTCGGCGTTGAGTGACGACTAGTCCCGCCTTGCCGGTTGGAGACTTGATGGAATGCAACTCAAAGTCGCTTCCACCAGGGAGGTGATGTAATTCCTCGTCCAGTGCTCCACCCAACAGCGTTGCCTTGTCCTTGTGGAAGCTGGATCTGATCTTGCCGATCTGTACTTGCCAGACAGCTTCCAAGTCCACAGGGGCCGGAGGTGGTGGTGTCTTGGGTGTTGGAGGGGAGGCCGGACCTTGTCTGGTTGGTCGCTCGGCTGAGCGACGGCCTTCCTCTTTCCAGCAGCGACTAATCGGGCCTGTGGCGTGGCACTTGGCCGTATCAGAGATACCGGCCAGTTCTGCCTAGGCCACGTGACGGTCGGCGATGGAGAGTCGCAGTGTTGAGAGGATCCCTGTCGTCTGCCGGCGGTTCCCATGGGGCTGATCGCGTCGGTCAGGTGGGCTGGGAGCGTCGTTGCAGAAGGGACCGCCGATGGCAGTTTAGCCGCCAGCTTTGGTCCCCCCCCCCCCTCCCCCCCCCCCCGTGCCGTTCTACTCTTCCTTATTAAATTAAACACTACGGCGTACTCTTCTTTATTACTCACTACGGCGTACTCTTCTTTATTAAACACTACGGCGTGCTCTTCTTTATTAAACACTACGGCGTGCTCTTCTTTATTAAACACTACGGCGTACTCTTCTTTATTAAACACTACGGCGTACTCTTCTTTATTAAACACTACGGCGTGCTCTTCTTTATTAAACACTACGGCGTACTCTTCTTTATTAAACACTACGGCGTGCTCTTCTTTATTAAACACTACGGCGTACTCTTCTTTATTAAACACTACGGCGTACTTTATTAAACACTACGGCGTGCTCTTCTTTATTAAACACTACGGCGTGCTCTTCTTTATTAAACACTACGGCGGCGTCTTTATTAAACACTACGGCGTACTCTCCTTTATTAAACACTACGGCGTGCTCTTCTTTACACTACGGCGTACTCTTCTTTATTAAACACTACGGCGTACTCTTCTTTATTAAACACTACGTACTCTCCTTTATTAAACACTACGGCGTGCTCTTCTTTATTAAACACTACGGCGTACTCTTCTTTATTAAACACTACGGCGTGCTCTTCTTTATTAAACACTACGGCGTGCTCTTCTTTATTAAACACTACGGCGTGCTCTCCTTTATTAAACACTACGGCGTACTCTTCTTCATTAAACACTACGGCGTGCTCTTCTTTATTAAACACTACGGCGTGCTCTTCTTTATTAAACACTACGGCGTGCTCTTCTTTATTAAACACTACGGCGTGCTCTCCTTTATTAAACACTACGGCGTGCTCTTCTTTATTAAACACTACGGCGTGCTCTTCTTTATTAAACACTACGGCGTGCTCTTCTTTATTAAACACTACTACTTTATTAAACACTACGGCGCTCTTCTTTATTAAACACTACGGCGTACTCTTCTTTATTAAACACTACGGCGTACTCTTCTTTATTAAACACTACGGCGTACTCTTCTTTATTAAACACTACGGCGTGCTCTTCTTTATTAAACACTACGGCGTACTCTCCTTTATTAAACACTACGGCGTAAACACTCTACTCTTTATTAAACACTACGGCGTACTCTTCTTTATTAAACACTACGGCGTGCTCTTCTTTATTAAACACTACGTCGTACTCTTCTTTATTAAACACTACGGCGTGCTCTTCTTTATTAAACACTACGGCGTGCTCTTCTTTATTAAACACTACGGACGTACTCTCCTTTATTAAACACTACGGCGTGCTCTTCTTTATTAAACACTACGGCGTGCTCTTCTTTATTAAACACTACGGCGTACTCTCCTTTATTAAACACTACGGCGTACTCTTCTTTATTAAACACTACGGCGTGCTCTTCTTTATTAAACACTACGGCGTGCTCTCCTTTATTAAACACTACGGCGTACTCTTCTTTATTAAACACTACGGCGTGCTCTTCTTTATTAAACACTACGGCGTGCTCTTCTTTATTAAACACTACGGCGTCTCTTCTTTATTAAACACTACGGCGTACTCTTCTTTATTAAACACTACGGCGTACTCTCCTTTATTAAACACTACGGCGTGCTCTTCTTTATTAAACACTACGGCGTACTCTTCTTTATTAAACACTACGGCGTACTCTTCTTTATTAAACACTACGGCGTGCTCTTCTTTATTAAACACTACGGCGTGCTCTTCTTTATTAAACACTACGGCGTGCTCTTCTTTATTAAACACTACGGCGTACTCTTCTTTATTAAACACTACGGCGTGCTCTTCTTTATTAAACACTACGGCGTACTCTCCTTTATTAAACACTACGGCGTGCTCTTCTTTATTAAACACTACGGCGTACTCTCTTTATTAAACACTACGGCGTGCTCTTCTTTATTAAACACTACGTGCTCTTCTTTACTAAACACTACGGCGTACTCTCCTTTATTAAACACTACGGCGTGCTCTCTTCTTTATTAAACACTACGGCGTGCTCTCTTTATTTTATGCTCTTCTTTATTAAACACTACGGCGTACACTACCTTTATTAAACACTACGGCGTACTCTTCTTTATTAAACACTACGGCGTACTCTTCTTTATTAAACACTACGGCGTACTCTTCTTTATTAAACACTACGGCGGCTTTATTAAACACTACGGCGTGCTCTCTTTATTAAACACTACGGCGTACTCTTCTTTATTAAACACTACGGCGTACTCTTCTTTATTAAACACTACGGCGTACTCTTCTTTATTAAACACTACGGCGTACTCTTCTTTATTAAACACTACGGCGTACTCTCCTTTATTAAACACTACGGCGTGCTCTTCTTTATTAAACACTAACACTACGGCGTACTCTTCTTTATTAAACACTACGGCGTGCTCTTCTTTATTAAACACTACGGCGTACTCTCTTTATTAAACACTTTATTATTAAACACTACGGCGTGCTCTTCTTTATTAAACACTACGGCGTGCTCTCCTTTATTAAACACTACGGCGTACTCTCCTTTATTAAACACTACGGCGTACTCTTCTTTATTAAACACTACGGCGTAAACACTCGGCGTACTCTCTTTATTAAACACTACGGCGTGCTCTTCTTTATTAAACACTACGGCGTGCTCTTCTTTATTAAACACTACGGCGTACTCTTCTTTATTAAACACTACGGCGTACTCTCCTTTATTAAACACTACGGCGTGCTCTTCTTTATTAAACACTACGGCGTGCTCTTCTTTATTAAACACTACGGCGTACTCTTCTTTATTAAACACTACGGCGTACTCTTCTTTATTAAACACTACGGCGTACTCTTCTTTATTAAACACTACGGCGTGCTCTTCTTTATTAAACACTACGGCGTACTCTCCTTTATTAAACACTACGGCGTGCTCTTCTTTATTAAACACTACGGCGTACTCTCCTTTATTAAACACTACGGCGTACTCTTCTTTATTAAACACTACGGCGTGCTCTTCTTTATTAAACACTACGGCGTACTCTCCTTTATTAAACACTACGGCGTGCTCTTCTTTATTAAACACTACTCTTCTTTATTAAACACTACGGCGTGCTCTTCTTTATTAAACACTACGGCGTAAACACTCTGCTCTTTATTAAACACTACGGCGTGCTCTTCTTTATTAAACACTACGGCGTACTCTTCTTTATTAAACACTACGGCGTCTCTCTTTATTAAACACTACGGCGTGCTCTTCTTTATTAAACACTACGGCGTGCTCTTCTTTATTAAACACTACGGCGTGCTCTTCTTTATTAAACACTACGGCGTGCTCTTCTTTATTAAACACTACGGCGTAAACACTACGCTCTTCTTTATTAAACACTACGGCGTACTCTTCTTTATTAAACACTACGGCGTACTCTTCTTTATTAAACACTACGGCGTACTCTTCTTTATTAAACTTTATTAAACACTACGGCGTACTCTTCTTTATTAAACACTACGGCGTACTCTTTATTAAACACTCTACTTATTAAACACTACGGCGTGCTCTTCTTTATTAAACACTACGGCGTCTTCTTTATTAAACACTACGGCGTGCTCTTCTTTATTAAACACTACGGCGTACTCTTCTTTATTAAACACTACTTTATTAAACACTACGGCTCTCTTCTTTATTAAACACTACGGCGTGCTCTTCTTTATTAAACACTACGGCGTACTCTCTTTATTAAACACTACGGCGTACTCTCCTCTTCTTTATTATTAAAAACACTACGGCGTACTCTTCTTTATTAAACACTACGGCGTGCTCTCCTTTATTAAACACTACGGCGTGCTCTTCTTTATTAAACACTACGGCGTACTCTTCTTTATTAAACACTACGGCGTGCTCTTCTTTATTAAACACTACGGCGTGCTCTTCTTTATTAAACACTACGGCGTAAACACTCTACTCTTTATTAAACACTACGGCGTGCTCTTCTTTATTAAACACTACGGCGGCTCTTCTTTATTAAACACTACGGCGTCTCTCTTTATTAAACACTACGGCGTGCTCTTCTTTATTAAACACTACGGCGTGCTCTTCTTTATTAAACACTACGGCGTACTCTCCTTTATTAAACACTACGGCGTGCTCTTCTTTATTAAACACTACGGCGTACTCTTCTTTATTAAACACTACGGCGTACTCTTCTTTATTAAACACTACGGCGTGCTCTTCTTTATTAAACACTACGGCGTACTCTTCTTTATTAAACACTACGGCGTACTCTCCTTTATTAAACACTACGGCGTGCTCTTCTTTATTAAACACTACGGCGTGCTCTTCTTTATTAAACACTACGGCGTACTCTTCTTTATTAAACACTACGGCGTGCTCTTCTTTATTAAACACTACGGCGTGCTCTTCTTTATTAAACACTACGGCGTACTCTCCTTTATTAAACACTACGGCGTGCTCTCTCTTTATTAAACACTACGGCGTACTCTTCTTTATTAAACACTACGGCGTAAACACTACTCTACTCTTTATTAAACACTACGGCGTGCTCTTCTTTATTAAACACTACGGCGTAAACACTCTACTCTTTTTATTAAACACTACGGCGTGCTCTTCTTTATTAAACACTACGGCGTGCTCTTCTTTATTAAACACTACGGCGTGCTCTTCTTTATTAAACACTACGGCATACTCTCCTTTATTAAACACTACGGCGTGCTCTTCTTTATTAAACACTACGGCGTGCTCTTCTTTATTAAACACTACGGCGTACTCTTCTTTATTAAACACTACGGCGTGCTCTTCTTTATTAAACACTACGGCGTCTCCTTTATTAAACACTACGGCGTACTCTCCTTTATTAAACACTACGGCGTGCTCTTCTTTATTAAACACTACGGCGTGCTCTTCTTTATTAAACACTACGGCGTACTCTTCTTTATTAAACACTACGGCGTGCTCTTCTTTATTAAACACTACGGCGTGCTCTTCTTTATTAAACACTACGGCGTACTCTTCTTTATTAAACACTACGGCGTACTCTTCTTTATTAAACACTACGGCGTGCTCTTCTTTATTAAACACTACGGCATACTCTCCTTTATTAAACACTAACACTACGGCGTACTCTTCTTTATTAAACACTACGGCGTGCTCTTCTTTATTAAACACTACGGCGTGCTCTTCTTTATTAAACACTACTACTCTTCTTTATTAAACACTACGGCGTACTCTTCTTTATTAAACACTACGGCGTGCTCTTCTTTATTAAACACTACGGCGCTCTTCTTTATTAAACACTACGGCGTACTCTCCTTTATTAAACACTACGGCGTGCTCTTCTTTATTAAACACTACGGCGTGCTCTTCTTTATTAAACACTACGGCGTGCTCTTCTTTATTAAACACTACGGCGTGCTCTTCTTTATTAAACACTACGGCGTACTCTTCTTTATTAAACACTACGGCGTGCTCTTCTTTATTAAACACTACGGCGTGCTCTTCTTTATTAAACACTACGGCGTGCTACGGCGTACTCTTCTTTATTAAACACTACGGCGTGTACTCTTCTTTATTAAACACTACGGCGTGCTCTTCTTTATTAAACACTAAACACTACGGCGTACTCTTCTTTATTAAACACTACGGCGTGCTCTTCTTTATTAAACACTACGGCGTGCTCTTCTTTATTAAACACTACGGCGTGCTCTTCTTTATTAAACACTACGGCGTGCTCTTCTTTATTAAACACTACGGCGTGCTCTTCTTTATTAAACACTACGGCGTGCTCTTCTTTATTAAACACTACGGCGTGCTCTTCTTTATTAAACACTACGGCGTACTCTTCTTTATTAAACACTACGGCGTGCTCTTCTTTATTAAACACTACGCGTGCTCTTCTTTATTAAACACTACGCGTACTCTTCTTTATTAAACACTATTAAACACTACGGCGTAAACACTCGTGCTCTTTATTAAACACTACGGCGTGCTCTTCTTTATTAAACACTACGGCGTACTCTCCTTTATTAAACACTAACTCTTCTTTATTAAACACTACGGCGTACTCTTCTTTATTAAACACTACGGCGTGCTCTTCTTTATTAAACACTACGGCGTGCTCTTCTTTATTAAACACTACGGCGTACTCTTCTTTATTAAACACTACGGCGTGCTCTTCTTTATTAAACACTACGGCGTGCTCTTCTTTATTAAACACTACGGCGTGCTCTTCTTTATTAAACAACACTACGGCGTGCTCTTCTTTATTAAACACTACGGCGTACTCTTCTTTATTAAACACTACGGCGTACGGCTCTTCTTTATTAAACACTACGGCGTGCTCTTCTTTATTAAACACTACGGCGTGCTCTTCTTTATTAAACACTACGGCGTGCTCTTCTTTATTAAACACTACTACTCTTCTTTATTAAACACTACGGCGTGCTCTTCTTTATATTAAACACTACGGCGTGCTCTTCTTTATTAAACACTACGGCGTGCTCTTCTTTATTAAACACTACGGCGTAAACACTCTCCTTTATTAAACACTACGGCGTACTCTTCTTTATTAAACACTACGGCGTACGGCTCTTCTTTATTAAACACTACGGCGTGCTCTTCTTTATTAAACACTACGGCGTACTCTTCTTTATTAAACACTACGGCGTGCTCTTCTTTATTAAACACTACGGCGTACTCTCCTTTATTAAACACTACGGCGTGCTCTTCTTTATTAAACACTACGGCGTGCTCTTCTTTATTAAACACTCTGCTCTTTATTAAACACTACGGCGTACTCTTCTTTATTAAACACTACGGCGTGCTCTTCTTTATTAAACACTACGGCGTACTCTTCTTTATTAAACACTACGGCGTGCTCTTCTTTATTAAACACTACGGCGTACTCTTCTTTATTAAACACTACGGCGTGCTCTTCTTTATTAAACACTACGGCGTACTCTTCTTTATTAAACACTACGGCATGCTCTTCTTTATTAAACACTACGGCGCTCTTCTTTATTAAACACTACGGCGTACTCTTCTTTATTAAACACTACGGCGTGCTCTTCTTTATTAAACACTTCTACTTCTTTATTAAACACTACGGCGTACTCTTCTTTATTAAACACTACGGCGTACTCTTCTTTATTAAACACTACGGCGTGCTCTTCTTTATTAAACACTACGGCGTACTCTTCTTTATTAAACACTACGGCGTACTCTTCTTTATTAAACACTACGGCGTGCTCTCCTTTATTAAACACTACGGCGTACTCTTCTTTATTAAACACTACGGCGTGCTCTTCTTTATTAAACACTACGGCGTGCTCTTCTTTATTAAACACTACGGCGTGCTCTTCTTTATTAAACACTACGGCGTGCTCTTCTTTATTAAACACTACGGCGTACTCTCCTTTATTAAACACTACGGCGTACTCTTCTTTATTAAACACTACGGCGTACTCTCCTTTATTAAACACTACAGCGTGCTCTTCTTTATTAAACGTACGGCGTGCTCTCCTTTTATTAAACACTACGGCGTGCTCTTCTTTATTAAACACTACGGCGTGCTCTCTTTATTAAACACTCTTTATTAAACACTACGGCGTGCTCTTCTTTATTAAACACTACGGCGTACTCTTCTTTATTAAACACTACGGCGTGCTCTTCTTTATTAAACACTACGGCGTGCTCTTCTTTATTAAACACTACGGCGTACTCTTCTTTATTAAACACTACGGCGTGCTCTTCTTTATTAAACACTACGGCGTACTCTTCTTTATTAAACACTACGGCGTGCTCTTCTTTATTAAACACTACGGCG
>NC_054710.1:916887-966887 GCF_016097555.1 Gigantopelta aegis
GTCTCTAAAAACTTTCCGTTTGTCTTACCCATACATGCATGTACCTGACTACATTTATACATAAACTTTACAAACTATTCTAATGGAGTATTGCTATAACTTTGTATGCTATTCTTGACTGCTGAACATTTTTCAAAATCAAAGTTCTGTTTTAAAAAATCTGCAATAGGTTGCATTAAAATAGTATAGCAGTTTATTACACATTTAGTAGTAAAAATCTGAGAGGCGCAAATGCAAGTCATTTTAACTTCTTTAACTTTGTATGCAAGCATTAACATGCATTTAACAGAGATGAAAATTAATATCCTGTTACTGATCTCCTAGGGGAGTGGCAGTCCTAACAACTAGCACATGCTTGTTGTTCATGAAAGTGACATCGACTTGGCATAACGTCCTTTCGACTACCGTGTGCAGAGATACGATTTTGATAACAGAATATGGTTTTCTCATTCAGATTTAGTTACTTCGCACCCATGATAACGTAATTAGTATGTATGTAGCTGTAGAAATGTTTTTCACGTCTCAGGATGTAGAAACCTTTTCACGTATGTAGCTGTAGAACGTTTATCATGTCTGTAGCTGTAGAACGTTTATCATGTCTGTAGCTGTAGAAAGTATTTTTCTCGACTGTGCCTGTAACAAGGTTTTAACGTCTGTAACAAGGTTTTAACGCCTGTAACAAGGTTTTAACGTCTGTAACTGTAGAACGTTTTTTTATGTCTCTAGCTGTAGAAAGGTTTTAATATGTGTAGCTGTAGAAATGCTTTATGTCTCTAGCTGTAGAAATGTTTTAATGTGTGTAGCTGTAGAAATGCTTTATGTCTCTAGCTGTAGAAAGGTTTTAATGTGTGTAGCTGTAGAAATGCTTTATGTATCTAGCTGTAGAAAGATTTTAAAGCTGCAATGTCTGGTTTCAATCGTATATAATCAAGTTCTAAGTTCAAATACAAGCATAACTGCACTTTTAATTCACTTGCGAGTTGTCGTCATTAACGCATATCGTTAACTGCTTACTAGCCAGTTAGAACAATTCTCACCATTTTGTAATACCGAGCGGATTCTAGCAGCCACTTCCTAGCATCCAATTACGCTAGCAGCCAATTTAAGCAGACACGCATGGCGACGTTCTAAACACCGGACTCATGCGCCTTTTATAATGTGTGTTGTGGTGTGGGCTATACGAAACTAGTTGAACATCCTACATTACCGTAGTACAGACTGATTTTTAAAGTGATACTTCAGATATTATAAAAGTGCTTAATAAAACGGTTAAGTTGTATTTATACGGATATTAGTAACAATAAGATTGTGAAAATGAGTCTTGGTTGTTATTTTGTTTTTGTGTTGTTATTATATAAATATACTCTTTAAAACTCTAAAATTCTTAAGTTGTAGTGAATAATAAAAATTAGCATAACAGTTTGTTTAAAAGTGTGTGAAATACAGGTAACAATCGAAAAGCGTATGATTCCGGTGTTTAGAACGTCGCCATGAGGGTCTGCTGAAATTGGCTGCTAGCGTAATTGGCTGCCAGGAATTGGCTGCTAGAATCCACTCGGTTTTTGTAATGCAACAATAGCCGAACCGTACTATTTTTAGCCCAGAGGGAGCCCGGCAAAAGTGTCCCACTTTCAAAATAGTAGGTTTATTTTTAACTTAGAAAAGCCAGTGTAGTGAAACCAATTCGGAGTGCGGCGTCTTATATGCACCAAACGTAATGGGATTTTCTGTTCTAAATGCTTAAATAATAAAAAATATTCCAGACAATGCACGTTTAATGTGTTTAGCTGTAGAAAGGTTATAATATGTGTAGCTGTAGAAAGGTTTTAATGTATGCAGCTTTAGAAAGGTTTTAATGTGTGTAGCTGTAGAAATAGCTGTAGAAAGGTTTTAATGTGTGTAGCTGTAGAAAGGTTTTTCAAGTATGTAGCTGTAGAAAATGATTAATGTCTCTAGCTGTAGAAAGGTTTTAATGTGTGTAGCTCTAGAAAGTTTTAATGGGTGTAACTCTAGAAAGGTTTTAATGGGTGTAACTCTAGAAACGTTTTAATGTGTGTAGCTATAGAAAGGTTTAATGTGTGTAGCTCTAGAAAGTTTTAATGGGTGTAACTCTAGAAAGGTTTTAATGGGTGTAACTCTAGAAACGTTTTAATGTGTGTAGCTATAGAAAGGTTTAATGTGTGTAGCTGTAGAAAGGTTTTAATGTGTGTAGCTCTAGAAAGTTTTAATGGGTGTAACTCTAGAAAGGTTTTAATGGGTGTAACTCTAGAAACGTTTTAATGTGTGTAGCTATAGAAAGGTTTAATGTGTGTAGCTCTAGAAAGGTTTAATGGGTGCAACTCTAGAAAGGTTTTAATGGGTGTAACTCTAGAAACGTTTTAATGTGTGTAGCTATAGAAAGGTTTAATGTGTGTAGCTATAGAAAGGTTTAATGTGTGTAGCTATAGAAAGGTTTAATGTGTGTAGCTCTAGAAAGTTTTAATGGGTGTAACTCTAGAAAGGTTTTAATGGGTGTAACTCTAGAAACGTTTTAATGTGTGTAGCTGTAGAAAGGTTTTAATGTGTGTAGCTGGTGAAAGGTTTTAATGTATGTAGCTGTAGAAAGGTTTTAACGTGTGTAGCTGTAGACAGGTTTTAATGTGTGTAGCTGTAGACAGGTTTTAATGTGTGTAGCTGTAGAAAGGTTTTAATGTGTGTAGCTGTAGACAGGTTTTAATGCGTGTTGCTGTAGAAAGGTTTTAGCTGTAGAAAGGTTTTAATGTGTGTAGCTGTAGAAAGGTTTTAATGTGTGTAGCTGTAGACAGGTTTTAATGTGTGTAGCTGTAGACAGGTTTTAATGTGTGTAGCTGTAGAAAGGTTTTAATATGTGTAGCTGTAGAAAGGTTTTAGCTGTAGAAAGGTTTTAATATGTGTAGCTGTAGAAAGGTTTTAATGTGTGTAGCTGTAGACAGGTTTTAATGTGTGTAGCTGTAGAAAGGTTTTAATGTGTGTAGCTGTAGACAGATTTTAATGTGTGTAGCTGTAGACAGCTTTTAATGTGTGTAGCTGTAGAAAGGTTTTAGCTGTAGAAAGGTTTTAATGTGTGTAGCTGTAGAAAGGTTTTAATGTGTGTAGCTGTACTCAGAAAGGTTTTAATGTGTGTAGCTGTAGACAGGTTTTATTGTGTGTAGCTGTAGAAAGGTTTTAATGTGTGTAGCTGTAGAAAGGTTTTAGCTGTAGAAAGGTTTTAATGTGTGTAGCTGTAAAAAGGTTTTAATGTGTGTAGCTGTAGAAAGGTTTAATGTGTGTAGCTGTAGAAAGGTTTTAAAGTGTGTAGCTGTAGACATGATTTATATCTCTAGCTTTAGAAAGGTTTTAATGTGTGCAGCTGTAGAAAGGTTTTAATGTGTGTAGCTGTAGACAGGTTTTAATGTGTGCAGCTGTAGCAAGGTTTTAATGTGTGTAGCTGTAAAAAGGTTTTAAAGTGTGTAGCTGTAGAAAGGTTTTAATGTGTGTAGCTGTAAAAAGGTTTTAAAGTGTGTAGCTGTAGAACGTTTTTTCAGGTATGTAGCTGTAGAAACGTGTTAATGTGTGTAGCTGTAGACATGATTTATATCTCTAGCTGTAGAAAGGTTTTTCAAGTATGTAGCTTTAGAAAGGTTTTATTGTGTGCAGCTGTAGAAAGGTTTTAATGTGTGTAGTTGTAGAAAGGTTTTAATGTGTGTAGGTGTAGAAACATTTTAATGTGTGTAGCTGGTGAAAGGTTTTAATGTGTGTAGCTGTAGAAAGGTTTTAATGTGTATAGCTGTAGACAGGTTTTAATGTGTGTAGCTGTAGAAAGGTTTTAATGTGTGTAGCTGTAGACAACTTTTAATGTGTGTAGCTGTAGACCGCTTTTAATGTGTGTAGCTGTAGAAAGGTTTTAGCTGTAGAAAGGTTTTAATGTGTGTAGCTGTAGAAAGGTTTTAATGTGTGTAGCTGTAAAAAGGTTTTAAAGTGTGTAGCTGTAGAAAGGTTTTAATGTGTGTAGCTGTAAAAAGGTTTTAAAGTGTGTAGCTGTAGAACGTTTTTTCAGGTATGTAGCTGTAGAAACGTGTTAATGTGTGTAGCTGTAGACATGATTTATATCTCTAGCTGTAGAAAGGTTTTTCAAGTATGTAGCTTTAGAAAGGTTTTAATGTGTGCAGCTGTAGAAAGGTTTTAATGTGTGTAGCTGTAGAAAGGTTTTAATGTGTGTAGCTGGTGAAAGGTTTTAATGTGTGTAGCTGTAGGGAGGTTTTAATGTGTGTAGCTGTAGAGAGGTTTTAATGTGCGTAGCTGTAGAAAGGTTTTAATGTGTGTAGCTGTAGAAAGGTTTTAATGTGTTTAGCTGTAGAAAGGTTTTAATGTATGTAGCTGTAGAAATGCTTTATGTCTCTAGCTGTAGAAAGGTTTCAATGTGTGTAGCTGTAGAAAGGTTTTAATGTGTGTAGCTATAGAAAGGTTTTAATGTGTGTAGCTGTAAAAAGGCTTTAATGTGGGTAGCTGTAGAAAGGTTTTAATGTGTGTAGCTGCTGAAAGGTTTTAATGTGAGTAGCTGTAGGGAGGTTTTAATGTGTGTAGCTGTAGAGAGGTTTTAATGTATCTAGCTGTAGAAAAGTTTTAATGTGTGTAGCTGTAGAAAGGTTTTAATGTGCGTATCTGTAGAAAGGTTTTAATGTGTGTAGCTGTAAAAAGGTTTTAATGTGTGTAGCTGTAGAAAGGTTTTAATGTATGTAGCAGTAGAAAGGATTTAATGTGTGTAGCTGTAGAAAGGATTTAATGTGTGTAGCTGTAGAAAGGTTTTAATGTGTGTAGCTGTAGAAAGGTTTTAATGTGCGTAGCTGTAGAAAGGTTTTAATGTGTGTAGCTGTAAAAAGGTTTTAATGTGTGTAGCTGTAGAAAGGTTTTAATGTATGTAGCAGTAGAAAGGATTTAATGTGTGTAGCTGTAGAAAGGATTTAATGTGTGTAGCTGTAGAAAGGATTTAATGTGTGTAGCTTTAGAAAGGTTTTAATGTGACGAGAACATTATCACTCTTCAACTGTCGGGGCGGCACGTAGCCCGAGTACTACACGCGTGAAGAGAGCATTATCACTCTTCAACTGTCGGGGCGGCACGTAGCCCGAGCACTACACGCGTGACGAGAGCATTATGACTCACCTTCAACTGTCGGGGCGGCACGTAGCCCGAGCACTACACGCGTGAAGAGAGCATTATCACTCACCTTCAACTGTCGGGGCGGCACGTAGCCCGAGCACTACACGCGTGAAGAGAGCATTATCACTCACCTTCAACTGTCGGGGCGGCACGTAGCCCGAGCACTACACGCGTGAAGAGAGCATTATCAGTCACCTTCAACTGTCGGGGCGGCACGTAGCCCGAGCACTACACGCGTGAAGAGAGCATTATCACTCAGCTTCAACTGTCGGGGCGGCACGTAGCCCGAGCACTACACGCGTGAAGAGAGCATTATCACTCACCTTCAACTGTCGGGGCGGCACGTAGCCCGAGTACTACACGCGTGAAGAGAGCATTATCACTCTTCAACTGTCGGGGCGGCACGTAACCTAGTGGTAAAATGTACGCCTGATATGTGCACCAGTCGTGGTGCACGTTCTGGAACAACAAATATACCAATGCGCTCATCGCCGAGGACCGTCCACTGATCAGGCGAACGCTTTTACGACTGGGCACCGTCCCTACCCATTATATCGTAAGACAGTAACCAATTATGCTAGTGTCCGACTAACAACTGTCACGACGACGTTGGCCAAGTCACCGATCTCACGACTGACCAGTTGCTAGTCTGAGCGCTCTTACGACTCTACGCTCCGATGACCGATTAGTTGTTTATCGTAAGTTAGGAGTGGGGGGTCATTACAACGCAACCGTCGCGTTGACCAACTCCGTCATGACAGTTGACAGTCTGACCATAGCATTAATATCTATTTATATACTTCTTCTTTTTTTACTTTCTTTTCTTTATTTCCTGCTGTGTTAGCGTCTGCCGCTTACTGGATCGGACTGTTAGCTTACGACAACGTGGATTTTGACGCTACTTGGTTAACCAGGAAGAAACTCTGAGGCAAGAGAAGTGATTGGCCGTGGGATGCCACACAGACCAACGATCGAGGCGTGTTCGTCAGCAAGCGAACGGGAAGGTGGTTGTGGAAGAGACAGAAGTGTAGTTCCAAGAACTTTTTCATTTGTCAATGTATCGTCTGTCCATAAGCGTACAAGACTGGGTGGGAGAGGATGCAGGTGAACGGGAAGGTGGTTGTGGAAGAGAGTATTTAGGAACTTGTTCATTTGTCAATATACCGTCTGTCCATAAGCGTACAAGACTGGGTGGGAGAGGATGCAGGTGAACGGGAAGGTGGTTGTGGAAGATACTATTTAGGAACTTGTTCATTTGTCAATGTATCGTCTGTCCATGCGCGTACAAAGACTGGGTGGGAGAGGATGCAGGTGAACGGGAAGGTGGTTGTGGAAGATACTACTTAGGAACTTGTTCATTTGTCAATATACCGTCTGTCCATAAGCGTACAAGACTGGGTGGGAGAGGATGCAGGTGAACGGGAAGGTGGTTGTGGAAGATACTATTTAGGAACTTGTTCATTTGTCAATATACCGTCTGTCCATAAGCGTACAAGACTGGGTGGGAGAGGATGCTGGTGAACGGGAAGGTGTTTGTGGAAGAGAGTATTTAAGAACTTGTTCATTTGTCAATATACCGTCTGTCCATAAGCGTACAAGACTGGGTGGGAGAGGATGCAGGTGAACGGGAAGGTGGTTGTGGAAGAGAGTATTTAGGAAGTTGTTCATTTGTCAATATACCGTCTGTCCATAAGCGTACAAGACTGGGTGGGAGAGGATGCTGGTGAACGGGAAGGTGGTTGTGGAAGAGAGTATTTAGGTACTTGTTCATTTGTCAATATACCGTCTGTCCATAAGCGTACAAGACTGGGTGGGAGAGGATGCTGGTGAACGGGAAGTTGGTTGTGGAAGAGAGTATTTAGGAACTTGTTCATTTGTCAATATATGCGCTGTTTGTTTCCATAACATTCCGAAAATGGGAGTTATTTTGGCAATTATGTTGGTTTGGTTTTTTTTTTTACTTTGATATCACAGAGCTCGAACTTAACGGCGGCAATCGCAGTTGGTGACATATAAACTGCCGTCGGTTGGGGGCGTCACCGATGGCACTTTTGTGTCGCCGGATAAAAATTACTGCCGTCGGTAAAGCTCCTCTACGACGGCAAAATGTACAAATGTGTATGAACATTACCTGCCAGTATTTAACACGGGCGTTTGGGTCCTGGTTGGAGTTAGCGTTTGTTTAGTTAGTACCACGCGATGGAACTATATTTAGTGATGCGCGTACCCTGTGTTGTTGTATTATATACGTTCTCACTGTATTTTACCTGCTTGCTTTCGTGTTATGCTGCCCCTTTTCATGTTTGGCAGCCCATTTCTTTTTCTGCACGCCTCTTTATTTTTCGGCATCCTGTTATAATCTGCAGCACTCAGCTCCGCTATTTAAAAATGCACACTTTTTTCAAACTGAAAATCATCGATCAGTCTGCACACTGGAAATCAAAGGAAATAAGCCGTGCTGTGTACGATAGCGCAAGTGACGAAACACTGCAGTAGCTTACGACAGTTACTGTAGCGTAATTTAACACTATTTTTTAACAGCCTCTGTTGTGCCCCATACCAGTATCCAATTGTATATTTGATACACACAATGACAGTTATATTTTATTTTAGCAATGAAAACATTTTATTCTTATCATTTCGACAATCTCCGACTGAAAAAGCGACTTATTTGGCGCCAAATTTGTCACGTGATTAGAACGGTAATTCTGTCTTTTGTGTCCACTAACTCATGTCTGATATTTTAACTTGCAGATTTAGTTGTTCGTAACGGATGATTTTTGCTTACTGTCAATAATTTTTTTTTATTCAGCAATTCCTTATAAAATATTAGAAACGTTTAAATACTGACAGATAATGTTCATACACATTTGTACATTTTGCCGTCGGTGAGGAGCTTTACCAGGCTTTTATCAGGTGGCACAAAAGTGCCATCGGTGACGCCCCTAACCGACGGCATTTTATATGTCACCAACGGCAATTGCCGTCGTTCCCGCCGTTAAGTTCGAGTTTGACAGTCAATATGCTCTAGGGGTGTCGTTAAACAAAACACAATTAATTTTGTTTTTTGTTTTTAAATAATGGGTCGCGTTACCAAATATTGCCAATTTTTGGAGACCACACCACGGCTTATAATAGACTATCAGATGGACTATGATATAGGGATATGGCCACTTTTGGAGACCACACCAGGGCTTATAATAGACTATCAGATGGACTATGATATAGGGATATGGCCACTTTTGGAGACCACACCACGGCTTATAATAGACTCTCAGATGGACTATGATATAGGGATATGGCCACTTTTGGAGACCACACCAGGGCTTATAATAGACTATCAGATGGACTATGATATAGGGATATGGCTTTTGGCACCAGTTTTCAGAAAACAAAACCAGTAAAGTTTGGAAAACAATTTATGTAAAAAATTCACTTTTTTGTTTCATTAACATGCTAATTTTAAAAAAACAAACATTTATGATCAAAATATATAATGTTCATGATTACTGTAATTAAATGGTTACTTTAGTTTTAACACGTTTGCTCATCATAAGAACTAACAGTTAACATTATTATGCAGCTATTTATTTAGAAATATGCATTTATTGAAATAAAAATCTGCTGGGGGAAACGTGGCAATATTTGGCCACCACATCAGGGCCTATGATAAACCAGACATAATACGCCTTCAAATTACGACAATATAGCCACGTGACTAATGGAGGCAATCAGCTGAAGTTTTAAACCTCTTTTTTGCAACTGTTCGTTTGAATAGTTTCGTAGCCAAAAAAAAAAAAAAAAAAAAAAAAAAATTTAATTAAAAAAAACAAAAAAAACAAAACAAACAACGACAACACTAACCAACGAACCATTTTGTTTATTTAATAAACAAAATCCACTAAATTCAGTAAGCAACAGAATGCAGTTATTCATTAACCAACAAAATCCCCATGTTCATTAATCAATACAATTCACATATTAATCAAACGTACGTTAATTTGGAATGGATATTGGTGCGGGTGGGGAGGTGGAGTGGGGTGGGGGGTGGGTGGGTAGAGTATACCCTCTCAGTTTACCTGATGTGCATAATGCTGCCTAAAGTTTCAATACAAAGTGCCGTTTCTTCTGGTGGAAAACAATAAAAATAAATAAAATAATTATAAACTAAACAAGTCTCTGGGAGAGAAAACCATGAAGAACCTCAAAGAGCTATAAATGAGTCTTTGTTAGAAGGACAACAACCCATGGCGCTATTGTCCGGGAGGTTACGACATGCACAGTTTTAAAGACAAGAACGGGTCAAATATATAGAACGTGGACAGTTTGTTTTCAAGTCACTGATTGGTAGGAGCATGGGGTTATATTGGGATCGTTTGACCAAACAGAACATTGGCAAATATTATTATAAATAAAATTATAAAATGTTTGCTTGGAAATAGCAATGCGACTACTATGAAGTGAACTCTTTGTTAAGTAAGGTGTAACAGATGTCCATGTTCTGAACTGGTTGTTTCGTTTCAGCCTATTTTCATTTCCAGTCTTGATATTCTTCCGGTTTACTCGTTTAAAAACAATTATCCTCGGTAATTACATTAAACAAATGTGTAGGATCTATGTTTACAAAGTGACTTTATCATTTATTGATATCAATAAGGTCAGGCTTTTATTTCTCAAATTTGACTTGACGCCTATGGCTCCGACTTTGAGAATTTTAGCGGTGTTTTACAACAACAACAAAAAAGAAAAAAGAAAAGAAAAAAGGACAAGAAAAAAGAAAAGAAAAATCAGTTTTATTTCAAAAACATCTCATTAAGCTAAGTTAGAATTTAAAAAAAAAGAAGTAATACTATACATATACTTGCATTTATTTAAATTACTAATACTATATCTAGTTTGCATTATTGAACGTTATGGGGAGGGAAAGGGTATTTGTCAAGTGTTAGGTATCATTTTCAAAATATGTCTTTATATAATAATACAAATAGGAATTGTTTACATTCAGATTGGGAATTTGTTCTCCAAAATAGGGAATAAAACGCAACATAGTCTTTAGGGAAAGGTACCGATTATCGGAGTCTAGAAAGATAGCTGGTAAATCCCGAACAACTCACCTATTTCACGTGTAAACAAGAACGAACTAATAACAATAAACAATAGAAAGGTTATTGAAAATATTATCAAGGTTTCTGGCAGAGGGTACGGAGGGTGGAATTACGTACACTAAACATTAATTAATTGATATAATTTTTTAGATAGGTGATATATATATATAAAAATAATGTGTTAAAGCTGATTTGCAGTGTCCAATACCAACACATTATTAACAAAATAGCCCCATAGTAGAGATACTTATCATCTGTTTTGTTTTTATTACGTACCCACAAATTATCTTCTGGCAGAGAGCCTGATTAATGATATTGCAATATATATATATATATTTAAATAATGCATTAAACAATAGCGATTGCAACAAAACATCATATGCAGATTTCTGCTAATATAAATGCAGAACAAGCAATTAAGAAGAAAACAAGACACCACTTAGAGAAAAATATGAACATCGACACGTACTACATCTGTCGAACGTTTCTTAACGCGGGCGTTTCCGACATGTTTCACTGTGAGCGTTAAGAAAGGAATTGGTCACCGTTAGCAAACCGAACGTTAGTTAACTTCACTTAAAAGTCGCTAGCGGTGAACAAATACAGACACAATATTTGGGCATATCTGACAAACCTTTTTCAATGGCATAAACTTATCAGTGAAATGCCCCTTTTTACCAGTACTTTTGCTACAAAAATGTATATGAGATACCTACCAAAGTTGTCTCTTAAATACAGCAGAATGCAGGAAATGGTATCTTAAATGATCTAGAATTCAAACAATTTCCGGGGGGGGGGGGGGGGGTGCCCCCGGACACCCTAGCACTACCTCGCGTTGCTCGGGACAACGTTCGCCTCTCCAATATTAATTGGCTTCCAATGTCTCTGCAAATAAGGCTGTCATACTTTTCGAATTTGGCTTTGCACACAAAACCGTCAACAATTCGTTATGCTTTTAAAAAATTAAAATGTGTATATCATTAATGTAATTTGGAGAAATCTATATGAATGTCATATCTGCAAACAGAACTATTTCTAAATATTTCGTTAATAATGTTTGATACAACTATTTATTAAAAACAAGCCATGATTTAATCTCGTTTTCTTTCGTTAATAATGTTTGATACCGAGACGACTATTTATTAAAAACAAGCCATGAATTAAACTCGTTTTCTTTCGTTAATAATGTTTGATACCGAGGCGACTATTTATTAAAAACAAGCCATGAATTAAACTCGTTTTCTTTCGTTAATAATGTTTGATACCGAGGCGACTATTTATTAAAAACAAGCTATGAATTAAACTAGTTTTCTTTCGTTAATAATGTTTGATACCGAGGCGACTATTTATTAAAAAGAAGACATGAATTAAACTCGTTTTCTTTCGTTAATAATGTTTGATACCGAAGCGACTATTTATTAAAAAGAAGCCATGAATTAAACTCGTTTTCTTTCGAGGCTAAACGTTATGAGGATATGCTATTTTTCAAAAACATACTAATTATTTTAATACCTAATTTGTACTGTTTGAGGACTATTTCAGAATACTATCAAACTAAGCATTGCTGTTGTTTTGTTTGGACATTCTTAAAAATGTTTACATATTAAAATAATGAGGCTTACAACAAGAAAATGTCCGCCGTGTATGTTTGCCTTAAGAAACGTAAGATAGATTCCACATGGAGATATTCTGTGGACATAACCAGAAACCTCCACGTAATGACGCTAGCCAGGTATCCAACGCTGGAAACTGACATATATAAAATGTACATTGTTTGTCCTTTAACTCTAAACAAGGACAAAAATCCAAGATAACCAAAAAACTTCAAATGACAACAATAGCAAGATACCCAAAACTTGAAAGTGGCGTATACACAATGTACGTTGTTTATACTTTAAAACCAGGACAGAAATCCAAGATAATCAGAACACTTCAAGTGACAAAGCTGACTACTTGCTCAACACTTGAAAGTGGCGTATGTAAAATGGACTTTGTTTGTCCCTTTAAAAACAAGGAAAGAAATCCACGATAACCAGAAAACGTTTATTTTATTGACAAAGCTACCCACTTACCCAACACTTGAAACTGACATATCCAAAATGAACTTTGTTGTTTAAAAACAAAGAAGGAAATTCAAGATAACCATAACACTTTTATTTAAGTGACAAAGCTGGAACTTACCGAATGCTTGAAACTGACATATATAAAATGTACTTTGTTTATCTTTTAACTCAAAGATAACCAGAAAATGTTTATTTAAGTGACAAAGCTAGCAACGTACCGAACGCTTGAAACTGGCATATATAAAATGTACTTTGTTTATCCTTTCACTCAAAGATAACCAGAAAACGTTTAAGTGACAAAGCTAGCAATGTACCGAACGCTTGAAACTGACATATATAAAATGTACTTTGTTTATCCTTTAACTCAAAGCAAGAACAAATTCGAAAATCGCGTGCAACTTTTGATCTACCAGGTTATCACTGTTTTGACTTTTGGTTCTCCGCTTATTTACTTTTTATTTCATGTGTAATTCTCGCCCACGTCTGCGCAGCTATGTGTGCACGCACATGCTTCATTCGAACAACCTTGGAAGAGTTTGTACTCCACAGCTTTGTCATCAATCGGAATATATCGGTCTTTTTCCTTACGTCCTTACGATTCGATACACTGCGGACGATTTCATCCCTGACATTTACATTTTTTCGAGTTTCAGTCTTTAACTTGGTAAAGATGCAGAAAATTGAGTTTTATTGACTCGCATTGGCAATTGCAATTGTTTGCAGTGACAAATTTTATCAAATATCGAATCAGCAATAATATGTTTGAAATATAATAGTAAATTCTGTTTTCATAACATCAAGCGTGTTGTCAATTTAATCAATTTACATCTTGCATACTACAGCAGCGATTGTGTAACTATGGTATAATATCATCTTTCTTTTGGCCAACTGAAACTGAATTCAACTAAAACATTTATGACCAAATTAGCCAAATTTCCTAATAATGTTTTGGATCCAGCTTAAACCCTGGTTACTCAATACTTAAAACTAATGTATATAAAGTGTACTTTCTTTGACATCTATCTGAAAACCAGGACAGAAATCAAAGGTAACCAGCATACTTCAAATGGCAACAATATTATAGCAAGTTACCTAACGCTTGAAACTGACGTATATAAAGTGTATTATGTTTGTCCTTTGACTGAAAACAATGAGAGAAACCCAAACTGGAAAACTTCAAGTCACAAAGAAAGAGTGTTACACAATCCTTGAAACTGAAGTATATAAAATTGATTTAGTTTGTCTTTTAACTTAAAATAAAGGCAAAAAAAAAAAAAAAAAAATCCCGCAAGATAAAGAACACAAGGTGTCGGGAGGAGTGGAGGGTTTGAAATAGTACGCTCATCTCTTTCTCCCTCAGGCTCTCACTCCCTATCTCTCTCTAAGTTTATGTCTCTCCTCACCTCTGTTCGTCCATCTCTCTCTCTCTCTCTCTCTCTCTCTCTCCCTCCCTCTTTTTATCTCGACCCTCTCTCTTCCCCCATTTTAGTATTGTTCTCTCTCTCTCTCTCTCTCTCGCCCTGTCTTCCTCCATTTTAAAGTTATTTTATCTTTCTCCCTATATCTATATATCTCCCTCACTCTCTCTCCCTCTCTCTCTCTTCCTCCATTTTAAAATTATTTTATCTTTCCCTCTATATCTATATATCTCCCCCCACCCCTCCCTCTCTCTCTCTTTCTCTCTCTCTCTATTTATCTCACCCCTCTCTCTTCCTCCATGTTAGTATTTATTTTCTGTTTCTCCCTTTGTATCGCTTTCTATCTCCATAACACTAATTATCTCTCTCTCTGTCTCTTGTCTGTCTGTCTCTCTCTCTGTGTCTCTCCTTCCCTTAGTGTCTCACTCGATCTTCCTCCCTCAATTCTGTTTCTCTACGACGCAAAGAAATGCCCATAAACCTGAATTAGTCGGAAAAGTCTACGTACATTTCTCTCTTTCTTTCAATCACTCAAACATGCATGCACTCATCTTTCAACAAACACATACACGCACATAAACGAGCACGGAAACTTGGTAGAAAAAAGTGTCATGTTTAAACTATAAACATGTTTTGACCAATAACATGGTCCAATCAACAATGTCTTCAGAGCTGAGTTAGATAAAATTCCTCAAAGTTGTAATCTGCAGTTTATATAATACAATCCAGTGAACACTATCTTCAGAGCTGAGTTAGTTGAAATACATTAAGTAGTGATCTGCAGTTTTTTATAATATGATCCAGTGAACATTGTCTTCAGAGATGAGTTAGTTGAAATACATTAAGTAGAGATCTGCAGTTTATTTTTATAATATGATCCAGTGAACACTGTCTTCGGAGCTAAGTTAGTTAAAATACATTAAGTAGTGATCTGCAGTTTTTATGATATGATCCAGTGAACATTGTCTTCAGAGATGAGTTAGTTAAAATACACTAAGTAGTGATCTGCAGTTTTTATGATATGATCCAGTGAACATTGTCTTCAGAGATGAGTTAGTTAAAATACACTAAGTAGTGATCTGCAGTTTTTATGATATGATCCAGTGAACATTGTCTTCAGAGATGAGTTAGTTGAAATACATTAAGTAGTGGTCTGCAGTTTTTATGATATGATCCAGTGAACACTATCTTCAGAGATGAGTTACTTGAAAAAACATGGATATAGTGGTCTGTTGGTTTGCAGCCAGTCTGTAAATACATAACATAAAATAAGTTACAAATACAACTTCAGGTTCCATGGTTATAAAACGTTTACAGTCTGGACTGAAGGCTGCAATAGAGTCTGACACTTGAATGTCATGACAACGCCATGCAGTCTGAATTCGTGTGACGTCATTAGATATTTCATTCTAAATTCTACAGTTATTAAGCTTGGACCCAGTTTTGGTTTAGTGGCATAAAGGAAATCTTAAACATAAAATCACCATGAACGATCAAGACCGCATTTCTCCACAATGCAGAGTATAATGCACATTTGGCAGACTAGTAGTTGATTATCTGAATGTCTATCCAGTGTCTCATCTATAGTAGTTGATTGTCTGAATGTCTATCTAGTGTCTCATCTATAGTAGTTGATTGTCTGAATGTCTATCCAGTGTCTCATCTGTAGTAGTTGATTGTCTGAATGTCTATCCAGTGTCTCATCTGTAGTAGATTGTCTGAATGTCTATCTACTGTCTCATCTATAGTAGTTGATTGTCTGAATGTCTATCTAGTGTCTCATCTATAGTAGTTGATTGTCTGAATGTCTATCTAGTGTCTCATCTGTAGTAGTTGATTGTCTGAATGTCTATCCAGTGTCTCATCTGTAGTAGTTGATTGTCTGAATGTCTATCCAGTGTCTCATCTGTAGTAGTTGATTGTCTGAATGTCTATCTACTGTCTCATCTATAGTAGTTGATTGTCTGAATGTCTATCTAGTGTCTCATCTATAGTAGTTGATTGTCTGAATGTCTATCTAGTGTCTCATCTATAGAATGTCAGCCATTACAGAGGACTATACTGGATAATATATCATTCTTATATCGCCCATATATTACTACCACTCACAGACTAGGTTACAGAGGACTGTACTGAATAATACATCATTGCTATATCGCCCATATATTACTGCGACTCACAGACTAGATTACAGAGGACTGTACTGGATAATATATCATTCCTATATCACCCATATATTAGTCACTCACATACTAGGTTACAGGGGACTGTACTGAATAATTAATACATCATTCCTATATCGCCCATATATTACTGTCACTCACAGACTAGATTACAGAGGACTGTACTGGACAGTATATCATTTCTATATCGCCCATATATTACTGTCACTCACAGACTAGATTACAGAGGACTGTACTGGACAATATATCATTCCTATATCGCCCATATATTACTGCCACTCACAGACTATGTTACAGGGGACTGTACTGGACAATATATCATTCCTATATCGCCCATATATTATTACCACTCACAGACTAGGTTACAGAGGACTATACTGGACAATATATCATTCCTATATCGCCCATATATTACTGCCACTCCCAGACTAGGTTACAGAGGACTGTACTGGACAATATATTATTCCTATATCACCCATATATTACTGCCATCCACATACTAGGTTACAGAGGACTGTACTGGACAATATATCATTCCTATATCACCCATATATTACTGCCATCCACATACTAGGTTACAGAGGACTGTACTGGACAATATATCATTCCTATATCACCCATATCAGGTGTTCACAAAAGGTGATACTATCCTACGCCACCAGTGGCACCCGTCACAAGTACTCCCAGCACAGTTGTTAAGTCTGTTACTTGTGCAGAAGTTTCATCAAGTTCAAGATATGGAATAGCATCAGCCATCACTTTGGTCAGCGATGCATCATATTTTGTAGATGTAGCCTCTAAATGTCAGCATTAAAACGTTTTGAAGGCACCCCTGGGGTCCTATGCCCTAATAACCCTGCTGGAACAACGTATGTGTCAGAATGATATGGCGCCATTTGAAAAGAGCTTGCCGTAAGGTATCTTAAAAGTGTTGGTCTCCATGTGAGATTTGGTGCGGAACATATCTCAGTGGTACAGCACTCCCTTCATGTGCGGTCAGTCTGGATATGGTCCCTGTAGGTGGGCCCATTAGGCTAGTTCTCGTCCCAGGCAGTGCATCACGACTGTGGGATGGTGTATATAAAATATTCCTTGTTGCTAACCAAAAAGAGTAGCCCATGAAGTGGCGACAGCAGGTTTTCTCTCTCAATATATGTGTGGTCCTTAACCATATGTCCGACGCAATATAATCGTAAAAAAATGTGTTGAGTATGTCATTAAATAAAACATTTCCTTCCATGTGAGATTTTGATTTGCAGGGCATTATTTTGACATGCCTCGGTTGACCGAGTCCGTAAAGTACACACCCTGTGCATGTGAAAGAACAACAATCATTGTACACACCCTGTGCATGTGAAAGAACAACAATCACTGACAGTAAAAAGTAATTTGTTCTCACATGGCAACGATCCAGAAGATAACCATAGAAGTTGATGCTAGATGGACTCAGGCACCTGCAACACAAGAATATGTATATATGGCTAGACATATGATATGATATGATATGATAAGTATAAATGTTACCAAAATACATTGTATTAAGCTTGACATTATGAGGTATAGTTTGAAACAAAAATGATCTAAGGGGGAAAGTATATTCTGTACTGGTTAAGCCCTCGGTACATAAATTTCGAGTTGCTTGAATAGAAAAGGAAAACATTGAAATGAATATAAATTCAGGTATGCACTTGGGATTAGTTTTTGACTGGCAAATCAGGCCAGTCACAGCAACACTCTGACTCGCCTGTACAACTTTTGAATGGCCCGCGACCGAATTTCGTTTTAAAAAAGAACTTACTTAAATTGCACTTTAAAAACATGTTATCATATCATACAAACAATAATAACACAAAAGAAGGAAACAAAACTTATTACAAACTGTTGTAATTGAATTATAATTATTATGTTGTCACGGGACCCACACAGTCAAACATCTGGAATGTTTTACCAAGGTTCGGTCTTGGAATGAATAAGGTGCTTTTATGACCGTATGACGAGGAATTAAAAAAAACAAAAAAACTAAGCTGACAGCAATCTATACAAACAATAATCACATCCACTAGAGAAATAAACATACAACACAAGTTAAATAATTATCACTGTTTAACGGGAGTAGGTCAACTCGCGCCCAAGTTGGTCAACTCGCCCCACACTGTTTAGTCAACTCATATCTTTACCATTTAAAAAATTAATATACCAACATTTTAAGCTAGTGTGCATTAAATATTGTAGAATATGCACACCAATCGGAGTCGAAAAGCCTTGCCTGATCATTCCTTTAAGGAAATAAGGGACAAACTCACAAACGTCGTTAAATTAGGCTTCACAGTTCATTGTAATAGATTATTATTTATCCGATATTAAGATCTCCCCAATATAATACCATTTAATAAGTTAGCGGAGTTTCACTGCAGTAATATTAACAAACAGAATGACACCAAAGTTGTAGACGTCGATTTTTAATTTTGCCACAATTATTTATGGACAGTAAAGTTTGGGGCGAGTTTTCCAAACACTTGGGCGAGTTGGCTTTGGGGTGAGTTGACCAGCATTTCTATCTAACACTCGCACGTGCACAGGTCAGGCAATGATAGCTGTTGCTGACCTCGTTGGCAGTGACTATTAGGTGATTGGTATAGTAGACTCGGTATATTCCGTAAGAAACGAAAACGTTCCAACACAATGTAACTTTGGCTCGTATATGTTCTAATAAACCAAATCAATTCCTGTTGCCAATAATGTTAACGTTTCCTAATAAAACTATTATAAGCAACGTATCAACACACCCAGGAAATACAGCAATAAATAGTGTGGCACCTCACATCTAATCTACCTGCAAGAAAATGGGGAGTTGGGGGTTCACATACCATTTAAGAGATTTAATTAATGTTTTTAATAGCAACCGTAATTTTTGGGGGTACCCCGCATTAGTTTCAACCTCTGGTATATACTTCATAACAACTGTATAACAAATAAAAGTGTATTTATGTATTGTCAATGGACAATTGTATTTGCAAAAATAATCAATGTCACATATTACTACCAATCACACCCACAGCTGCTTTTACTCCATAAATATTTCGCGGTGCACCTCAAACTTTGACATGGAGCTCTCTTCTTTGGTACTATGCAACCTATGCAAAAAAAATTTGCGAAACATAGGGTAGCGGAATGTGACGAGTTGTTCCGATTGTAACTAAATGGAAAGTAAAGACAGACATGGCCGAGGTGTTCCGATTGAACCTACCAATACATTTACGTGGCCGAGGTTTTCCGAATACATAATCAAAACCGGCTGAGGCATTCCGAATGTTTTTTGACTGTTCGACATACTGGGGAAGTGGTCACTATTATGTCCTATATGGGTTTGGTTGCGCAGATATTAATAGGAAACCAGTTGAAAATAATAAATAAAAAATAACTTTTCGATCTCTTACAAACATTAGTTATTTCCATGTGGCCGACATATGATAAGGTTTTAACATGCCCGACGCTATTTTGACTCGCGATCGTAAAGTGCACACCTTGGAAAATTACCACCGTGAAAACCCATATGCCAGTTATGTAATTTACAGTTCTAAATATCATACCTTAGTACATGCACTGATACTTTGCTGACGTATCATATAACAGGTAGTGTATCCAATGTTATGTAATTTACAGTTCTAAATATCATACCTTAGTACATGCACTGATACTTTGCTGACGTATCATATAACAGGTAGTGTATCCAATGTAATTAAAGTATGTGAAATGTTTCAGATCACATACTTTCAGAATTCCATAACTTTGCAAATTAAACGCGAATCCAATTAGCCAGTTCACTGCACTACGTGTATTGACATATAAGCGAACCTACTACAGCGACACTCCATAACTGACGTACGCATTAATAGTAACCTAACCCTAACATTTCTAAAGGCACTTTACATTGAAAGTTGCCGAGCATTCAGAAAACAAATTGCATTCACTAGTTTGGCTTAATGTAAGGATATCAAAAACAATGACGTTAATTAGATTTAACGTTAATTGCATTTAATTTCTGTTGCATTTTAAAACATCACCACATCACACATCCATATGTCATTTGAATATTGTGTTATGACTGACTGAAATTATAGTTAAGTATAAATGTTACCAAAATACATTGTATTAAGCTTGACATTATGAGGTATAGTTTGAAACAAAAAATGTCTAAACAGCAAAGTGTATTCTGTGCTGGTTGAGCCCACGGTACATAAATTTCGAGTCACTTGAATGGAAAAGGTAAACATTGATATAAATATAAACTGATGTCGTGGAATCCCATGCACAGTTATGTAGTTTACACTTCCTATTATCATACCTTGGTAAATGCACTGATACTTTGCTTTTGGTTGACATAACATATTTTATTTTACTTTTACTTGTTTGTATAATTTACATTTTAAACAGCACACAATTAAAACTGTCGTAACCTCCTAAACATTTGTTTCACTTATTTCTATGCCTGGAAGGTTCGTTAATATGAAAAATTAAAACAAATAAAACAAGACACATTACTTACCACCCTTTGCTGCAGCAGGAGCTAACAAGGAAAGAAAATTAAAATGTACATGAATCATTTCCGATATCTAATTATTGGATAATCTGTGTGATTAACTTCTCATTAAAAGTCACCAGTATTCAATCTGCCATTTGAATGGTTGCCCAACTTCACATCAGTGTTATTGAGAGAGAGAGAGAGAGAGAGAGAGAGAGAGAGAGAGAGAGGAGAGAGGGGGGGGAGGGAGGTAGGGTGTGGGGGCAGATACCCCTGTGGGCACCAATTGTGCTGCAATTTGTTTCTCTATGCATAGGACGGCCTATCAACCAGGAACAGGAAAATGGCTGCAGATGTGTTTTGCGATACCGAAACAGGCAAATAAATTGACCAAATTGGATATTTCTTGATCAAACATAGCCGTTTGTTATTTTTGTGATGTGGAAAGATATATTTTTCTGTTACAAGTTTAAATGTCACTCGTAATAATAATGATAATGAAAAATCAGAAATCCCCAGGACAATTAGTCCTATTTTAATAATGTATCATCAAATCAAAGTTTATCATGTTCAGAACGTCAGAAGACATGAGTAAAACGAACAGCTAAGTCCCATATATTTATTATTAAAAAAATAATAGCGATAATCACTCCCAGAAATATTATTTTGGCGATCTTATTTCTATAGCATAACATCCATTATTGCTAATTGTATTCCATATATTTATTCCACATTAAATTATTCCTTGTGGTCAGCAAAACTGAATGTATGGATTTACCTAATTACCAACATCCATTTATAGACATTGATTTTGTAGACCAGATGTACTTATATGTGTAGTCTTCATAAAAGAAAGACCAGCTCAAAGTTCAGCCAGCTAACGATTCGCAAACTATTTGATTGGTTCGCAACGTGGCCATTTGGTTTGCACCACTAATTCTTCACCTTCAAACGAACCTACGTCTCGGAATGGTGGGGCATGGGCAGTTTAACTGTTATGGGTCCTGGATGGGTTACAGTTGTATTCCTGTGTTACAACCACACCCAGCTCCAGATGTAACAGAACAATAAACCTTCACTGAAGGGATTCGAACCACGGTATCTCAGTATAACAGTTCAGAGTTGTACCAACTGTATTACTGATCACACCTTGCTCAGGACAAAACGATGACTGGAGGCAAGGTATATACTCTTACTATGAGTTAGTCTACCAATAAACTTGCAACAATGTTTCTCATAGTGGCTATATACTCTTACTATGAGTCAGTCTACCGATAATCTTACGACAGTGTTTCTCATAGTGGCTATATACTCTTACTATGAGTCAGTCTACAGATAAACTTACGACAGTGTTTCTCATAGTGGCTATATACTCTTACTATGAGTCAGTCTACAGGTAAACGTACGACAATGTTTCTCATAGTGGCTATATACTCTTACTATGAGTCAGTCTACAGATAAACTTACGACAATATTTCTCATAGTGGCTGTAATTGGGATCCTTCCTCAGTTTGTCTGCATAGCTATACGTTGAGCAAGATCCATAACGAGAGTGACTAAAGTCAAAGGACGTGCACATGGGATTGTTCTTGCAATAAGCCTTGCATGATTCAAAATCTTCACCTTCACGCCTTGATAAAACGCGGTCATAGCCCATGGCGACAAAACCAGGGAACTTAGTGTATGCACAAGTTTTATCAGCTGTAAACAAAAACAAAAATCAAGAAGAGAAACAAAGAATACTAACACACATGCATATTTGCAAACACATCGCACATGCAGATGCACCAAAACACACAATTATGTGCACATACATAAACACACACACACACACACACACACACTGCACATGTTTTTAATACTATATAATCAAATTAAAGTTTATCATGTCTAGACCATCAGAAGACATGAGTAAAATGCACAGCTAAATCCCATATATTTTTATTAAAAAATAATAGCGATAATCACTCCCAGAAATATTATTTTGGCGATCTTATTTCTATTGTATTCTATTGTATTCTGTATATTTATTCCACATTAAAATATTGTTTGTGGTTAGCAAAACTAAACGTATCGATTTACCTAATTAGCAACATCCTTTATAAACATTGATTTTGTAGATTGTGACGGGAAGCAATGTATACTATGACTCAGTCTACACATAAACTTACCACAATGCTTCTCATAGTGGTTGTAATCGTTATATTTTATCAGTTGGTCTCTAACGTCGCCGCTATAGGTGAAGCAAAACGATTGTTTATAGTCAAACGAGGTGCACCTGGGATCGCTGTCGCAATCAGCCTTGCATGATTCAAAATATTGATCTGTATGCAATGATAAATAGCTGACAGTGGCTATGACGGCTAAATTAGGGAACTCAGTGTATGCACAAGTTTCAGCCTCTGTAAACAAAAACAAAAAAAAAGAATAGAAAACAAGAATACTGACACAAATGCATATTTACACACATATCGCACATGCACCCAGACACCCAAATATACACTTCTGTGCATAAACACACATACACACACACACACACACACACATACACACACACACACACACACACAACACACACACATACACATGCACGTATACCGAAACACACACACATAACACTTATACACACATATATAAACACACACACACACACACACACACATACACGCACACACACACACCAGTGCATTCCATAATTAACATATTTACACACAAATATACTCATACACAGACAAATACAAATATATGCACACAGAAACACAAACACACACACACACACACAAACAAACACCACACACACACACAGATATATACACATATATACCCACATACATGCATACATACATACATAAATACATTAATACATACATTAATACATGCATGGATACGATTCAAGCGATTCGATGACACAGGATTGTCTCCCAGCAACGGCATGGAACATTTTGTGAGGCCAGGGCCCGATTGTTCGAAGCCTAGGTTAACTTAATCACTTATTAACACTAACTGTGAGCTAAACTCCTTAACCCAGGGTTGGCTAATCAGTGGTTCAAAAACCGTTGCTGAAACATACTTTTAACTCCGGGTTAGCAAACTCCGGGTTAGTTTCCACTAACCCAGGGTTAGTCTTCCGTAACTCAGGGTTAAGTGCAGTTGACCAATCAGTGTAAAGTAAATGTACTTCCTGTTGTTAACATTAAATTTGCGTGTCCGTACTGCTAGTGCTTCTGTAATTTTCAAAAATGAACAGCAATAAACAGAAAAGGTGAGGAATGCGATTTATTGGTAATGTTAGATACTTGTAGATTATAATGCCTAAAATATTGAAACAATTAGTGAAAACAATAAGACAAAAACTAGCGGGAGAAGGCAGTCGCAAAAAACATTCCATATTATAACTACGGTTGATGACAGGCCATTGTGGCATCATCGTTTTGGTTTCGCACACAATAAATGAATCACATGCTACTGTAATATTGTATATGTTGTATTTGACAGCTTGTATAGTTTTTAGCTTTCATCTTTTAAGCTTTTCTATACATTATGAAAAAAAAATATATACTAAGTGTCCTTGTCTGATCAATGTGAAAGAGACAATTATTTTTATTGGGGGTGAAGATTATCTAGAAAGCTATGTCTCATCGTTCGCACGTGTTTTAATTTCAATGACGTCAGTATTCGAATGACATCACTTTACATGTTCCTACAATAATAATAATAATAATAAACTAATCTAGGTATTTCTATTTTTAAAAGGCTCAAACTCTTTCAGTGTAAAATTGCTTTTTGTATGCGTGTGTAATAGTTATGAATACATATGGCTGTAATAAAAAAGCTGCAATAATTTTGTTTGTTAAAAATTGACCTAAAGTGAAATTATGGTAGGATGTTTAATAGTGTGTGTAAAAACAGGAAAAAAAGACTGACCTTGAGCTAGGAATGTCTGACGTTTCACCTCGAAGTTAGTTTGCCACTTACCAATTCGACCCCAACACATTACCAGTTCGCCCAACAAAAAAGAAGAAGGCCTGTTCGCCCCCACTTGGGGTTTGGTGTATCTGTTCTTGAACGACGATAATAAGAAATAAACATGAAACAGACTACGTGTATTATGCATCTAGGTAAAATAAGTCATGTGGTCACTGACAGCCATATTGTTTAATGTCACTTGGAAGGAAATTCAAATTCACGAAGAAAAAAAAATCTAATTATATTTTGGTCCTTACTTTAAATAAAATATATAATATTCATATATTAGTACACGTATATGTAATGCGGATTTTAATAAGCTGGAATGAGAGATGTTACAGGACAGATGCTACTAAGTCAAAAGTCATTTGATCCACGCCGACCAAACTGCCATGCTGATATTACTAGTTAACTGTAAATTAATAATTGCAGGCATTTCCTGATGGCGTTTATCTTCTTGATGCTTAATTGCTAATTACCACAAATGACCCCATTCATTAATCACTGACTAGTAAGGAAAAGACATAGAAATACATATACAATTTGCACTAATAATTCTAAAACTGTTACTTGATCACGAGTACCTTTTCGTGACCCATAGCTAAATGGCCGGTTATCAGCTTTGATTTTTACGTCAGTCAAATAGGTACCTATTCGTGTAATTTTCTAGAACCCCTGCGCCCTTTCGCATGATGAATAAATTCAACATATAAAGATGTCGAAATTATAAATTAATACTAGGTTATTTTGTTATTATCTTTAAATGAAAAATAGATCGTCTCGCTCTTGTTAAAAACTTCGCCCTCTCAAAATTTGTGAGAGAAGTGACGTCCCTCTATTTGGACCTCGCGTGATGTCTGCATAATAGTCTTATCACCAAAGCAGCAACCTAATTTCTTCTAAATAAATCCCTTTTGGATATAATTTCATTTTAATATTTAACAGACTAGATCTGTTCCCCTTTCGTGATCCTCTTGGTAAAACGAACAAACAACTTGTCACCAAAATCATATTTATTTAATATTTGACATATTAATGGGGCAGGGGGCTGGGGCGAACTCAGAAATAGTTGGGACTGCAAAATATAAAAGTCGTAGAATGGGTCCACTGACGTGATTAGATCCTATGACGCAACTACCTCAGACGAGCGCTCAACCGGCTGAGCTAGATCCCGCCTGGTCAAATTGGGAGTGAACTCACTTGGGGCGAACTGGCTTGGGGACGAAAGGTCTGGTACCTTTGACGAATGACTTGGGTCTACTCCCAGCAGTTCATGTTTTTAATTATTCATACTGTTCTTTAATGGACAATTTGATGATAAGAGACGATAAATACAGATCGATATGTTTCCCGATATTGACCACCTTCCACCCTCCCAATCCAAAAATAAAATCAATGACCAGCTATTCTGTGTTATTCATTATTTTTTTCGCGGGAATTTGACGTCACTTTAATTTATGCCGATACTCTATTTCAGCACAATTTTACATTTAAAACGCATCTAAACATACAAATGGAATCAAATTCGCCACTCTGAATCACTGGTTAGACATTTATCCACTGGTCAGAGACGCTTTAACTTTAATCCAGGGTTAGGGTATATTTAACTCAAGGTTAGCGCTAACCAACGTTTGAACAACGTATTTTTCAATCGGTGATTAAATTTAACTCTGGGTTAGGCACTTAACCCAGGGTTAGCGCTAACCCAAGTTTCGAACAACTGGGCGCAGAAGGATTTAATTATCCACTGCGCCAGTGCTTTAATATCTATGTATGTAACAGTCAACCTCGACACACATACAATATATAGATATTCATACATCAATACATACTAGCCAGTGCCAGGTCTGCCCACTGTTCCATACACGTAAGCAGGATCGACCGCGTAGATTGTAGGCCCCATGCATGTGGTTGAGTTAAAGAGCATCCTTATTTTACGGATGCCTCAATAACTCAGAGCGCATCGTAGTTAGTCTGGAATTTGCGAGCGATTCGGTACCACAGGTTCGAGTCCCAGCAATGGCATGGGACAATTTGTGGGGCCGGAAAGGATTTAATTATCCCCTGTGCCAGTGCGTTAATATATATGTATGTAACAGTCAACCTAGACATACATATTTACATGCATGCATACATACATACATACATACATACATACATACATACATACATATATATATATATATATATATATATATATATATATATATTGCACACGTCCACGTTTATACAATTTAGACGAAGGGTAAACTTCAGAACATGACGTCATTACACCAGCTGGGATGTGGTTACGTAAAACAGGTCATGGAAATAGACGTTAGAAGCTGATTCATGTGTATTTTAACTAAATGTAGTTTGTTCAGGCGCTTGTGCATCAATGCATAAAGAGAGTTGGGGACTAAACTATGGTTAGCGAAGTTTATGAAGGGTGAAAAAAAGACTCTCAGAACATCACAACAAAAATAGAGATCTGCCTTGAATAGAAGCTGCATCGATTAGAGGCCGGGTATCAGAGCATCACAAGAAAAATAGAGGCCTGCCTTGAATAGTAGCCTGCATCGATAAGAGGCCGGGTCTCAGAGCATCACGAGAAAAATAGAGGTCTGCCTTGAATAGAAGTCTGCATCGATTAGAGGCCGGGTCTCAGAGCATCACGAGAAAAATAGAGATCTGCCTTGAATAGAAGCTGCATCGATTAGAGGCCGGGTCTCAGAGCATCACAAGAAAAATAGAGGCCTGCCTTGAATAGTAGCCTGCATCGATAAGAGGCCGGGTCTCAGAGCATCACAAGAAAAATAGAGATCTGCCTTGAATAGAAGCTGCATCGATTAGAGGCCGGGTATCAGAGCATCACAAGAAAAATAGAGGCCTGCCTTGAATAGTAGCCTGCATCGATAAGAGGCCGGGTCTCAGAGCATCACAAGAAAAATAGAGATCTGCCTTGAATAGAAGCTGCATCGATTAGAGGCCGGGTCTCAGAGCATCACAAGAAAAATAGAGGCCTGCCTTGAATAGTAGCCTGCATCGATAAGAGGCCGGGTCTCAGAGCATCACGAGAAAAATAGAGGTCTGCCTTGAATAGAAGTCTGCATCGATTAGAGGCCGGGTCTCAGAGCATCACGAGAAAAATAGAGATCTGCCTTGAATAGAAGCCTGCCTTACACAAAGCCCAACTTCTGCTACTGTAGCTTTGTCAGGTTAATGGGCACATCAAAGTCCTCACTCCGTTGCTTGACGTCATAGGCTAATATAAAATCATAGAAGAATGATGTTACAACAAGGGTATATTAGAAACGTTTCCATGAACAAAAAAATAGAAGCCTGCCTTACACAAAGCCCAACTTCTGCTACTGTAGCTTTGTCAAGTTAATGGCCACATTATTGTCCTCACTCCGTTGCTTGACGTCATAGGCTAATATAAAATCATAGAAGAATGATGTTACAACAAGGGTGTATTAGAAACGTCTCTATGAACAAAAAAATAGAAGCCTGCCTTACATAAAGCCCAACTTCTGCTACTATAGCTTTGTCAGGTTAATGGGCACACTATAGTCCTTACTCCGTTGCTTGACATCATAGGCTAATATAAAATCATAGAAGAATGATGTTACAACAAGGGTGTATTAGAAACGTCTCCATGAACAAAAGAATAGAAGCCTGCCTTGCAGAGACCTGGGCCCGTACTTACAGACTCAATCTCAAATGGCATCATACACAACTATAAACGAAAACAACTTGATGCGTGTGGATTGATCAAACTGTCGTTGCCAATAGTATGTTAAAGACGAATGTATAGTCAATCATGTCAATCAAGCGAAGCGCGCCTGTCTCGAGTGGTCTTGGCTGTAGAGGATTAAGGTGATAATTACAGAATAATAGATCGCCGACTAAGCGGAATAGAATGACCCAGTGTTTGGTTGTCTGTGTTCTTACGTGGTGGAGAGCATCGCTACATAATACATAATTATAGACAGTCTGGTTAACGCCAAAGAGCATTTGTAATAATTGTTAGCGCTGTTTGTGTTTGCTCTCAAATGCGTGAAGTTTCAAACTTTAGTTTTTCTATTTATGTATCAGTTAATGTTTATCTATTACCAGTCATTTAGTTATGTAAAAAAGGACCCGGTAACGTGCGGATAGGCAGATTGGGGTTTTTTAAATGTGCTTTCCTGTCATCCAAGCAATCTCGCGTAGGCCCCAGAAATGGGGGTGGATGACCAGATTGAAGAAAGAAAATAGAGGTGCGAATCGTAAATAATTTTGTGTAAAACAAATGTACTTAATGTTATTCAGTAATTTATTTGTTAGTGGGGTGGGTGGTGTGGGGTGTTGTGACAGTGATATATTAATTTGCCTTTCAACTGGAGATGCATAGTTTTTAGAGTTCAGAGGTAGGCAGCGAAGTGCACACTTCTTATAATATTAAGTAAAATCAATCAGCTGTAATGCAGTTTCAAATTTGAACTCTTATATATTAATTTCGAAAACTCGAACTCCCTGAAACTCGAATTATTTTCATGTACCCTTCAAGATCGAGTTATCAAAGTTTGACTGTATTTGAATCTGCATTTTGACTGCTTGTTAAGTGATGTTGGAAGGATTTGTCCGATTTGTGTTTACTTTATATATTATATTTCATGAATGTGAATGAAGGGAACATGTAAAACATTTAAAACATTTAATTTTTGTCAACAGCTGTACAAGCAGGCCCGTATCAGGGTGGACATTATTGGGGGGGGGGGGGGGGAATTGAACGAGCGGTGAAGGCTCGAGTTATTTTTGGGGTCAGGGGGCATGCCCCCTCCACGCGGTGTCTTTTTGAATGAAAATGACGTCAAACTCGAATTACTTAATTTTTGATGTCCTTACAAAAAACTAAACTAAGGTCAACAAGAGTCACTTTTAGGACCCTTGCCTTGGCTTCGTACACAATAAATATAACATATCCAATGGTAATTTTTTCATATGATATATACTAAAAGGCAAAAGTTATTGTGACGCACAAGAGACAAAGATAATGGATGATACGTTTCTACTGCCGTGTATGAAACGTTATAACATGGAAACAAGCAATAACGAGCAATAGTCCATGAAAATGGTGCACCTGCCATATGCAAATGAGCCACATCACTAGAGGGAGTCCAGAGCGAAGTTCACACAGTCAGCAGCGAGTGTGTCCACCATGAGCATTGATACAGGTCTGGCACCGTCGTCTCATTGAGGGCAATAAACGCTGGAGAAAGTTCCTGGGAATGCCATTCAATTGCAGATGCGTGGTTCGGATCCATGTGTCTTGGCGAGGGGTTGTCACGGGTGGTCGGCCACTACGGGGACGGTCCCTGACCTAGTTGTTTTGTTGATATCGTTGCCATAAGTGCCATATGCTGTTTTTGTGGACGTTGAATTGACTGGCGACGTCACGCTGTGAGGTCCCAGATTCAAGCATCCCTATGACTCGCCATCTGTCTTTTTCACCGAGGCGTGGCATGACGAAACTGCATCAAACATGTCACTAATGGTGTTTTTCTGACTTGCAACTGAATGTCTGGCCTTTTATGGTGAACACTGGACAGGATTTCTCCCGAATATTGCATGTTTCTTGCACAAAGCATGCACTCGTTGAAACAACTGCTTGAATGCATTTCTTCGAGCTGTTTCATGCACATTTTCTCTGGTTTACATCCATAAATCCATTCACAAATGTATTACTCCAAACAATCCATGTCACAATAACTTTTACCTTTTAGTATATGTCAGTTTCAAGCATTCACAAATGTATTACTCCAAACAATCCATGTCACAATAACTTTTACCTTTTAGTATACGTCAGTTTCAAGCATTCAGTAAGTTCCAAACAATCCATGTCACAATAACTTTTACCGTTTAGTATATGTCAGTTTCAAGCATTCAGTAAGTTCCAAACAATCCATGTCACAATAACTTTTACCGTTTAGTATATGTCAGTTTCAAGCATTCAGTAAGTTCCAAACAATCCATGTCACAATAACTTTTACCTTTTAGTATATGTCAGTTTCAAGCATTCAGTAAGTTCCAAACAATCCATGTCACAATAACTTTTACCGTTTAGTATATGTCAGTTTCAAGCATTCAGTAAGTTCCAAACAATCCATGTCACAATAACTTTTACCGTTTAGTATATGTCAGTTTCAAGCATTCAGTAAGTTCCAAACAATCCATGTCACAATAACTTTTACCTTTTAGTATATGTCAGTTTCAAGTATTCAGTTCCTAGCTTTGTCACTTAAAGGTTATCTTGAATTTCTTTCTTTGGTTTTAAACAACACAGTTCATTTTGCATATGTCACTTTCAAGTGTTAGGTAAGTGGCTAGCTTTGTCACTTAAAGGTTATCTTGAATTTCTTTCTTTGGTTTTAAACAACAAAGTTCATTTTAGATATGTCAGTTTCAAGTGTTAGGTAAGTGGCTAGCTTTGTCAATAAAATAAACGTTTTCTGGTTATCTTGGATTTCTTTCCTTGTTTTTAAAGGGACAAACAAAGTCCATTTTACATACGCCACTTTCAAGTGTTGAGCAAGTAGCCAGCTTTGTCACTTGAAGTGTTCTGATTATCTTGGATTTCTGTCCTGGTTTTAAAGGCATACTGTCACGGATTTAATTTTCTTATTTCTCCAAAAATCGATAATAAATTAAAATTGCATCAATGTTTGGAAACCAAATCTGGCTATCGTATCACCTTAAGTGAACCATGATGGAGCGAAATCCATGTCAACTCGGCAATTTTAGTTTTTGAATTATGGACCATTGCCATAATTAAATAATTTTTACTAAATATCATTAATAGGTGGGATATGGTGTTTTCGTAGATGGTTGAATAATGTACATTTAGGGACAAATCAATTACACATTTTCTCAGGTAATACTTTGTTGGGCCATATAATAGATGAGTGGTTTGTGACAATATGCCTTTAATGTATAAACAAATGTGTGTGTGTATGTATGTGTGTGTGTGTGTCAGTTTCCAGCATTGGATAACTGGATAGCATTGTTGCGTGGAGATTTCTTGTTATGTCCACAGAATATCTCCATGTGGAATCTGCCTCACGTTTCTTAAGGCGAGCATACACGGCGGACGTTTTCTTGATGTAAGCCTCATTATTTTAATATGTAAACGTTTTCAAGAATGGCCAAACAAAACAACACCAATGCTTATTTTCATAGTATTCTGAAATAGTCCCTACACAGTACAAATTAGGTCTTGAACTAATTAGTATGTTTCTGGAAAAAAACACCCCATATCTTTATAAAATTTAGCCACGAAAGAAAACAAGTTTAATTCATGGCTTGTTTTTAATAAATAGTTGCCTCGGTATTAAACATTATTAACAAAATATTTATAAATAGTTCTGATTGCCGATATGACGAGATTTCTTCAAATTTCAATAATGATATACACATTTTATTGTTTAAAAGCATAACAAATTGTTGACGGTTTTGTGTGCAAAGCCAAATTTGAAAAGTATCACAGCCTTATTTGCAGAGGCATTGGAAGCCAATTAATATTGGAGAGGCGAATGTTAATCCGAGCAAAGCGAGGGAGTGCTAGGGGTGTCTGGGGGCATGCCCCCCCCCCCTTCCCCCCATTTTTTAAATTCTAGATGCCATTTCCTGCATTCTGCTGCATTTGAGTGACAACTTTGGTGGTATCTCATAGTACATACACATTTCTGCAGCAAAAGTACTGGTACAAAGGGTGTAGTAATTTTATAGTCAAAAGTCCCAAAGCACAAACTTCAATCAAGTAGAATTAGGTACAACCCTCGAGTTAAATAAAGAATATTGCATAGACATCATACAAAGCCAGCCAGGACATGAGTGTTGTGCCGATCATAAATAATGACTTGTTACCCATACTAATAGCTAATGTAGAAACAAACTCAAGATCCCAACGTACCTGTGAAATTACTCTCAAGTCAGTCTTGTCAGATTGTTGATGGACGGCATTGGCTCAAAGACCGAAGCCAGAAGGGAACAAAATGTTTGAGAAATATGCAGACATGTTTTATTTGATGGCCACAAGTCTGTGTTAATCAAAGCATATAAATGAAGTAAATGCGCAAATTAGATATATACAAACTCTTAAGAAGGATGTCAATACCTTATACTTCAAAGAAAACAATGATAAATTAACCAAGTCTGTGTTAATCAAAGCATATAAATGAAGTAAATGCGCAAATTAGATATATACAAACTCTTAAGAAGGATGTCAATACCTTATACTTCAAAGAAAACAATGATAAATTAACCAAGTCTGTGTTAATCAAAGCATATAAATGAAGTAAATGCGCAAATTAGATATATACAAACTCTTAAGAAGGATGTCAATACCTTATACGTCAAAGAAAACAATGATAAATTAACTCTGTGTTAATCAAAGCTTCAAATTAGATAAACAATGTCATAATATTAACCCAAGTTCCTCTTTGAAACCTTGTTTAGACTGCATTTAATGTAAAATGGGTGGTGGTGTTGGTGGTGGTGGTTTCGGTAAAGATGTTGAACAACTGAAGAACAAGCATGAGGAACAGTAGTTCGTAAATTAACTGTTTAAATATATCTGACTAAATATGGTTGCACAGTTTAGTCAGACACTGATGGATTCACGTTAGCAATTGCAAAAACATTCCTCTACATATAATATTGGAAACATACCAGAATGATGGTTTTGCTTGCTTTTTATACTCTGAGATACACTGGTACCATTTCTAGCTACCCTAAAAATGCTGGTTACTGAGAACAAACTTCAATGATTTAGGCAGTTAACTTGCAAAGTGTATGACCTGACAGTAAATAAAGTACAATATTATCTACCTGGTTAGATATAAAACATGACATGGAAACCAGCTAACACCATGAATAGGTATTTTTTTCCAATTCCAGGAAGGGATCTTTTTTATATATATCACGCAAACAGGATAGTACATACCACGACCTTTGTTATACCAGTTGTGACCACTAGCTGGAATAAAAAGTAGTTGCATGCCCCAACAACGAATGTTTTACCACTTGGCTACATCCCACCCCTAAAACAATTGGATTTCACTTTGCTGTTTTTGTCAAATAATCTTCTCAGTAAAGATCCATAGATATTAAAAGATTCCTATCGTTATATTACAGTAACGTATTATTAAACAGATTATATTTTGAACAATACTTTTCTCTCCATTGTAAATACTTATGATATGGTGGGATCTTGTTGAACTCTTTTGAGATGTGTGATATGCTGTGATGCATTCACACATCTATGGTAACAAATAATGCTCCTGATAAGACCTGGATTTTGATTGTATAACTTTTATGACGAATAGTTGCCATCTTGTTTTTGGGCCATTTTCACCATAAAAGTAAATTTTCAGATTTGTATAAACTTAATGTATCCACATAGATGTTAATGCTTATGAAAACAAAAGCTATAAAAATTGATGGAATACCAGCTGCATACTTATTATTAGGCAATTTTCCGCCATTTTGTGTTTGGCCATTTTGAATCATAAAACTAATTTCTCAGATGTCACATATATACTTGTTTGCTTTCTTAATAGGTAGGATGTGTCTTAAAATGTTTATTTCTACAGAATTAAACATATCAGCTTTTTCATATCCCCATATTTCATATCCATAAAATAAAACTGGAAGAACCATCCAGTAGAACATTTTAAGTTTACATTCGGTTGACAGATAGGTGTCGTTTGATTTTGTTAGTATAAAGTACATGCCTTTAGTAGCCTGTTGTTTCAGTCTATTCTTAGTAATTCGAAAGTTGTTTAATTTTGTAAACGTTATTCCTAAGTATTTGTATTCTTTCACAGTTTCTAATATATTATTTCCAATCTTAAAACTATGTTTGTAATCTTTAGTGTCACAGTTTCTAATATATTATTTCCAATCTTAAAACTATGTTTGTAATCTGACGTCACAGTTAAAAATCAATATTTTCCTTTTGTTACCGTTTATTTTAAATTTCCATTTACTGAAATATTAATAAAACATATTTAAGGAGTGTTGTAGGTCTGCAGCAGTGGTTAATAATAGGGCAGTATCGACAGTAACAGTGTCACTAGATTGTTATTGTATAACTGATGCCCGTTAAACAATATATAATTAGCAATCTTCAAACTAATTAGGATTGTGTCTTCTTTTTCTTCCTTTTTAAAAAGGAACATAACGTCAAAATTAGTTTTGAACTCGGAAATAAATAGTACAGAGCTGAACTTTTCAGGATAGTTGTACAATATCTTCAGTAACAAGATATATAATAGTAATAATATATCAACAGTTTATGAGGTGTGCTAACTTTTCTATAGACGTAAATGTATATTTATCGTTCGGTAACATGATTAAGCCATTAACATATTTTCATCTTCAAACTTTGAGAGCCCGTAATAAACTATCAGACGGCCATCGCACGCACATTTTAAACATTTGCGATCAGAATTTACAAGAAAAATAAGAATAAAAGTATGTATTAGTATTTAAGTTTTAAAAAATAAGAGTAAAAACAAAAATGTTAATGTAAGGATACACTGGCGTGGTTGGGTTGGTGGTGGAAACCCACAATGGGGGGGGGGGGGGGGGGGGGGGCGGGGGGGGTTAAGGACCCATACAATGTATGTATGTATGATTCTACATCATTTAATACAGTGAAAAAAGTAGTTCGACTGGAGGTTCACAATTAATCAAAATTGAGGTAGTGGTGGTTGAAAACATTTTGGGGAGAACGAAGTACCGTTCTCGACGTTCTTGACATGTTGTAACCTCCTAAACATTTGTTTGATTTATTTCGATGCCTGGAAGGTTCGTTAATATAAAAAATTAAAACAAATAAAAGAAGACACATTACTTACCACCCCCTTCTGCAGCAGGAACTAAAGAGGAAAGAAAAGAAAACTGTACATGAACCATTTCTGATACCTGATTATTGGATAATCTGTGAGCATAACTCCCCACTAAGATTCATCAGTATTCAATATGTCATTTGAATGGATGTCCAAAAATCCCCAGCAGTGTTATTGGGAATATATAATATATACCCACACACACACATACATACATAAAATAGCATATATACCTAACCTATACATTATGAATATCCATACTACATAAACATAATACACATTTAACACATACACACAAATCACACACGAGAAAGAGATAACTGAGGAGAACCAGACATTCAGAGAGGAGAGAGAGATAGAGGAGAGACACATAGGACGATGAAGAGCCGAAAGGTGCGGAGGAGAGAGAGTACCCCGTTATACACATAATAATATAATTTATAAACAGAAAAAAATAGGTTCTCCTGGTTTTTAATAAAAAATTATGATCAACACAAAGTTTATCATTGGTTCAGAGGACCATCAGAAGTATATGAGTAATTGAGTGTATAATTTAACATTTGAAACAGAACAGAGATGAAAACGAGAGATGGTGGGGGTCGTTCAAAACATTTATGTGAGAAACGAAGTTCGAACGTTCTCGCGTTAGATTGAAACGCTGTAACCTCCAGAAACGACATTTCTTGGGTCTGATATTTCTATGCTTGGAAGGATTCGTTAATATGAAGAAATTAAACAACATAAACACAACACACACATTACTTACCATCGTGATCCTCAGCAGGAACTAAGAGGAAAGAAACCAAAAAAAGACAGGAATCATTCTGATACCTGATTATTTTTGGATAATCTGGGAGCAGTAACTCCCTCCATAAGAAGAATCAGTAGTCAATGAGGTCATTTAAGGACTGTCCAAATCGACGGACAGGGAGGTTATTGACTAGAAGAAAGGAGGAGAAGGAGAATCAAGGGAGAAAGGGGGGTTAGACACGAGGGGGAAGAGGGAGAGGGAATGTAAAGAGAGGGAGAGAGGAGGGGGAGGGAGAGAAAGAGAGGGAAGAGAGAGAGAGAGAGGGGAAAGGGGGGAGGGGAAAAGAAAAAAGAGGGAAGAGGGGGGAGAGAAGATGCAGGGAAGGAGGGAAGAGGAAAGAGCGAGAGAAAACGTGAAAGTGTAGACGGGAGAGGAGGAGAAGAGAGTAGGGAAAAGAGGGAGGGGGGGGAAGGGGGAAGGGAGAGGAAAAAGGGGACAGGGAGGGGGTCGAACGGATGGGAGGCCCAAAGGCGGAGGAGGGGTTAAGAGGGAGAGAGGGGGGGCGTCGGGGGAGACGAGGAGGCGAAGGGGAGGGGGAGAGGGGGAGGGGGGGGAAAGGGGAAAGGGATCGGGAGGGGAACGGAGAAGGGGGGATGGAAAAGCTCAGAAAGAGGGAGCGGGATGAGAGGAGAGGGGGGGAGGGAAGAGAGGAAGGGGATTGTAAGGAGGGGGGAAGGGGGAAGAGAGGGGGGAAAAGAAAAGGGAGGAGAGGGGGAAGAAGAGGAAAAGAGGAAAGAAAAAAGGAGAAGGGAGGAAAGACAAAGGAGAAAGGAAGGGAGGAGGAGAAGGGATAAAGGAGAGACGAGAAGAAAAAAAAGAGGGAGAAGAAAAGAGAAACAGAGTGGGAGAGAGAAGAAAGAAAGAGGAAGAGAGAATGGAGAGGATGAGGGACGGAGAGGAGGGGGGGGGGGGGGAGGAGGAGGGGGAGAGAAAAAAAGAAAAGAAGGAAAGGGAAGAAAAAGAGGAGGAGAGGGTTGCGGAAGGAACAAGAAAGGGAGAGAGAAGAGAGAGAGGAGGAGAGGGGAAGAACATGGGGGAGGAGAGGTTGGAGATCAAAATGAAAAAGAGGAGAGGAAAAGAGGGAAAATGGTAGAATAAAAAAAGAAAAAAGAATGAGGGGAAGAGAGGGAGACCAGGAGAGGGGAGACTAAAAAAAGAGAGAGAAAAGGAGAGAGAGAGAGGAGAGTAGAAGGAGAAAAAAGAAAAAAAAGGAGGAAAAGGGAAGTAAAAGGGGAAGCGAGGAAGAGAGAAAGAAGGAGGGAAAGAGAGGAGAGGAGGGTGATGGCGAGAGGGGGAGATGAAGAGAGAAAGAGAAACGAGGGGTGAAACTGAAGAGAGGAGTCAAAGGGGGAGCAAGGGGGAGAGAGGAGAGGATGAAAGGAGAAAGCAACAGAGAGAGATGAGAAAGAAGAGAGATCAAGGTAAAAAGTAGAAAGTATCCCCGTGGGGATGCCAAGAACAGCAAAAAGACGGGAACAAGCGATGAAAGGTTTCTCTATACATTGACAAAACTATAAAGGGGAAAAAGGAAAATGGTCCAAAAGGTGGTGTTGGAATAAACAAACGGCAAATAAATTAGACCAAATGGGGATATTCCTTTATCAAACAAAGCGGTTTGCTATTTTTAATGATGTGGGAAAGACACAATTCTGTAAAGTTTAAAGTTATTGTCACTCTAATAATAATGATAATGAAAAAGAGTCCTGTTTTTTAATAAAAGTATGATCAAATCAAAGTTTTATCATGTTCAGGAAGATACCAAAGAAAACATGAGTAAGGGAGTGTAATAAAAAGGGAAAAACAGTGGAAATAGAATAAAAGAGAAGGTAAAGGTGGTGGTCGTTCAAACCATTTTATGGAGAACGAGTACCGTGTCGGCAACGGGAGAGTGAAATGTTGACAAGTGCTAAAACATTTGTTTAAGATTATTTCTATGCCTGCAAGATCGTTAAGATGGAAAAAATACAAAAACTAAAACACAGAAAGAAGACTTACCACCCGTTGCTGCAGCAGGAGCTAAAGAGGAAATAGAACAAAAAATGTAGATGAATTTTTTCTGATTACCTGATTATTGGCTAGTAGAGAAAAGTGTGTTATTAATTCTCATTAAACAGTCATCAGTATTCAATCTGTTCTTTGAAAAAGTTGCCCAACTTCAAAACAGTGTTATTGATAGAGAGAGGAGAGAGAGAGGAGAGAGAGAGAGAGAGAGAGTAGAGAGAGAGAGAGGGGAGAGGAGAGACGAGAGAGAGGAGAGGGGGGGGGGAGGGGGGCCAAGATACCCCCGTGGACCCACCAACTGAGCTGCAATTACTTGCTGATTTGTTTCCCCCTATGCATAGGATGGCCTATTCAACCAGGAAAAGGAAAATGGCTGCAGATGTGTGTTGTGATACAGAAACAGGCAAATAAATTGACCAAATTGGATATTTCTTGATCAAACACAGCCGTTTGCTATTTTTGTGATCTGGAAAGATATATTTTACTGCTAACAAGTTTAAATGTCTCCAGTACAATTAGTCCTTTTTTAATAATGTATCATCAAATCAAAGTTTATCATGTTCAGACCATCATGAGTAAAATGAACAGCCAAGTGCCATATATTTATTATTAAAAAATAATAGCGATAATCATTCACAGAAATATTATTTCGGCGATCTTTTTTGTATAGCATAACACCCATTATTGCTAACTGCATTCTATATATTTATTCCACATTAAACTATTCCCTGTGGTTAACAAAACTGAACATATCGATTTACCTAATTTCCAACATCCATTTCTAAACATTGATTTTGTAGACCAGATGTATGTGGAGTCTTCATAAAAGAAAGACCAGCTCAAAGTTCTGTCAGCTAACGATTCGCAAACTATTTGATTGGTTCGCAACGTGGCCATTTCGTTTACAACACTACATTCTTCACCCTCAATCGAACCTCGAAGCGGTGGGGCATGGGCAGTTTAGCTGTTATGGGTCCTGGGTGGGTTATAATCGTATTCTTGTGTTACAAACACACTCGGCTCCAGATGTAACATAAACAAAAAACAACGGTATTTCATTATCACTCATCAAACCTTGCTCAGGACAAAACGGTGACGGGAAGCAAGGTATATATTCTTCCTATGAGTCAGTCTACAGATAAACTTACCACAATGTTTCTCATAGTGGCTGTAATTCCTATACATTGCCCTTTCGTCTGCAACGTCACCACTATACGTGTAGCAAAATCCAGAAATGGAGTGACTAAAGGCAAACGAGGTGCACTTGAGATCGCTCTCACAATAAGCCTTGCATGATTCAAACTCCTGACCTTCACGCCTTGATAAAACGTGTTCATAGCCCATGGCGACACGACCAGGGAACTCAGTGTATGCACAAGTTTCATCCGCTGTAAAAAATTAAGAAGAGAAACAAAGGATACTAACACACATGCATATTTACAAACACATCGCACATGCACATGCACCAAAACACACACAAATACACAATTCTGTGCACATACATAAACACACACACAAACTCACACAAATACACACGTCTATACACACATATACGCGCGCGCACACACACACACACACCTCAGTGCATTCCATCATAAAATGTTACATATTGTTCTTCAAATGGCATAAAACACATATCCATACACATATACACACAAACACATATATACTCATACACACACAAATACACATATACGCACACAGACACACAAACGCGCGTGCGCGCACACACACATACACACACGTGGACACAAATGTATACACACATATCCCCACATACATACATACATACATACACACATACATGAATACATGCATGGATACAATTCAGGCGATTCGATGACACAGGGTTGTCTTCCAGCAACGGCATGGAAAAAAAATTGCGGCCAGAAGGGATTTAATTATCCCCTGCGCCAGTGCGTTTATATCTATGTATGTAACAGTCAACCTCGACATACATACAATATATAGATATTCATACATCAATACATACATACATACATACATACATACATACATATATGAATACATGCATGGATACAATTCGGGCGATTCGGTGACACAGCAACATGGAACATTTTGTGACGCCAAAAGCAATTTAATTATCACGTGCCAGTGCGTTAATTTCTAGGTATGTAACAGTCAACCTCGACATACCTACAATATATAGATATTTATATATAAATACATACTAACCAGTGCCGGGTCTGCCCACTGTTTCATGCACGTAAGCGGGATCGACCGCGTAGATTGTAGGCCCCATGCATGTGGTTGGGTTAAAGAGCATCATTTGTTATGGAAGCCTCAATAGCTCATCGTGGTTAGTCTGGAATTTTGGAGCGATTCGGTGTCACAGGTTCAAGTCCCAGCAACGGCATGGGACGATTTGTGAGGCCAGAAAGGATTCAATTATCCCCTGTGCCAGTGCGTTAATATATATGTATGTAACAGTCAACCTCGACATACATCCTTACATAAATACATACACACATACAGCAATACATACAGCAATACATACATTCACATATATACACACACGCACACGCACGCACGCACACACATACACATACACATACACATACACACATCTATCTATCTATCTATCTATATATATAGATATATATATATATATATCATATATATCTTACATCTTCAGTGCAATCATAGTATGTGATATTTTTCAGATCACATACATTAAGAATGTGATAACTTTGCAAATTAGATGCAAACTAGTCGAGGTCTCGGCACTGGGTTTATTGATATTTATGCAAACGTACTTGGGTGACACTCCATGATCGACGTATGCATTCATAGTCATCAAATAAAAACATTTCAATGGCAATTTGACACTGAAAGCTGTCCAGCGTTCAGAAAAAGAAAAAAAACGTTAGGCATAACTTTATTTTGATATAAGGACATCCAAAATGACGTCTTTCGAGTTTGACGTCATTTCCATTCAAAAAATACACCGCGCCACATATTCTTACGTCATTTGAATATCTAGTAAGGGCAGACTGGAATTAAAATTGCGTGTACAGTTTACAAAAACATGTTGTATTAAATTTGAGCTTATATGATAAAGAGATTATTACCCTGGTGTATTTCGGTATCGTCAATATCATATATTAGGAATACAAATAATGTATTATGGTCGCCAAATGCTCGCATAATACAATTTTTATTCCTAATATATATTGACGATACCGAAAAACACTCTATGAATAACAACCTACCCCTCTCCCCCCCCCCCCCCCCCTCCCCCCTCTCCCCCCCCTCCCTCTCTCTCTCTCTCTCTCTCTCTCTCTCTCTCGATTGCCGAAATGCACCCTTTGCACAGGCTCCTATTTTTCAACTATCACAAACTGCATAAAATTGTGTAGCGCAGTGAAAGATTTTAAACTAAACTGATTTATGAATTATGTCTAGTGTTAACTAAATACGTTGTGCTGTTGGTAATCATAAGAATTGTTCGTCATTTTGTTGCGAATTTATTTATGTATAACAGTCACAAACTTCGCTACGCTACGCGATTTTATAAAATGTGTGACTGTTATACATTGATAAATTCACACAAATTTCCAAAGCTATGCATTAAAAATATAAATAGTTTATTTTGTAAAGACTGTATTAGTGTTTTTTTATGATTTCTATGTAGCCATTAAAGTTACAACGTTTGTACACTTTTTATCAGAACCAGTTTTTTTTTACAATTCCCATGTAAAAATAAACAAGAAACGTTGTTTAAACGGAAGTGGTTAGAAAAGGGTATTTCTCAGATTTGCGATTTTGTTAATGAAAAAGGTGAATTTTATAACTGAAAATAATTTAATGAACTATACGAATTAAATTTGTGTTTCTTAGAATACTACGGAGTCATTAATTCACTCAGGTCATACTTAAAGAAACTGAAAATGACACGACTACTATAGAGACAAACATATCTTTAGACGACTCGCCTGTTCAACGTAAACTCTGCTCTGTCCTGAAAGGCTCCAAATTATTTTATTATACATTAATGTTTTCTGATAATCGAAATACCGCTATGGCAAAATGGCACTGTCATTTCACCATGGAGCTTAACTGGTCTACTATTTATCTAAAACCATTTATAACCACGCTGGAAACAAAGTTAAGATGGTTCCAATATAGAATAGTACACAGAATATTGACTACTAACACATTTGCCTATAAGTTGAAACTTGTTGATAGTGAAGCGTGCAGCTTTTGTCATAAAAGTAAAGAATCTATAATACATCTATTTTGGGAATGTGATATTGTTTAAGAATTCTGGAATACATTTTTAAATTGGTTATTGGCATCTTGTAATCATATAAGTAACCTAAAACTCTCTCTTGATCTTGTTATATTCGGACATAAGAAGCGCATTAGGACAGACACCGTTTTTGATCTCTTATTACTTTCAGCAAAATATTTTATATATCAATGTAAAGGCCACAAGATACAGCTAGACATTACACGTTTTAAATGTGAAATTAAACAAAGATACATTGTAGAAAAACATAGACACTTCAGTAACAACAGTATCAATAGCTTCTTTACTAAGTGGTCCATGTACCATTCTCTCTTTGAAAACATAACTTGATAATTCAAGTAATCGGTTATTTATTTACTTATGTATGTTACACCTTCCTTTCCCCCACAACCAACAGTTCATACGTTAAAACATGAAATGTTAGTAAAATAGGTTCGCAGAACTTTGCAAGACTGCACAGGAAATTAATATGTTTTACCATATATGAAATATAAAGGATTTTTCAAACAGTAACTACGTTTACATACATGTGTATATGAGTTAGTGAGCGAGTGAGCATGTGTGTGTGTGTGTGTGTGTGTGTGTGTGTATGTTAAGTCTTTTCTGTTTTGTTTCTTCTTTTTTATTGTATTTTTTTTTTTATTACTATTATTATTATTTTTTATTATTATTATTATTGGTTTATTTATTTATTCATAACAGGTTTTTTTATTATTATTACATTTATAAACCATAGTGGTATCATTTGTCTTGTTTTGTTTACATGATTTGTATAGTTTATGAAAGTTTACTTAAAATCTAATAATTATGTCATGTACTGGTGCTGTCCGCGACTCATGTCTTGTCTTCAGCATGAGTTGTCTGTCATGTAAATGAGGGACTTGAATAAATATGTAAAAAATAAAAAAATAAAACATAAAACATAAATAAATAAAAAATCACACAAAAAATCACTAACAATTCTAATATATACCGTAAATCCTTGAATAGAAGCCTGCCTCGATTAGAGGCTGGGTATCAAAGCATCACAAGAAAAATAGAGATCTGCCTTGAATAGAAGCATGCATCGATTAGAGGCCGGGTCTCAGAGAATCACAAGAAAAATAGAGATCTGCCTTGAATAGAAGCCTGCCTTACATAAAGCCCAACTTCTGCTACTGTAGCTTTGTCAGGTTAATGGGAACATTATAGTCCTCACTCCGTTGCTTGACGTCATAAGCTAATATAAAATCATAGAAGAATGATATTACAGCAAGGGTGTGTTAGAAACGTATCCATGAAAAATAAACAGAACCCTGCCTTGTATATATATAGTTTATTACCAAAGTGTGTTTCGGTATCGTCAATATCATATATTAGGAATTCTAATTGTATTATGTTAGCCTCTGGCGAGCATAATACATTATATTTAATCCTAATGTATGATATGGACGATACCGAAAGACACATGGATAATAATACCTGTATCATATAATCTCAAGTTTAATACAACATGTTTTTGTAAACTGTACACGCAACTTTAATTCCAGTCCACCATTACTTAATATTTAAATGACGTAAGAATACTGTAAACCTGCACTGCATGCATATTAATGTTGTGTCATCCGCGCCCAACCTCAAGTCGCGAAATTTATATGCACACATTATTTTTACAAGCATTATTTTTTTACAACTGCGAAAGGTCATTAGTGAAATTTAAATATTGCGAACATGCAACTTAGGTACGTATTAGCGGAAAGAAAGCCACGTTGCATCATTAATCAGATTTACAATACGTGATGTGGTGTCTTTTTGAATGAAAATGACGTCAAACTTAATTATGGGCATCTTTACATAAAAATAAACTATTGCTTTACGTTTTTGTTTGTTGTTGTTGTTGTTTTTTGTTTGTTTTTTTGTGGGGGGTTTTCTAAATGCTGAACTGCTTTCAGTGTACAATTGCTATTGAAATGTTTGTTTTTTATTATTTTTTATTTGATGAATGCACACATCATTTATTGAGTGTCATTACTATATTGTTATCTTATCGTGTGTGTTTGTGAGGCTGTGTGTATGTGCGTGCGTGGATGTATCTGTGAAAGGAAATGTGTGTACGTGAATGTGCGTGCGTACTTATGTGTATGTACATTTATGTATGTGTAGCATATGGATGCAGATATGTATATTAAATCTATGTTCTTTACTGTTGTTAAAACTAGTTCATATGGATGCAGATAAGTATATTAAATCTATGTTCTTTACTGTTGTTAAAACTAGTTCATATGGATGCAGATATGTATATTAAATCTATGTTCTTTACTGTTGTTAAAACTAGTTCATTTGGATGCAGATATGTATATTAAATCTATGTTCTTTACTGTTGTTAAAACTAGTTCATATGGATGCAGATATGTATATTAAATCTATGTTCTTTACTGTTGTTAAAACTAGTTCATAGGGATGCAGATATGTATATTAAATCTATGTTCTTTACTGTTGTTAAAACTAGTTCATTTGTTTGCAGATATGTATATTAAATCTATGTTCTTTACTGTTGTTAAAACTAGTTCATATGGATGCAGATATGTATATTAAATCTATGTTCTTTACTGTTGTTAAAACTAGTTCATATGGATGCAGATATGTATATTAAATCTATGTTCTTTACTGTTGTTAAAACTAGTTCATTTGTTTGCAGATATGTATATTAAATCTATGTTCTTTACTGTTGTTAAAACTAGTTCATATGGATGCAGATATGTATATTAAATCTATGTTCTTTACTGTTGTTAAAACTAGTTCATTTGTTTGCAGATATGTATATTAAATCTATGTTCTTTACTGTTGTTAAAACTAGTTCATATGGATGCAGATATGTATATTAAATCTATGTTCTTTACTGTTGTTAAAACTAGTTCATATGTTTGCTTTCTTTGTCTTGTATTAAATACAAAGCTATCCCCTTAACCAGTGGACTCATACAGTGGTTGCAACAAAGATTGTATTGTATTGTGTTGTAATACAAAGCTGTCCCCTTAACCAGTGGACTCATACAGTGGTTGCAACAAAGATTGTATTGTATTGTATTGTGTTGTAATACAAAGCTGTCCCCTTAACCAGTGGACTCATACAGTGGTTGCAACAAAGATTGTATTGTATTGTGTTGTAATACAAAGCTGTCCCCTTAACCAGTGGACTCATACAGTGGTTGCAACAAAGATTGTATTGTATTGTGTTGTAATACAAAGCTGTCCCCTTAACCAGTGGACTCATACAGTGGTTGCAACAAAGATTGTATTGTATTGTGTTGTAATACAAAGCTATCCCCTTAACCAGTGGACTCATACAGTGGTTGCAACAAAGATTGTATTGTATTGTGTTGTAATACAAAGCTATCCCCTTAACCAGTGGACTCATACAGTGGTTGCAACGAAGATTGTATTGTATTGTGTTGTAATACAAAGCTATCCCCTTAACCAGTGGACTCATACAGTGGTTGCAACAAAGATTGTATTGTATTGTGTTGTAATACAAAGCTGTCCCCTTAACCAGTGGACTCATACAGTGGTTGCAACAAAGATTGTATTGTATTGTGTTGTAATACAAAGCTGTCCCCTTAACCAGTGGACTCATACAGTGGTTGCAACAAAGATTGTATTGTATTGTGTTGTAATACAAAGCTATCCCCTTAACCAGTGGACTCATACAGTGGTTGCAACAAAGATTGTATTGTATTGTGTTGTAATACAAAGCTATCCCCTTAACCAGTGGACTCATACAGTGGTTGCAACAAAGATTGTATTGTATTGTGTTGTAATACAAAGCTGTCCCCTTTAACCAGTGGACTCATACAGTGGTTGCAACAAAGATTGTATTGTATTGTGTTGTAATACAAAGCTGTCCCCTTAACCAGTGGACTCATACAGTGGTTGCAACAAAGATTGTATTGTATTGTGTTGTAATACAAAGCTATCCCCTTAACCAGTGGACTCATACAGTGGTTGCAACAAAGATTGTATTGTATTGTGTTGTAATACAAAGCTATCCCCTTAACCAGTGGACTCATACAGTGGTTGCAACAAAGATTGTATTGTATTGTGTTGTAATACAAAGCTGTCCCCTTAACCAGTGGACTCATACAGTGGTTGCAACAAAGATTGTATTGTATTGTGTTGTAATACAAAGCTATCCCCTTAACCAGTGGACTCATACAGTGGTTGCAACGAAGATTGTATTGTATTGTGTTGTAATACAAAGCTATCCCCTTAACCAGTGGACTCATACAGTGGTTGCAACAAAGATTGTATTGTATTGTAATACAAAGCTGTCCCCTTAACCAGTGGACTCATACAGTGGTTGCAACAAAGATTGTATTGTATTGTGTTGTAATACAAAGCTGTCCCCTTAACCAGTGGACTCATACAGTGGTTGCAACAAAGATTGTATTGTATTGTGTTGTAATACAAAGCTATCCCCTTAACCAGTGGACTCATACAGTGGTTGCAACAAAGATTGTATTGTATTGTGTTGTAATACAAAGCTGTCCCCTTAACCAGTGGACTCATACAGTGGTTGCAACAAAGATTGTATTGTATTGTGTTGTAATACAAAGCTATCCCCTTAACCAGTGGACTCATACAGTGGTTGCAACAAAGATTGTATTGTATTGTGTTGTAATACAAAGCTGTCCCCTTTAACCAGTGGACTCATACAGTGGTTGCAACAAAGATTGTATTGTATTGTGTTGTAATACAAAGCTGTCCCCTTAACCAGTGGACTCATACAGTGGTTGCAACAAAGATTGTATTGTATTGTGTTGTAATACAAAGCTATCCCCTTAACCAGTGGACTCATACAGTGGTTGCAACAAAGATTGTATTGTATTGTGTTGTAATACAAAGCTGTCCCCTTAACCAGTGGACTCATACAGTGGTTGCAACAAAGATTGTATTGTATTGTGTTGTAATACAAAGCTATCCCCTTAACCAGTGGACTCATACAGTGGTTCCCCCAAACCCCCCCCCCCCCCCCCCGCAACAAAGATTGTATTGTATTGTGTTGTAATACAAAGCTGTCCCCTTAACCAGTGGACTCATACAGTGGTTGCAACAAAGATTGTATTGTATTGTATTGTGTTGTAATACAAAGCTATCCCCTTAACCAGTGGACTCATACAGTGGTTGCAACAAAGATTGTATTGTATTGTGTTGTAATACAAAGCTATCCCCTTAACCAGTGGACTCATACAGTGGTTGCAACGAAGATTGTATTGTATTGTGTTGTAATACAAAGCAGTCCCCTTAACCAGTGGACTCATACAGTGGTTGCAACAAAGATTGTATTGTATTGTGTTGTAATACAAAGCTATCCCCTTAACCAGTGGACTCATACAGTGGTTGCAACAAAGATTGTATTGTATTGTGTTGTAATACAAAGCTGTCCCCTTTAACCAGTGGACTCATACAGTGGTTGCAACAAAGATTGTATTGTATTGTGTTGTAATACAAAGCTGTCCCCTTAACCAGTGGACTCATACAGTGGTTGCAACAAAGATTGTATTGTATTGTGTTGTAATACAAAGCTATCCCCTTAACCAGTGGACTCATACAGTGGTTGCAACAAAGATTGTATTGTATTGTGTTGTAATACAAAGCTATCCCCTTAACCAGTGGACTCATACAGTGGTTGCAACAAAGATTGTATTGTATTGTGTTGTAATACAAAGCTGTCCCCTTAACCAGTGGACTCATACAGTGGTTGCAACAAAGATTGTATTGTATTGTGTTGTAATACAAAGCTATCCCCTTAACCAGTGGACTCATACAGTGGTTGCAACGAAGATTGTATTGTATTGTGTTGTAATACAAAGCTATCCCCTTAACCAGTGGACTCATACAGTGGTTGCAACAAAGATTGTATTGTATTGTGTTGTAATACAAAGCTGTCCCCTTAACCAGTGGACTCATACAGTGGTTGCAACAAAGATTGTATTGTATTGTGTTGTAATACAAAGCTGTCCACTTAACCAGTGGACTCATACAGTGGTTGCAACAAAGATTGTATTGTATTGTGTTGTAATACAAAGCTATCCCCTTAACCAGTGGACTCATACAGTGGTTGCAACAAAGATTGTATTGTATTGTGTTGTAATACAAAGCTGTCCCCTTAACCAGTGGACTCATACAGTGGTTGCAACAAAGATTGTATTGTATTGTGTTGTAATACAAAGCTATCCCCTTAACCAGTGGACTCATACAGTGGTTGCAACAAAGATTGTATTGTATTGTGTTGTAATACAAAGCTGTCCCCTTTAACCAGTGGACTCATACAGTGGTTGCAACAAAGATTGTATTGTATTGTGTTGTAATACAAAGCTGTCCCCTTAACCAGTGGACTCATACAGTGGTTGCAACAAAGATTGTATTGTATTGTGTTGTAATACAAAGCTATCCCCTTAACCAGTGGACTCATACAGTGGTTGCAACAAAGATTGTATTGTATTGTGTTGTAATACAAAGCTGTCCCCTTAACCAGTGGACTCATACAGTGGTTGCAACAAAGATTGTATTGTATTGTGTTGTAATACAAAGCTATCCCCTTAACCAGTGGACTCATACAGTGGTTGCAACAAAGATTGTATTGTATTGTGTTGTAATACAAAGCTGTCCCCTTAACCAGTGGACTCATACAGTGGTTGCAACAAAGATTGTATTGTATTGTATTGTGTTGTAATACAAAGCTATCCCCTTAACCAGTGGACTCATACAGTGGTTGCAACAAAGATTGTATTGTATTGTGTTGTAATACAAAGCTATCCCCTTAACCAGTGGACTCATACAGTGGTTGCAACGAAGATTGTATTGTATTGTGTTGTAATACAAAGCTGTCCCGTTAACCAGTGGACTCATACAGTGGTTGCAACAAAGATTGTATTGTATTGTGTTGTAATACAAAGCTGTCCCGTTAACCAGTGGACTCATACAGTGGTTGCAACGAAGATTGTATTGTATTGTGTTGTAATACAAAGCTGTCCCCTTAACCAGTGGACTCATACAGTGGTTGCAACAAAGATTGTATTGTATTGTGTTGTAATACAAAGCTGTCCCCTTAACCAGTGGACTCATACAGTGGTTGCAACAAAGATTGTATTGTATTGTGTTGTAATACAAAGCTGTCCCGTTAACCAGTGGACTCATACAGTGGTTGCAACGAAGATTGTATTGTATTGTGTTGTAATACAAAGCTGTCCCCTTAACCAGTGGACTCATACAGTGGTTGCAACAAAGATTGTATTGTATTGTGTTGTAATACAAAGCTGTCCCCTTAACCAGTGGACTCATACAGTGGTTGCAACAAAGATTGTATTGTATTGTGTTGTAATACAAAGCTGTCCCCTTAACCAGTGGACTCATACAGTGGTTGCAACAAAGATTGTATTGTATTGTGTTGTAATACAAAGCTATCCCCTTAACCAGTGGACTCATACAGTGGTTGCAACAAAGATTGTATTGTATTGTGTTGTAATACAAAATCACACATCGTTGCAACGATATTTACATCATCCGGCCACAATTTGTCAGGAACAAACGCACATCAATGTTATTCTGTTTGCTGCACCGACATTCATGCATTTCGACACTGACAGTGT
>NC_054710.1:971887-978771 GCF_016097555.1 Gigantopelta aegis
ACGCATACACACACACACATGTATACACACATATACTCACATACATACATACATACATACATACATACATACATACATAGATACAATATATAGATATTCATACATCAACACATACATACATGCATGCAAACATTGATATAATATACAGTTATGTAGTTTACAGTTCCTATTATCATACCTTGGTAAATGCACTGATACTTTGCTTTTGGTTGACATAACATATTTTATTTAATTTTTACTTGTTTGTGTAATTTACATTTTAAACAGCACACAATAAATCAGAATTGAGGTGGTGGTGGTTCAAAATATTTTGTGGAGAACGAAGTACTGTTCTCGACGTTATTGACATGTTGTAACCTCCTAAACATTTTTTTTAATTCAATTATTTCGATGCCTGGAATGAAAAATTAAAACAAATAAAACAAGACACATTACTTACCATCATTTGCTGCAGCAGGAACTAAAGAAGAAAGAAAAGAAAACTGTACATGAACCATTTCTGATAGCTTATTAATGGATAATCTGTGAGCATAACTCCTCACTAAAATTCATCAGTATTCAATCTGTCATTGCATCCATCCATCCATCCATATATCCATACATACATACATACGTACAATTTGAGAGGCCAGAAAGGATTTAAGTATTCCCTGCACCAGTGCGTTAATATCTATGTATGTAACAGTCAACCTCGACATACATACACTATATAGATATTCATACATCAATACATACTAGCCAGTGCCAGGTATGCCCACTGTTTCATGCACGTAAGCGGGATCGACCGCGTAGATTGTAGGCCCCATGCATATGGTTGAGTTAAAGAACTTCCTTTTTATGGAAGCTTCGATAGCTCAGAGCGTATCGTGGTTAGTCTTGCAATTTGCGGGCGAATCGGTGCCACAGGTTCGAGTCCCAGCAACGGCATGGGGCAATTTGTGAGGCCAGAAAGGATTTAATTATCCCCTGCGCCAGTGCGTTAATATCTATGTATGTGACAGTCAACCTCGACATACATACAATATATAGACATTCATACATCAATATATACATACATGCAAGTAGATAGAAAGTTCATCCTACCGGACAGGTCCTCATCCTCATCCTCAATATCCTCAAATTGAACACACCTGTGTAAATTGAACACACCTGTGTAATATATCCTCAAAATGAATACTATGAGATTCTTTGATTCTTTCAAGCATAAATGTAGACCAGAGTATTGCTCTCTCATTGTGCAGTTGCCTATCATTGGGAGTGGGATCCGTAGAACACATCTGTGTATTCCACCATAGGAAGGAAGGAGATGTGTTATTTAACGACGCACTCAACACATTTTATTTACGTTTATATGGCGTCGGACTTATGGTTAAGGACCACACAGATATGGAGAAAGTAAACCCGCTGCCATCACACCATGGGCTACTTTTTTCGATTAGAAGCAAGGTATATTGTATACGCACCATCCCACAGACAGGACAGCACATACCACGGTATGTGGTATACCAGTCGTGGTGCACTGGCTGGGATGAGAAATAGCCCAAAGGGCCCACCGACGGGGATCGATCCCAAACCGACTGAGCATCTGGCGGGCGCTTTACCACTGGACTACGCCCCGCTCCCATAGGAGGCCACGTTCATTCCAAAGACGCATTTACGCAACTGTATACATATTACACTCAAATAACCTCACGTCACACCCATGCGACATTGTAATACAGTAAATACATCAAGCTGTATTACCGCAGTGTTCTTTTAATATTTAGTATGCATTATGACATCAAACATTAGCCAATACGGGCATATAATCCTTTAATTTATTGAGCGATATTCTACCATATGTAAACCATACGACCCTGTTGATCAATTCTATGAAACACTTCTCTCTTTTTTGTTTTGCTAATTTAGTACACATGAGCAACCATGAATGTCATGAATTTTGCGACTATAAAACGTATTGTATTAAAGATCTCCCAGTTAAAGTCATGGATTTTACTATAACATTTCCTTCAAATGCTGCGGATTACAGTTTGAAAGTTCACCAGAATACTGTTAGTGAAACTATTTGTCCTCACGTCAAAAGTCAAATTAAGGATTTGTTTATATATTTTCTTCAAGAATTATCTACATTCAAGAACAGTGTCTTTGATTACTGTGCGGTATTAACTGTCAAAATTTGTCAAACCAAATTTATCTTCAAAAGAGACATTGAAGAATTAAAAATTAAATTTTTAACTTCACAAATCGAAGTTTGTATGAACGTGTCTCGAATGAAATCCATTGTGGAAGCCATTATTCAGGCAGAAAGTATACAACAGATACGACGCCTTCGACGGGACTTTTAAAGATTAGTGAGTATTTAAATTTTTTAAATTCTTATTGCTATTATGTTTTCATTGAATGTTGTTTCATAGAACGTATTGGCGGAATGTCTTAGAATCTTAGCAGCTATTGTGTGGCGACTGCAAAATTTTAAAATTCATAGTGTTATTTTATTAATTTAGACAATGGCTGTGATAACACAATTAATTACTTTTTGTTTCATTCATATTGTACGAGTCAAAATGGTAGGTCAAATTTGATAACCTTATCATTGTCATAATTGTTGCTGTCATTAATTATGTTATAAGCAGTCTATTTTAGTGTGAACTCGTTTGTTGTTAGCGCAACGGTCATCTGTTATAATGTGAGTTGTCTCCTTTAAGAATCAAGGGAGGACATATGCTGTTTATTATTCTGACATTCTCCCAGAGAACGCTTGACCTTTTAACGCAACAAGCGGAGTATAGTTCGTAGTGGCTCCGAGCACAATATTTCTCTCTCTCGGCTTTGGCAAAATGTAAACATATTCAACACATTATTTTTCAATAAGTAATTGGTCTATCGACATTATGAACTAAACATTTCTTTAATCATTAATACAAATTAGGCCAAAGAACTTCTAATCATTATAAATTATTACACCAGTGGACTTGACTGTGGTGAAAGAAAAATAAAATGAGGTGCTGGGGTCGTAGGATCGATCCTCCTCGGCGGATGTCTAACATTGGGCTTTTTCCCGTTCCAACCAGTGCACCACGACTGGTATAAGAAAGGCAGTGGTATGTACTGTTCTGTTTGTGGAAAAGTGCATATAAAAGATCCCTTTCGGCTTATCGAAAAGAGTAGCCCATGGTGTGACGGCAGCAGGTTTCCTTCTCCAGATCTACCGGCCTCGGTGGCGTCGTGGCAGGCCATCGGTCTACAGGCTGGTAGGTACTGGGTTCGGATCCCAGTCGAGGCATGGGATTTTTAATCGAGATACCGACTCCAAACCCTGAGTGAGTGCTCCGCAAGGCTCAATGGGTAGGTGTAAACCACTTGCACCGACCAGTGATCCATAACTGGTTCAACAAAGGCCATGGTTTGTGCTATCCTGCCTGTGGGAAGCGCAAATAAAAGATCCCTTGCTGCCTGTCGTAAAAAGAGTAGCCTATGTGGCGACAGCGGGTTTCCTCTAAAAACAGTGTCAAAATGACCATATGTTTGACGTCCAATAGCCGATGATAAGATAAAAAATCAATGTGCTCTAGCGGCGTCGTTAAATAAAAACAAACTTTAACTTTCTCCAGATCTGTGTGGTCCTTAACCATAAGTCCGACGCCAATATAACCGTAAATAAAATGTGTTGAGTGGGTCGTTAAATAAAACACTTCTTTCTTTCCAATGCAATTTTTTAAATCTTCAATGACAGACAGTTAAACGCTTTAGTTCTTACTAAATATTTTAATTTACTTTTAAAAATACATTTAGAATGCGAATTTTTATTTTATTTTATTAATGTGAGATTTTATACATGCATTACATTGTAACACATTGCTTTATTTCTCGTTACTTTTGAAAGCACCGACTTCCTTTCATGTGTAAAATTCGCACGTATTTCTTGCATTCTATCAAACATTGTATCACACTGTTGTATCGGTACTTTGATGTGTAAAGCGGGCAAAAACTAAAATTACGTGCTGAATTTTCTGCCTACGTGAGATTGTTTTTACAGTTAATTGGCACATCAATCAAAACTTGCTTGCATTATAGAGAGCAGGTTCGCTATCATTTCACAGTACCCTTGGTTCACATCAGCGGTGCGATTTATCCGAAAGTTTATGTTATCGTGTTGAAAGGGAAAACTGATGTACTAAATATAGACGCACAATTGTTTCCTGCACTGAGGGTAAGTCATAAAAGTATTTATTATATTATATATTTATTATATCAAATTGAATCAAAATGCTTTGAACCATTACCTATATCAAATAAACTTGTGTTCATAATTTCTGTATATCTTTTAAAATTATAGTTATTATATTTCAGCGCGTCACAGGTGGCTCGGTGGACTGTCGTCAAGTGCACTACAATGGCATCTGGAGGTCGATAGATGTGAACGGGAACAGATGTTCAGGTACATTTTGCTTTTAAAGTACTTTTTTCTTAATGTGTTAATAATGTGTTTATACGTACTTCGATTGTTTCTTGTGCTAACTTTGTAAACTAAATAACCACCTCGCAGCCCACAATCCAGAGTAAAAACGAGTTTTAGCGTTATTATTATTATTGTTACACCTTATTTATAGTGAACCATATAGTCACGTGATGAAGTTATGAATGAATCTTTATTAGAAACAGGAAAACTTATCACATGACAGCTTTGCTCACTAATGTAAATGTGGTATATTCACATTAAATTAACAGTGGTGTAAACAGTGAAACTATTGAAATGTATTTGTAGATTATTCCACACATATACAATTAAGTAATGTCAAACGTTAAATTATAGCATTCTCATCAATCAATTGTTTCATTGTGAGCAAGCTCGTCACATCATATATACAACAATGACAGTCCTATCGCGAGATAATTGCAGAACTGAGTCACACTTTAAAACAGTATTTTACGAGAACATCTAGCACTCGTTTATCAGTGTGTTATGAATGAATTTGTTTACTTGTCATTACTTTCAGTTCTTTTACTTATTTCAGATTTGACTACTCCTCCTCTTACTTCTGTCATTACTAATAAACCCATTGCTGCTTCTGCTACTGTGAGACCTACTTATACTCCTACTAAGGTTACTTTCATTACTAATACTACACCCCTTACTACTAATACTACTAAGGTATCTTCTGCTACTGTGAGACCTACTTATACTCCTACTAAGGTTACTTTCATTACTAATACTACACCCCTTACTACTAATACTACTAAGGTATCTTCTGCTACTGTGAGACCTACTTATACTCCTACTAAGGTTACTTTCATTACTAATACTACACCCCTTACTACTAATACTACTAAGGTATCTTCTGCTACTGTGAGACCTACTTATACTCCTACTAAGGTTACTTTCATTACTAATACTACACCCCTTACTACTAATACTACTAAGGTATCTTCTGCTACTGTCAGACCTACTTATACTCCTACTAAGGTTACTTTCATTACTAATACTACACCCCTTACTACTAATACTACTAAGGTATCTTCTGCTACTGTCATACCTACTTATGCTCCTACTAAGGCTACTTTTATGACTACTACTACTACCATTAAAGGGATTACTAATGCAATTTCACCTCTTACTACTACTAAGGTATCTTCTGCTACTGCCAGAGCTACTTATGCTCCTACTAAGGTTACCTACATGACTGCTAAAGAGATTACTAATACTTCACCTTCTACTATCATTACTACTATCACTCCTACTAATACTCTCCCACCGTCTACTTCTAACAATACACCTGTTAAACTTGCTGCTACTTCTGTAAGCATGAACCAAAGCTTGCTTTTTTCCCCAGACATTCCTACCACTTCTTCATCAGCCGACATTCCTTCATCCGATGAGAACAATGTGAGCACAGACATGATAGCAGGTATTATAAACGGTATAATATTGTTGGTAATATCAGTAATAATTACCGTATATTTTCGTAAAAAATATTTTAATCGGAATCGTACATTAGTTGAAACGGAAATGAATTCGCCGTTAGTTTATTCTTCTAGGTCTTAAATATTCAAAAAAGAAGGAACAAACATAATATTATATACAATGGTGTATATGTATGTTAATTTGTTATAATAATTTCAGATTTATCGGGGGTGGGGAGTGGGGGGATCTAGCAGTCGATAATGCTCGCTTGAGGTGCTGAGGTTGCAGGATCGATCCTCGGCGGATGTCTATAATTGGGTGTTTTTTTTGTTTCCAACCAGTGACCCACAACTGATACAACAAAGGCTCTGGTATGTACTGTTCTGCTGTAGAAAAATGCATATAAAAGATCCCTTGCAGCTTTTCAGAAAGAGTATCCTATGTGGCGGCAACGGGTTTCCTCTAAAGACATGTCAGAATGACCATATGCTTGACGCCCAATAGTCGATAATAAGATGAAAATCAATGTGCTCTAGCGACGTCGTTAAATAAAACCAACTTTACTTTTACTTTTTCAGATTTATCAAGTGAGGTCAGAAGTTTTTTGTCGGTTGTTTTGTCGATGGCGTTTGCTGCATGCGGTGGATATGTATTAAAAAGATATTGGAAAAGAATATCCAGCGCATGTAGCAAACATCATAGCCAAAATCGGCCAATGGTCGCACTCCCCATCATCGCTTCATGTTCAGCGCAGACGGACACGCCACTATCTGTTTCTGCGCTCCACGCGATCACGGCTTCGCATTCTGAACAGGATGATTTAGTCAGTGAGCATGCTGATGACGTTACAGTTGCAGTTGATCAGATACCTGCTTTACCTCGACCTATCCTGATGGAGGTACCTGCAACACATCATCAAGATCACGTCATCACCGCTGTATGTTCGACACAGACCGACACATCTGCGCTTCACAGTGTCGCC
>NC_054710.1:978971-1043971 GCF_016097555.1 Gigantopelta aegis
TTTCATACACGTAAGCGGGATCGACCGCGTAGATTATAGGCCCCATGCATGTGGTTAAGTTAAAGAGCATCCTTTTTTATGGATCCCTCAATAGCTCAGAGCGCATCGTGGTTAGTCTTGCAATTTGTGGGAGATTCGATGCCACAGGTTCGATTCACAGCAACGGCATGGGTCAATTTTTGAGGCCAGAATGGATTTAATTATCCCCTGTGCCAGTGCGTTAATATCTATGTATGTAACAGTCAATCTGTACACACAATATATAGATATTCATACATCAATACACACTCAAACACACACACACATATATATATATATATACATACAGAAAAAATTGCTTTATTTAGGGTTCGATTGCCGAAACGCACCCTCTGAACACGCTGCTATTTGTCTATTTACAACTCTCACAAACTGCATAAAATTGTGTAATGCAGAGAAAGATTTTGAACTAAACTCCTCGGAAAATTACGTAATTTCGTCAAATGAGACGCACGATTTATGTCTAGTTTTAAGTAAATATGTTGTGCTGTTCGTCATTTTGTTGTCAATTTATTGATGTATAACAGTTTATATACAATTCTTATATATACCGTAAATCCTTGAATAGAACCCTGTCTCGAAGCATCATGACAAAAATAGAGGCCTGCCTAGAATAAAAGCCTGCCTCGATTAGAGGCCGGGTCTCGTATTTATCAAAGGACTTAAGTTTTTATTTCAGTTTGAACTTAAGTTTTTGAAATTGACATGTCCAAGTCAAAAACTTAACTTGGTATTCTTCAAACAACTTAAGAAAAACTTAAGTAAGTCCGAGAGAAAACTTAAGTCAGTGGCCGTTAAGGAAGTATTTCCTATATAGTCAAAAACTTAACTTGGTATTCTTCAAACAACTTAAGAAAAACTTAAGTCAGTGGTCGTTAAGAAAGTATTTCCTGTTTATAAACATCCGGTGGAACTTTTAAGTCAGTGGTCGTCAAGGAAGTATTTCCTGTTTATAAACATCTGGTGGAACTTTGAGTCAGTGGTCGTCAAGGAAGTATTTCCTGTTTATAAACATCCGGTGGAACTTTGAGTCAGTGGTCGTCAAGGAAGTATTTCCTGTTTATAAACATCCGGTGGAACTTTAAGTCAGTGGTCGTTAAGGAAGTATTTCCTGTTTATAAACATCCGGTGGAACTTTAAGTCAGTGGTCGTTAAGGAAGTATTTCCTGTTTATAAACATCGGTGAAACTTTAAGTCAGTGGTCGTTAAGGGAGTATTTCCTGTTTATAAACATCCGGTGGAACTTTAAGTCAGTGGTCGTTGAGGAAGTATTTCTTGTTTATAAACATCCGGTGGAACTTTAAGTCAGTGGTCGTTAAGGAAGTATTTCCTATATATAAACATCTGGTAGAACTTTAAAAAACAAGAAAAAAAAGAAGGTACACATACATTATATTGAAAGGGGTGGGGGGTGGGGGTGAATTAGTTAATTAAATAAATAAATAAATATAAGATATGGTAATGTGCATAAAAACTAATTTTTACTATTTACCAACACATTTTATTTACTTACTTTTATTAAATTTAGAACTGTTTTCATTAATTATATTTTGTCTTGTAATAACAGCAATATTTTTCAAGGTAAACAAACAGCCTAATGTTAATTTAATTTATCCCTCCAAGTGACACGGAACACAACAATCATCATGGCTGCCAAACTACAGCTGATCACATGACGTATTTTCAACTGTAGACTGAGTATAGTCTGTTTCACAATTAAAACATTCCCTTAAATGTGCTGAATGGAAACATGTATAGTTAATAATAGATATGTTTAGTTTTCATAAATTGTCAAATTGTTGTTTGTTACTGTTGTTCTTTTTTCTTTCTTTTTTTGTTGTTGTTTGTTTCTTTATTGTTGTTTGTTCTGTTTATATATATATAAGGCATGTATCTATAATATTTCAATGCTGGGGTTTTTTTTTTAATGTTTCAACAGAGGTAGATCATAAATGAAAAAATAAATATGTGTTTACAAATCTACATTTACCATACCTTCTTCTCTCAATCTCCCCACCCTCCTTGCCACTGCCATGAAAAAAAAAAAAACTCGAAACTGCTGAATTTCCCTATCCGTAAGCTGTGCGTAGAATGATCGAATATGTAGACACAGAGGGAGAGACGTAAATGAAATCTACTCAAAATTATTTGCTTAGAAAGTGATTTTCCTGTACTACGCGTTACAGTTTACAGAGGAAAATTCAGAAATTATTTTACGTGAATTTCAGATTGTTTTACATTATGATGTTGTGTTATTATATAAATAAAGATAATATTCAGTGTGGACGCGGACACCTTTTGTGTGTATCCATTTATGCGTTTACCCGTATGGTTTTGCAGTTATCAGTACCCGTAACTTGTGTGTTTTCGGAAACGTTTCCATATTTACCGCTACATGACCCGGTCAGAAACAAAAATGTCGCCATACGCAGGACCGCATTCCAAACCGGACCAATGGACAAAGTCTTAAATGATATTTCACTGTGTAGTGTGGAATTTTAGCTGTGTATATATTCTCGCCGGCATATGCACTTGTAAGTGGACACGCAATTTAACTGTCATGACACAGAGTTTAAACAGTGTGTATGTAAAGTACTTGTTTCTATTTTGTAAACAATTTAAGTAATTAAAAAACCCAAATTACCTGAATGATTTTTGAGAGAGTTACACGTCCTTGTCAGTCGCATGGGACAGTGTTCGACGTTGATTACAAAATAAATGAAATGATATTGTAATTATGTGCAATATTGAAGTGGCTTAGCTTAGACTTGAGATGTAGGACGGACAATAACTGTAATTCTTACTTAGAGCTACTAGTGTAGTTTCAGAAGATAATTAACTAATGTATTGTTAGTATTTCCATGCATTGTATTAGTGCTCACCAAATATTGCTCGCGGGGCTCATCTCTGCCTGTATATAGTTTTAAAGTTCCTGTAGTTAGCATATATGTTTTATTATTACGAGGATATTCGTTCTGCTACAAACGTTTAATTTTCTAAATATCTACACCGAAATTAAATATAAAATGTCTGCTTTTTGTTAGTTTTAAAAACCATTTAATTTTTACGCATAATATAGTTACACAGAATGTAGTTTAGCTATATAGTCCTTCCCACAGGAAGCACCGTTTTCTTACTATGGCATTTGTACTACACGTTATTTATTTCTAAGCAAATTATTTAATTTCATACACAAATAGGTTTTTGTTGTTGTTATTTCCAAAATACTTTTACTTTTCTTCTTACGTCAAATCAAAATGAAATTAGTTACAAAATTCATTGTTCATGGAGGCTGGGACAGACTATAGAAATGTATGCCCAGTTGTATCGCGAGTTATACCTTGTCATAATACATAATTATATAAGGTGTTCGTGCCGTTTTGTTACACTCAAACGGTTAAAACTTTGACTGGGATTTTGTATGAGTTAAATGGGTAAGTTTGTGGTATTACTATTTCAAACTCTTTAACTGTAAGTGGTAAGTTTTATTATGTAAACTTCACCCCAATTTATTTTGGTAAAGCAATATTGAAAATATGACAGTCACCGCTACGCTATTTCATATAAACAGGAAATAGTCTACCGTGTATGCATAAACAACAACAGTTTGTCACATTTTACCGTGAAATTTAAGTTGTACACTCACTTTTCCAAAAATCTAATGTCAAAAAATAGTAGATTTTTTTTCAGTGTAGACAATACCAAACATCTGGCATCATTTTCATTTTTCTGACTTAAGTCAGTCACAAAAAACTTAAGTCTGGTAGACAGGTGGCTAAAAAGTTAAGTCAAAAACGGACCAAACTTAAGTCTAAGTAGGTAGATAAATATGACTTAAGTTTGTTTATTGAACTTAAGTTAAAATCGTAAAAACTTAAGTATTTTTAGTTGACTTCAGTTTTTGTTATGACTTAAGTTCCTTGATAAATACGAGTCGGGGTCTCAGAGCATCACGAGAAAAATAGAGGTCCTCACTCCGTTGCTTGACGCCATCAGCTAATATAAAATCGTAGAAGAATGATGTTACAACAAGGGTGTGTTACAAACGTTTCCATGAAACATAAAATAGAAGCCTGCTTTGCATATATATATATATGTTATTACCTGTGTTTTTTGGTATCATCATATATTAGGAATTCCAATTGTATTATGTGAGCCTCTGACGAGCATAATACATTATATTTATTCCTAATGTATGATATTGACGATACCGAAACACACATGATTAATAGCCCCTGTATCATATAATCTCAGGCGTAATAGAACGTGTTTTTGTAAACTATACATGCAATTTTAATTCCAGTCTGCCATTACTAGATATTTAAATGAAGTAAGAATACTGTAAACTTGGAACAAATTGCATGCATATTAATTTTTCGTCGTTCGCGCCCAACCTGAAGCCACGAAATTTATATGCACGCCTTATTTTCACAAGCGTTTTTTTTTTTTACAGATGCCAACAGACATTAGTGAAATTTAAACGTCGCGAACATGCGCTTATGTGTGTATTCGCGGAAAGAAAACCACGTCGCATCATTAATCAGGTTTACACTATGTGGTGTGGTGTCTCTTTGAATGAAAATGACGTCAAACTTAATTATGGATATCCTTACATAAAAATAAACTAATGCTTAACGGGTTTTGGGGTTTTTTTTTTTTTTTTTTTTTTTTTTTTTTTTGGGGGGGGGGGGTTGGGGGGGGGTTCTGTTTGTTTGTTGTTGTGTTTTCAGTTTCTTTGTTTTCAGAACGCTGAACTGCTTTTGGTGTAAAATTACTATTGAAACGTTTTTTGTTTGGTGTTTGTGAATGCACAGGTCAATTATGGAGTGTCACCGTAAAACGTTTGCTCAAGTGTCAATAAACGTAGTGTTGTGATCTCGATTAATTTACATTTAATTTGCAAAGTTATCCAATTCTTTAAAAAACATACCCTAGTTACGAAATACTAGGCATATTTGTCACTATTAGGACCGTTTATGATCACTAAAACATTACTTATATTTTATTGTTTAGATTATTAATTTCTGTACAACCAAAGTGTTTTCGGTTATCCTGGTGTTTCTAATACCACCAAATGCATTTTTCATATTAAAAACAAACTCCTGCATGTGCGTCTGAGTAGTTGCGGTTATTGATTCGAGTTCTAGTCTATATATCACAGACTCTTTTTCACTCTATTGTAACTTTATTCAAGTGTGTTGCAAGTTTGTAGATTAACTAAACTTAGTGTCCATTGTTACGAGTTGAACCTAGGGTCTGCACCTTTACAGTATGTGATCAGCAAAATATCACACTTTAATTCCACTGGATATGCTAGAACATATATCATAACGTAACATAACCTGGACACACTTCGATTCCACTGGATATGCTAGAACATATATCATAACGTAACATGACCTGGACACCGAAAAATATCACACACTTCGATTTCACTGGATATGCTAGAACATATATCATAACGTAACATGACCTGGACACCGAAAAATATCACACACTTCGATTTCACTGGATATGCTAGAACATATATCATAACGTAACATGACCTGGACACCGAAAAATATCACACACTTCGATTTCACTGGATATGCTAGAACATATATCATAACGTAACATGACCTGGACACCGAAAAATATCACACACTTCGATTTCACTGGATATGCTAGAACATATATCATAACGTAACATGACCTGGACACAGAACAATATCACACACTTGGATTCCACTGGATATGCTAGAACATATATCATAACGTAACATGACCTGGACACCGAAAAATATCACACACTTGGATTCCACTGGATATGCTAGAACATATATCATAACGTAACATGACCTGGACACCGAAAAATATCACACACTTCGATTTCACTGGATATGCTAGAACATATATCATAACGTAACATGACCCTGGACACAGAAAAATATCACACACTCTGATTCCACTGGATATGCTAGAACATATATCATAACGTAACATGACCTGGACACAGAAAAAGGACGTTCCACAAATGATGCTAGAGAATTCAGACTTTGCTAATTCTGTCGTCAAGAAATAGAGAGAGAAATCCATTTTATATAGCATTCGCTTGATGCGCGGTCGGTCTGGGATCGATCCCTGTCGGTGGGCCCATTGGGTTATTTCTCGCTCCAGCCAGTGCAACACGACTGGTATATCAAAGGCCGTGGTATGTGTTATCCTGTCTGTGGGATGGTGCATATAAAAGATCCCTTGCTGCTAATCGAAAAGAGTAGTCCATGAAGTGCCGACAGCGGATTTTCTCTCTATATCTGTGTGGTCCTTAACCATATGTCTGACGCCATATAACCGTAAATAAAATGTGTGGAGTGCATCGTTAAATAAAACATTTCTTTCTTTCTTTCCATTTTATATGGAAATGTCTGATACTGGAAAATACACATAATAAACTTTTCTCATACATAGAAGTAGAAAATAAACATTTCAAATCAGACAGTGATTCTGACAAAGTTAAACTTATTCTTTAATGTAATACAAACACCACGCTACGATTATAAAAATTCATACACGAATTAACAGTAAAAAGATAAATAAAAAACAAACTTATCTTATCGTGCGTGTCTTGTGTGTATGTGTGCACGCGTGCGCTCACGAATGCACGTGTCTGTGAAAGCAAATGTGTGTGTGTGAATGTGCGTGCGTACTTATGTGTTTGTATATTTATGTATGTGTGGCATACGGATGCAGACATGTGTATTAAAATATATGTTGTTTATTGTTGTTAACATATTATACAGGTATAAGGAATAAAAATAGGGTTCATACAAAAGTGTACACATCGGAGTTTTTCAGTTCATACTTGTATGAACCAACAAATAATTTGCGGTTAAATCTTATAATTAAATTTATGTGCATAATTTAACAGCCACTGTCTGAATTTGCTTTGTTTAGTTTTAAATATGCCTGTAGTAGTGTCGGTGTAAACTTCATTGATACTTACGTCGCGAAAGTACGCAACGTCCATTCACTATTATCTGAATCTGGTGATTGCCAAATGACGTAAATTGGTAAGTGACGACATTTCCGCTTATTGTAGTTATGTGCGTCTTGTTAACATATGTTGGAAGGATTTGTCCGGTTTGTGTTTACTTTATATATATTTCATGAATGTGAATGAAGGGAACGTGTCAAACATTTACCCTGTCGGGTAAAACGTTTAATGTTCTTCAACAGTTGTACAAGTATGTTTCAGGCGTGAACGTTCCTCTATTTCTTTGGCCACCGACCGAGTCTCATTACATTACCGATGACTTGTCATCAATGCCTATGTCTACTCTGCTATTGCATTTTCCATTAATTTATGGTATAAAAAAGTTGACTATTACGTGGTATTTGTGTCACAAGTGTATTGCTTTTTGTAACGGTATTTTTTTTTATATGATATATTTAACAAAAGTTACTTTTTTATTTCTTTCATCTTTTACAACTTAACATTAATATTTTGTCCAGAATTATGAAAAATAGAAAAATACCGACCTGTAAACAGCTTTGTCTGCTTGTTATAGAAATGTGACAGGGGTCAAGGTTAGTATACCAGTTTTTATTTTAATGTGGCGAAGCATTATAATAATACAGCTAATTTTGAATTTGAATGACGTCAGTATTCCAATGAGCCAAAATGCGAAAATTATCCTCCACTGGCGGTCACAACACTGTATCGGGTAATTGGCGGCAACAATTATAGTCAGAAATTTCCAGTGTAAAGTAGGTTCTCAAAGGAAATGTCAGCAAGCATGTACACTTTTTAAGTCTTGTGTCAGCTACTTTTGTGGTTGCTTCTTTAATACATTCACTTCTTTATTACCGTAAGCATTTGCATATTGGTACAAACAATATACATGTACATGAGCAATCAATCGGGACACACATGTAAGATCTTCTTTGTTCAATGATGGTTTGATTTCAGTAATCCTTTAATCTTCTATGTATGTATCTATGTATGTATGTATGTATGTATGTATGTATGTATGTGTGTATGTACGTATGTATCTATATGTATATATATATAGCAGGGCCGTAGCTAGGATTTTTTTGTTGGGGGGGGGGGGGGCAACTGAGTAGTTAATAGTCTAAAACTCCTATTCTTTAATTTTTATAATGCTTTAGAATTATTTCGGGGGAGGGGGGGGGGGGGGGGCAACTGCCCCCCTTGCCCCCATGCTAGCTACGGCCCTGTACAGTCAAACTTCGATAACTCCACCTTCGATCTCTTGAAAACTTCGATCTCTCGATCTAAAGAGACGGTCCCGGCCGAGTTGCTATACAAACTAGTAATAACAACCTTTGAAAACTCGATTAACTCGATCTCTTGACCTAATTCTTTGGTCCCGCCATAAACATTTAATAGAAAGAAAGAAATGTTTTATTTAACGACGCACTCAACACATTTTATTTACGGTTATATGGCGTCAGACATATGGTTAAGCACAACACAGATTTTGAGAGGAAACCCGCTATCGCTACTTCATGAGCTACTTTTTCTGATTAGCAGCAAGGGATCTTTTATTTGCGCTTCCCACAGGCAGGATAGCACAAACCATTGCTTTTGTTGAACCAGTTATGGATCACTGGTCGGTGCAAATGGTTTAGACCTACCCATTGAACCTTGCGGAGCACTCACTCAGGGTTTGGAGTCGTTATCTGGATTAAAAACCCCATGCCTCGACTGGGATCCGAACCCAGTACCTAACAGCCTGTTGACCGATGGCCTAACCACGACGCCACCGCGGCCGGTCATTTAATAGAGTATGCTTGTTAACAAACAAAAAAATAATAATAATTAATTAAAAAATATATTTTAAATAATAAAATGTTTAATACATATATTAAAACTTACTAGCACCCATAGGAACAAATGTAATAGAACAACGGATCTAAATAAGAAACTTTAAACATTAAGCATCAAGCAAATATAATTTCAAAATAAAAATGTCCATGACATCGAAGCATGTTCTCAGTGTTGTTGTTATATCTGACTAAATATTGTTGCACAATTCAGTAAGACATTGATACCCTGTCGGAATTTGCTATTTCGCATGTTAGCAATTGGAAAAACATTCCTCCTATCATCATATTACAGTAACATATTATTAAACAGATTATATTTTGAACAATACTTTTCTCTCCATTGTAAATACTTATGATATGGTGGGATCTTGTTGAACTTGTTTGAGATGTATGCACAGATATGCTGTGATGCATTCTCGCATCTATGGTAACAAATAATGCTCCTGATAAGACCTGGATTTTGATTGTATAACTTTTATGACGGATAGCTGCCATTTTGTTTTCCACCATCTTGGTTTTTGGCCATTTTGACCATAAAAGTAAATTTTCAGATTTTTATAAACTTAATGTATCCGCATATATGTTAATGCTTATGAAAACAAAAACTATAAAAATTGTTGGGATACCAGTTGCATACTTATTATTAGACAATTTTCCACCATTTTGTGTTAGGCCATTTTGAATCATAAAACTAATTTCTCAGATGTCCAACATACCCAAACAAAAATGCATGCTTGCGGCTAGGTTGTTGCAAGGTAGTTACAAGGTTGTTACAAGGTAGTACAAGCAATGCAAGCTATTTGCAAGCTAACATTTAGCTCGCGTAAGGTAGTCAGTATTTCTGCAAGCTTGTCGCATGCATGTTTTCATTTGTGAAAGCATGCGCAAGCTTGCTGCATGCATATCTTCAACTGTGCAAGCTTCCCGCAAGCATGTTTTCATTTTGATAGCTTGCTGCATGCATATCTTCAACTGTGCAAGCTTCTCGCAAGCATGTTTTCATTTTGATAGCTTGCTGCATGTATATCTTCAACTGTGCAAGCTTCCCACAAGCATGTTTTCATTTTTGTAAGCTTGCTGCATACATATCTTCAACTGTGATAAAATAATTTTCATGGTTATTTTTTTTTAATTCATAACTTCTCGTATGATTTATCAAATTCAGTGGGAACAGTGGCTAAACAACCAAACATACATGTTACAGATTTAGATAGTATTTACAATAATAATTAAAACAAAATTAATATTAATACATACGAATGATAATACAATATGGTTAAAACAGAATCATCTTGTAATAATTGGATTTTCAATTGGCCCCAAAAATAATAACATATGCATGGCCATGAGAGGATGTCATGGGCCATGTTTGGTTGAAATTAGCCTGGTGGAATTTGAGAAGATGTTGAAAATGTCTGAGCCAATCAGAGGCCAGGGTGGCCATCTTGGATTTTGAATCAGCCACAAAAATAACAACACTTAGTAAGTCATGAGAGAATCATTTGGACTAAGTTTGATTGAAATCTGCCTGGTGGACCTTGAAAAGAAGCAAAAAAATGTCTCTGTCAATCAGAGGCCAGGGCAGCTATCTTGATTTTAAATCTGCCCGAAAAATAACAAACTTGGTCAGGGCCATGAGAGGATCATTAGGAATACATATGGTTTAAATTTGCATGGTGGAACTTGAGTAAAAGTTAAAAATGTCTCAGTTATTCAGAGGCCAGGGCGGCCATCTTGGAATTGTTATTGGCCTGAAAAATAACAACACTTGGTCAGGTCTATAAGAGGATCACTTGGACCAAGTTTGGTTGAATCCTGCTTGGTGGAACAGGAGAAAAAAGAAAACAAGAAGAAACAAACAAATTACTTTACACCACAGTGTGGATCTCCAGATAGTGGAGGAATATAACATAAAACAAGAAGAAGAAGAAGAATATAGGACCAGGAGCTTTTTAGCATATTAGTTTAGTCAAGACTATCCCACATAAATGGAACATGTCTATCAGACAGGTAAACTAATTTTGTAGCCTAAGTATCTGACAACTTGTATCACCTATTTTTTTGTTTTAACTGTTCATGTTTTTCACTTTAAAACCATTGTTTTTTTTTTAAAGAATTATACAAGATGCAAGATGGCTGCCACTGATGCAAGCTTGTAGGTAGATCGTCGCAAGCTTGCAGGAAGCTCGTCGCAAGCGTGCGGGTAGCTCGTCGCAAGCTTGCGGGAAGCTCGTCGCAAGCATGCTGGAAGCTCGTAGCAAGCTTGCAGCAAGGTTGTAAAAAGGTTCCAAATACTAGCTTAAACTGAACAAGCTTGTGGGAAGCTCGTCGCAAGCTTGCGGCAAGGTTGCAACAAGCTTCCCGCAAGCTCGTCGCAAGCTTGCGGCAAGGTTGTAAAAAGGTTCCAAATACTAGCTTAAACTGAATAAGCTTGCGGGTTTTGCAAACCTAAAATTGTCAAATTTGTTTCATATTGGTATTCTAACTTTTAACCTGAAAACACATTTTAAATGATTCAATATTTTACTAATTATGAAAACTTCTTGGTTATTTGCGTTACATGTGTTACATGCAAAATGGTGTTACTTTCGTGGGGTTTTTTTCAAATGAACCTGTTATGTGAAGAGAAAAGAAAGAGTTGTTAAATCTTAAAACACCCAGTTGTCTGTGAAATTACTATTATACTGACTCATTTTGGTATTAAATAACATTTTAAGCAAAAGAACAAACTTTAACTATTTTTTGTGTTTTGTTTTGTTTGCATATGTTGTATTTTCAAATAGTGGCACACACAAAATTATATCACCGTTTATGATTTGTTTATTTAACATAAATATACATATCCAAAAAATATTAAAAAAGCAGTTTTTGAATTTATAAGATGAATTTTAATTTTTGCATCCTAGGATGAGTTTGCGTGGAATGAGCCAAATACACATTATTTATTTAAATAAAATGTATAAATGCATAAGGCAACTGGTAGATATCATTGGCTATTGCAGCCTTTGCACAATAAGTTATGTTTTATATTTTTAATAGTAATTTGATCATTATATTAGAGATGAATTACATTGTTTAGGAAGCTATTAAAGGGACATACCCTAGTTTTTAAACACTAACGCATATTTTTGACTATTATAACTTAAATCATACTTAGATTTTATTGTTTAGATTATCAATTCCGTACATTCGAAGTGTTTTGGGTCTTCCTGGTGTTTTTAATATCACAAAATGCATTTCTTATATTTTTAAAAACGCACGTGCTTCTGAGAAGTAACAGTTATTGAGTCAAGTTTTGTCTATTTTTAGAAGGCATTTCACCATTTAAAAGTCACAGACTCATGTTTCACTCTGGTGTAGCCAGGATTTTAGATTGGGTGGGTTGGTGGTGGAAACCCACTATGGAGGGGGGGGGGGGGGGAGGACCCATAAAATGTATGTATGTATGATTCTATATCATTTAATACAGTGAAAACAGAAGTTCGACTGGAGATCCATGGCCCATCTGCCCAACCCCTCGCTATGCAACTGTATGTATGTATGATTCTTTATCATTTAATACAGTGAAAACAGAAGTTCGACTGGAGATCCATGGCCCATCTGCCCAACCCCTCGCTATGCAACTGTATGTATGTATGATTCTTTATCATTTAATACAGTGAAAACAGAAGTTCGACTGGAGATCCATGGCCCATCTAACCCTAACCCCTCGCTATGCAACTGTAAGGATGTCCGGGCTTTTGGGGTTGAATTACCACAATAGTTTAACTTACTTATGCATTTATACATTTTATTTAAATAAATAATGTGTATTTGGCTCATTCCACGCAAACTCATCCTAGGATGCAAAAATTAAAATTCATCTTATAAATTTATGTTAAATAAACAAATCATAAACGGTGATATAATTTTGTGTGTGCCACTATTTGAAAATACAACATATGCAAACAAAACAAAACACAAAAAATAGTTAAAGTTTGTTCTTTTGCTTAAAATGTTATTTAATACCAAAATGAGTCAGTATATAGTAATTTCACAGACAACTGGGTGTTTTAAGATTTAACAACTCTTTCTTTTCTCTTCACATAACAGGTTCATTTGAAAAAAAAACCCACGAAAGTAACACCATTTTGCATGTAACACATGTAACGCAAATAACCAAGAAGTTTTCATAATTAGTAAAATATTGAATCATTTAAAATGTGTTTTCAGGTTAAAAGTTAGAATACCAATATGAAACAAATTTGACAATTTTAGGTTTGCAAAAGCTGCAAGTTATTATTTCAAGCCGTGAAAATTAACACTAAGTTTAGTTAAAGGGACAGACCCTAGTTTCAATCCGTGAAAATTAACACTAAGTTTAGTTAAAGGAACACTCTAGTTTCAACCCGTGAAAATTAACACTAAGTTTAGTTAAAAGGAACAGACTCTAGTTTCAACCCGTGAAAATTAACACTAAGTTTAGTTAATCTACAAACCTGTAACACATTTGCATAAAGTTACAATACAGTGAAACATGAGTCTGTGACTTTTAAATGGTGAAATGCCTTCTAAAAATAGACTAAAACTTGACTCAATAACTGTTACTTCTCAGAAGCACGTGCGTTTTTTAAAATATAAGAAATGCATTTTGTGATATTAAAAACACCAGGAAGACCCAAAACACTTCGAATGTACGGAATTGATAATCTAAACAATAAAATCTAAGTATGATTTAAGTTATAATATCCAAAAATATGCGTTAGTGTTTAAAAACTAGGGTATGTCCCTTTAATAGCTTCCTAAACAATGTAATTCATCTCTAATATAATGATCAAATTACTATTAAAAATGTAAAACATAACTTATTGTGCAAAGGCTGCAATAGCCAATGATATTTACCAGTTGCCTTCTTATTTTGACAAGTCTGATGTAAGATTTTGTAAAAGGAGGTTCAGGATGCACTGACTGGAATATTAGTACTACAAATATGAGCGAGTGTAAACAGGCAATATTATTTGAGTAATATTTGCCACTGAAAAAAGGTGGGTGGTGCTAACCCTCTCTAAATCCACCCCTGAGAACAGAATACTTAACTATTCTTGCAAAAACATTATCAACAGTAAGTAAAAACAAAATAAGGTAAAACAAATAAAATTTGTTTGTGAGAGGATGCTTACAACCTGATGTTCAGTTTCTCAAATCAGACGCGTAACACACATAACAAATCTATGTAACACACGTAACACAACATTTTAATGATTTGGAAAACAAATGTTTGAGTAATGAAATTATTCTTTTCTGATAAATATTAACTTACTTTTTGGTGATTAAAAGCAACATACACAATTTTATTATCACTTGTAAAATCACAGAACTTTGGCAACTTTAAAATCTGATTAAAAAAAATGTCTGTCGTGTGAATGTAACACACGTAACGCAATAAAATCTAAGCCATTACAAATATGTTTGAAATTTAGCCAATGTTTCTTGTTTTATTTTGTGAAGTACTAAAGCAGGATTATTACTAATCAGTACTTTATAACACGAGCCCTTTCATAAATTTCTAATTTACACACATTTTCACCCAAAGTGAGTCTGAAATGTAACACACGTAACGTGGAATGAGCCATTTAGTTATTAAGATAAATCATTTAACAATATTTTTACAGAACTGAGTGTGCCAACATTCATTAGCAGTTTCGAATGAAGAAAAGTAGACTACATTTGATTAAAACTTCATAATTGTTCATAAATCAAAACTTTTGTTTTGTTGGCTTGAAACTTTACAGTAGAATGGACTGTATTTGATATTGCAATGTGCTAGGGATCTGTTTTCATATATGAAGCCACATACGGTTTAAAGGAGGTATATACTTTCAGGAATGGGAAGGAAGACGATAATTCTCAACATTACATGCTCTAGTTAATACACACGAACTTCTCATCATCCATTTATCTGTATCATATTTACAGGGCCGTACATAGTATGGGTTAAGGATGCTGTTGTAAAGCCTAAAAGTACGAACATAAAGTACCAAGTTTAGGTTAAAAGAGCCCCTTTGTGTCTACCTCTATCTGCCAGGAAATAATTTGAGAGGCTAGCTAATAAAAACAAAACAGTTGATAACTACTACTACTAGGTGGCTATGGACTTTTACCCTGATTCTTTTTTCTACTGCCACTTCACTTACTTTAGGGTAGATATGACCCTGCACTAGAATAGTAAGACAATAAAGTAAGAAGGTAAGTTGAAGGTACGATGCATAAACAAATTATCTTAGACGAATCCGACGAAGTGAGGATAGAGGAAGGTGTTCCGAATTTAAATTGTCATACCTACCGTACAGGAATAGTTACCAACTCAGCACAACTGTAAATATGAGCGAAATAATGAGACACAGAATCAAGGCTGAGTTCAGATTGTAATCAGCAGTATTATATACTGGCATATCCTTATCGTATTACATACATATCCTTATTATAAAGAATATTGGTTGTAGTGGACTTGTAGTTAGGAAGAGCCTAGCGCATGGACCATTTTTCTTTAATATGGTACAAACTTGGTGTATGAAAACTAATGTGTTTGACATAATATTCAGTACAATTAAAGAGGCTAAACCACTATATGGTGCTGATTCAGAATGGGAAGCCCTTGTGTCCATGCAGTACATACGTGAACACTGTACACAGATATAAATACGTATGTAGAATTAAACAGGTGAAGATAGATAAACATGATTTACTGTTACTGACATGGTAGGTCCTTTAGATTCTAATGTAGACATTAATGCAGAAAGCACTCAGTTTGATGTGAACCTAATGAAATTATACTTTAGTAGATTCCATATTGTTTGCAATGCTACAAGGATACAAGGACTGATACATCCTCCATTATCAACTAAGGGACTAGGCAACATTTGTATCAGTGTTGGGAAGGACTTCAGACTACTGGAAGCACAACTCACAGCTGAACCATACAATTAATTGTTATATATGATTTTACAACCTGAAATATTTAGGTAATTTCGAATGTCTAACTAGATTACGACTTCCAGAGAATCAAAGGTATTCATAAGCACCACAACATGTTACACCTTGTGAAATTGAAATAAAATATTAATATTTACAGTGAAAAGATACATATGTTACTATCTATCCCATTTTTAAGTGTCTAGTTCATAAAAACCGAAAATTGCGATTTAAGAAATGTACGTTTTCCATGTGGAAACACTGGTGTAACTAATGTTCAGAACATTAAAAGAAATTGTGATGTTTGGGGTTTTTGGGGGTTTTTTTCTTTTTCTTTTTCTTTCTTTTTTTTGTGTGTGATGTTTTATGTGCTCTCATATTACAAACTATCCTTTATCAACCAAAAATAAGGTTCTTTTCTATAAGATCCATTTTATAGTATTGTAACAAATCTGTATATTTCCAATATTTTCCTGAATAATCTGATTCGTTGTCTGTCCTTTTTCTACTTATGTCTGGTTTCTTAATTTTATTCTTGGTTTCTGTACTTCTTATAATAACACCTTCTAGCATACTATTAGCACTTTAATCAGCCATTCTACAAATCAGATTATTGATTGGTGAAGTTACAGGAACGATCATTCAGATCCATTGATTTTCCAAACAGTGGCATGAGACCATATAATATTGTAATGTTTAGGCTTGGATTTTTTAATTAATATCACGTTATGTAGTTTTTGGGGAGTGGTTAAAAATAATAATGTTATATTGTATTTCTGGGATACCGTTTGAAAAGATAATTAAGTTACAATTGTTTAGTTTATTTACCTTAAATTTTTTTTTTTGGGGGGGGGGGGAGGGGGGTTTGTAGCTTTTGAATGGCTCTCTCTCTCTCACTCTGTTATTATTCTAAATTGGTTTTAGACTTATTATGTGAGAACCGATAATGGTAAGCTATTTATTTATTGTGTAATTCATTAACTAAATGGTAGTGTATTTTTGTTAGTTGTCACCGTCTCGCACAGCATTACTGTAAACCTTAGAAATATTGTTATGCATATTTTGTATTGACACTTGAGAGGTTACTAAAATATTTTTGAAAGGAGATTGTTGGAATTTCAGAGAGAGGATTTGAGTGAAGGAAATATTGTTTCTATCTCGTGAATTTCCAAGTATTCTATGTTTGGGAATCTTGTGGTTTCACGAGTGGGAATGAATGTTTAGGTACGTTTTCGATGTTTGCGATTGATCTTCGTTCTCTTAGCATAAACAAATGGTAATCCATATTGGGATTCTTATTGTTTCATGGGCGGGGAATAGAATGGTGGCTGAGTGGTGGGAAATTTGAATAACTATCATGTAACATGGACCTCTGAATGTCAATCATGAAATCTATTAAAATCTTGATTATTTTGCTGGTTAACTGTAATTGATTTTTATGATCTACTGAAACCCTTAAATAAACACTGTGAAAAAGGACGACTTATGTGATTATTTTATTAGTTAGTGAGAAAGGTTAATTATGAGTTTCACATATTGGAATTTAATTTTTGAAGTCTACGACCGAAAGGGGTAGCCGAAACCAGCAAGGCATTTTGAGAACTGTATTTAATTCGATTCTAGCACCGGTCTATAAGTGGGCACGTGGTTGGAAAGCGAAACTGTCACAGTATGTAGGTAAATATTCATGGAGTTCAGGCTCGTTTGAATGATATCTGGAGTGAGGGCGCAATCTCTATTAACGTGGCATTTTCTAGCGGTGGGTCACAAGCAATATATATATATATATATATATATATATATATCTTTTTATTTATATATTAGCACATAAAAAAACGTCATTTTCGTCCTCGAGTAGGGCAACTCAGGTCCCTCTTCTCGGACTTTGTAACAACACCTCTAAAGCTTCTATATCAGAAACTGACAGGACATTGTTAGTGTCAGAAATATCATCCCAAACACGAGTATCGAATTCTATTTATCCCATAACACTTCTAAAATAACATTTTAATTCAATGTTTAGTAAATCACAGTACTGAAGTCGCCTCCATCAGTAATACTACGACATGACGATTAGCACCAATTTATTTGACATCACGCACATTAAATACATCTAATGAAAACCTAACTTAGGCTCAGGTATACAGGTTTTGCTGCCTTGTAAACAAATGAGCCATTCACAAAAACACATTATTACTTACATACCTTGCAAATGGGCATATACCTTTAAATTGGCATACCATTATTAAGCGGGTTAATACACTAAATTATCACATGGGGTTATGATAGGGATATCTTGGATAAGTTATAGGATATAAATACAGAACTTCGCTTGTCTTCGCTTCCTATTTATTGCACGGGTTTATTTTGCGTAAGAATATATACCACGAGACCGTGTAGCAGTCGAGAGGTATGTTCTTGAGTAAAATAAACGAGTGCAATAAATAGGAAGCGAAAACAACGTATGCAAAGTTTTGTATTTATTACATACCTTATTTTATGCATAATAAAAACGTTTTTTAATTAAACATCATAACAACACGTCTTTCATGAATTTACTTAACGTTAAGAATAATATTCTGCGGCGACTTTGTGCAGTGTTTCAAATACGATGTGACGTAATTTGTAAATCATATATGGTATGTGTTGTCATGTATGTATAAAAGTGCCTACAGAAGATAGCGGGTTTCCACCAAGACTACCTGTCAGAATTACCGACTGTTTGACATTCAATAGCCGATGATTAATATCTTGGAGATCGTGGACCCAGTGCTTGAAACCCCTTGACGTTTTTAATGAACGCCCAGACGATCCTGGCTGATCTACGACTCTGCCACGACCCGCCCCCGCCGTCCCGCGTCGTTGCATTCCTTCCTTGGAGCTATCCCGTCCGTCCCGCCGCGACTTCCATTCGGCTGATCTACGACTCCGCCACGACCCACCCCCGCCGTCCCACGTCGTTGCATTCCTTCCTTGGAGCTATCCCGTCCGTCCCGCTGCGACTTCCATTCGGCTGATCTACGACTCCGCCACGACCCACCCCCGCCGTCCCGCGTCGTTGCATTCCTTCCTTGGAGCTATCCCGTCCATCCCGACGCGACTTCCATTCGGGCTTGCCGCGCGCCACTTACCGCAGTCGTCTCGCCGCAAACTTACACAATATGGAACCAGACTGCATCTTAAATGTTGGTGCTAAAAATTGTACTAAGAAGTGAATCATTGGCGGAATATATCACAATTTTCATATAACAAATAATTCCAACTTGTGAAAATCATGAGAGGGGTGGAGTGTGTGTGTGTGTGTGCGTGCGTGTGTGTGTGCGTGCGTGTATATGTCTGAGTGTGTATATGTTTAAGCGATATATTTCTTCCGGTTTTTAAATCGAAATAACCTGTTAAAAACACATACACTAATAGTGTACCATAACAGAAACATTCATTGATCAGAGTTAAAGACGTACAGTGTAGCAGACATGGTCTTTGTGTTTTTTTCTCCCCTTCAGAATTGTTTCTGGTTTTTATCACGTCTCGAGTTCAGATGTAAGTGTGCGTATCCAGTTTCAGTCTCACTTTGTAAATCATTTCTCAAAGTCTTTAAGTGGTCTGGTATTAGGGCCAGAGCATCAAGCAGTAATGAATATCGTAAAACACACGATTGTATTTGGAAACAGTTGTCTGTGTTTAGTTATTAACATAGTGGAAAATTTAATTGTGTACACAATATATATTAAAACATATTCAGTTCATTTGTATTGTTCCTACTTTATACTGGTATATGGAAATACTAAACAAGAATACATAGGAGTGGTTTTGCTGATAAATGTATGTCTAATACAAATATCAGTGTATCATTTATTAACGTTTCACATTCCATCATTATTTGTTTTCTTCTCTAGTATAGCTGTATTCAGTGTTGGGTGTGATGAACGGTATCTTTATGTATAATATAAGGGTGTGTGGAATATTATGTCTTTTAAGTAATCATTGTTTTCAAATACACATTCGGACAAAATACTGTTCTGATCATTATATTAGGTCGTAAAATAAAAAAACTGGGATGTACACTGCATGTACGAGTGACGACAGTATTTCATCAGTCAGTTCTTAAAATAAAAGTGTACACACCCTTCTGGAGGCGAGGCCTAGTGACGTAAGTATTGCATCAGATGGGTTGGGCCACTATTGCGCAGTTTGGTGGCCATCTTGGACGATGCAATAGAGTAACGATATACCCTACAGACCTGCCCTTACTCAGGGTTTCTACAATTTTTTACAAATCTACTAGCCATGGGATCGGCGATTTAACAAATTTACTAGCCACGATTAAAAATTCACTAGCCCTACTTTACTTTAAAGTTAATACAGTTTTACTAAATAATAGTAATAATCAGATATGTCACATAAAGAGGGAGATAAGAGCTCAAAACAATAACACTGAGGGTTGGGGTGGGTCAGGATATTCATATTTACAAAATAGAATTAACTGCAGCATTTGACCAAAAAATAAATTTCACTAGCCGTCGCGCATGGCAATAGTAGTTATTTACTAGCCCAACATTTAATATCACTAGCCATGGGAGTGGGGCTACCATAATCTAGAAGCCCTGCCTTACTACGTATATAAACATACAATAACGAGACATTATCATTACCTGTAGCATGCTTGACAGTAAGCATAAAGGCAAACACGATGACGGATTCAACAATAAACTTCATGTTCCTTGTCTGTAAATAAGAGAAATACATTTAAATGTTTTGTTCCAAACTAATAAATAACGTGTACAATGGCAAAGGGCCAGGAATTATCTTCCTTTGTGAGGGCAATTCAGTACTGTACACACTGTAGTCTCTGTGTAAACAGCTGTTCAGTAATACGTGTTCAAGCCACTGATCTCATAGCATTCAGTACTGTACACACTGTAGTCTCTGTGTAAACAGCTGTTCAGTAATACGTGTTCAAGCCACTGATCTCATAGCATTCAGTACTGTACACACTGTAGTCTCTGTGTAAACAGCTGTTCAGTAATACGTGTTCAAGTCACTGATCTCATAGCATTCAGTACTGTACACACTGTAGTCTCTGTGTAAACAGCTGTTCAGTAATACGTTTTCAAGCCACTGATCTCATAGCATTACTTTGTCCGCCACTGTACGGACAGGAAAGGTGGTAATATGTTTTCCAGAAGATGGGGAATTGCACAAATAATCATAACGGATCAATTCTGTGATAAAACAACATAAACAAGCTGCGAAGAACGAGACGTTTGTATGCCATTGTCAAACACATATCCAATCTCGGTGTGTTTATTGTGGTGGGGTTGTTTTTCTTCTTTAATTATTTTTGTTTTATTTGAAAATTTAGCTAAAATATTTTTTATTTTTTATGTATGTTCTGTGAAAATTAGTTTATTTGTATTTTGTTCAGTGCTTTTTGGCATGTTTGTGGGGGGGGGGGGGGGGGTTGCAGGCGTGTGTGTGTGTGTGTGTCTATGTGCGTGTGGTGGGGGAAGAGGGGATTCGCAAGTACCTCGTCCTATTGATCATGTTTGTTGTGCATTTGTTTTGTTTTGTTGTTTTGTTTTGTTGTTTTTTTACTTGCCATTCAGGCGAGTCAGGTCAGCTCTCTGACTTGCCCGTACAATGTTGGCCAGAGTTTATATTTTAAAACTATAAAGTATTGTATTTGGCACAGGAGATCATTTTGAATGGGCTTATGCAACTCAGTTATAAAGTATATCAATGTTTATTACTAGTTCTACCCTTCAAATGAACACTAAACTGACATATATACCTGATGTCGACTTGTTTCGTCCCTGTCAATGTGACAGACTCATATTTACTTTCCACGTGCAAGATGCGAACTAACCCTGGGTGAACAGGACCAAGGGCGCAACAACAAAGGGTTCGAAACGGTTTCAGGGCGAAACTACCCAGAATCGAATCAAAGATGACAGATATTAGTGTGCACGTGCAAACGCAGCACTGTTGAAATTCAACTTGAATGCAATGTATGCAATGCTCTAAAAGCAAGAACCAGATATGGTTTGGGTTTAAATTCTGCTTGATTTATTTATTATTATTATTATTTTATTAATAGTGCCCACTGAATTCCGATCACCTAATTAAATCAAACACTCCCAATGTAGCTGTATACTGATAACGAAATTGTTCGAGGTGTTCCGAATACTTTTTATTTTAATGGACTTGTTGCCCCAACATTTCCACAGAAATCACGTATTGGTTTGACTGCATATTATACATACCACAGAACCAGTCAACTGAATTATTATCAAAACTGACTTTTTGGGTTGTTTTACAAACATTACATTTTGGATATTCCAAAATAATTCGCTGTAACAAATACGCGACATATAAGGTTTTGACTTGCCCGACGTTGTTTTCACTCGCCTGAGGCGACCGTAAAATGCACACCATGTAATCACCTAAAATGAAGTGTGGCGTGAATTTATGCAATTGATAAATGGGATACAAGGGCTCACTTCACTTTTGTCAGGCCCGTAGGGACCGGGAGGGAGGAGGGTATGTGACAGAAATATACACCCTTTTTCTTTCTTTCTTTTTTTTCTTTTTTTGAGGGGAAGGGGAGAGGTCCTACTTTAGCGGTCCTTCCCTCAAACTTCAGATTTAATGATATGGTTCCTACTGGCGTGGTTATGCTCATTAAATACATTTAATAAACATAATTATGTGCACTAAATATTAGGAATTGATATTATAATCTTAAATTATTTCATCCCCCATGTGTTGATAAACATGTATTCAGGCGCGTGTGCAGGGGTGGGTTTAGGGGGTCGACATCTTCGGCAATTTCCGGGGATTAGCGTGTTTTCGGCTTAAGAAATAAACATAATCTACTTTCATCTCGATTAAAACAGTTTAAATTATCTTTAATTATTATTACCGAACTTGTGCAAGTGTAGTGTATAAGTTTGTAGTTTTTATTCGTCCTTGTCATTGTTAAAAAAAAAAAAAAAAAAAAAAAACCTTAGTTTTTCCCCTTGTTTACCTTTTGTAGCGAAACCGCCCAATATTCCGTGATAGCGGCATTTAATACTGAGCGGTCGGTTAATTTATTTAACTAGCTTTGTTGTTATAAACTGCCCGATAAACCATGCACGCAGTCAGGGCCTCTATGGATAGAGCCATGAATCGGTTGGAGACACACACACAGACAGAGACAGAGACAGAGACAGCGAGAGAGCGAGAGAGAGAGAGAGAGAGAAGCTTTAATATATTTCCGGAGTGGAGCTAGCCATCCCAAGAGGTACCCTGACAGCTCGAGTATGAGAGCAGAGTATAAGAGCAGTCTCGTGCGCGAACTGCCGTGGCCCTCATTACACTCATGTCAGGGAGTGCCCGGGGAATATTAGAGCTGTCCGCATTTTGGCGGAGAGGAAATCTAAATCCGGTTTTGATGAGAAGGATCCCATGGTGGTCTCTGCACCTCCCACCCCCTTCCAAAGACCCCCTACAGGGGCTGCTCCTACAGTTAACCAAGGGGGCCCAAAACCAGTTTCGAACCCTAACTATCACATTTCACCTCTCGATTAACAATAATTTCTGGCCTTTTTTGTTGGGATGATTTGACATCCAACAGCCGATGATTAATAAAGCAATGTGCTCTAGTGGTGTCGTTAAACAAAACAAACTTCTTTTTTCTACAAACTAAAATACTTTTCTATATTTTAGGATGCATTCAGTAAAGTTTCACTTAATAACCATCAAAATTCTTTACACTTGTGTGTGTTTAATTTATTCGCTTTATTATTTAAGTTTCTAATCATCCACACATTTCCACCACCATTGATATGAATATACAATCTTTAAATTATTTTCAATTATCCCAGAGACTGGTTTTGCTTTTGGAAAACTTTCCAAAAAAGTCATAAAGACTGAATTTGCACCCATCTGCAAAGCCGTCACATGTTACTGTTGCGTGAATTTCACTCCGTTAATGGCGGCCGTAAACTGCTGGGCGACAATCAGGAAAACACCATGTTTATGCTATAAAAAAAACTATAAACTTAATGCAATTATTAATTAATTTATTTAGTATTTATTTTATAAACATATTTATTTATTTTCTTTTGATAATTATTATTTATTTATTTGTTAATTAATTAATTTAATTATATATTTTATCTATTAATTCATATAATATTAATTTCATTATGTCTATAACCAATTAATTTAAATATTCTTTTTTGTCTCTAACACAGGCAATTAAAAGTCTATCTATTTACTGTTTATTCGGTGTTCAATAAATTAGTAGGATTAAATATAACTTTATTTTTACTAAAAATACTTTAAATTTATTTATTTATTATTATTATTCTTTAATTTAGTACAATAAAATAGATAATGACAACGTGATTTAAATCGACGAAACCATTTTTACTTAGTAAATTTTATCGAAGCACAAGAACCCGGAAGTGAACGTCGAATGCAACCAAAAGAACATTTAAAACATCCTATGCTCATTTTTCTTGTCAGAACTGATAAATTAAAATGTCTTGTTTGTTTCTTTTTTCTTCTTCTTTTGCATCTTAATTTGTGTTATTGTTGTTGTTAGACTTTTATATTAATGGAATCCCGATATGCCGAGGAACAAGAGAATAGAATGCGCGGCGACCACCCGGCCTCGACTCGTTTAAAACCGTGGCGTCTTTATTTTTGGTCGGGTTGCATTAAATGTTTTGTTTAAAAAAACAAAAGGGAGGGACGTGAGCAGTAACATTAAAATACAAGGCGTGTGGGAATGATATCAGTGTACCATAATTTTATGCACGGAAGGTTACAAAACTATAGCAGGATACAGTCGCCTGTGCCAAAATTATGCAGGCAGTGGTTTAGATTGTGGGATTGCGATGTTTATGGGGGTGTATTCTTACATAGCTGCACTGCTTGAATCAACCGATGTACGGCACTTGCCCTATTTATGAAACCAAAGCCATACACGAAATTAAAAAAAAAAAAAAATTAAAATCACAACTGGCGTAGCCAGAGGGTGGGTTGGTGGGGACCACATCTTTGGCCCTCCAGTTATGTATACAAACATATTGGCCCGTCTTCGTTCTGACAAGACCTATTAGGGCTGTTTACGTTTGGGTGCCCCATCCCTTCTTTATAAAATCAGGCTGTCCAGCACACCCTTTTGAAAAAGTTGGACACAATTAGGAATGAAAATATAGAAAATGTAGGACAAAGTAGGAAAACGTAGAACAAAAGTAGGACAAAGTAGGAAAACGTAGAACAAAAGTAGGACTGAAACAGTACGTAGCGACATTATTCATGCTCAAAACACCTTTTTATGTGGTGCTTAGTTTGTACATGTATTTTGTGTTCTATCAAAAATAATGTGAATCTTATGTAACGGTCACGTTATACAGTTATTTCAAATTACTGTACACTATATTAATCAATATACATATTTACATGCATAGGAATGCTGATGCACAGTAAAACAGAGTTAACATGATTAATTTAAGTTTTCCATAATGTATTATAGATTCTGAAGTCATACATACACGTTGTACATTATAATCATATTAATCATTGGAAAATATGTTGGCTTTGAGGGTGTAATTTTAATATGTTGAGATTATATGGTGCCACAAATTGGGAGATATATCTTGCTGCCAAGAAAAATTAAAATGATTCCCGTAACTGATGACTTTTATAATAATACAAGGAATATGCACATTTTAACAGCAATTCGTGGCATTTTCAAACAAAAAAGTACGAACAACTAAGTATTCTGAAGAAAAAGTAGGAAAAATAGGACAAAAACCAAAAAGTACAAAAAAGTAGGATAGCTGGACAGTCTGTAACATATTTGCCAATTAAGCCAGTACAACAGTGTTTAAATAAATTATAAACTCATGTGTTGTGACAACAACTATTGGGAATCAAAGCTTCTGCACCCCCCTCCCCCCCCCCCCAATCTCACACAACCCGCCCATTAGTTATCCTACTGTCACACAAAATGTACTCAAAAAGCTTTATCTGTTCTAAGAGGCATAGGCAGATAAAAAATAGTAATAAATATTATAAGACAACCCATGCCTACAGAACAATAATAATAAAAAATAAAAATTTAATTAAATTGTTTTATATATATATATAAAAGAGGCAAAATTATATATATATATATATATAGAGAGAGAGAGAGAGAGAGAGAGAGAGAGAGAGAGAGAGAGAGAGAGAGAGAGAGAGAGGGAGAGAGACAGAGACAGAGAGGGAGGGAGAGACAGGGAGAGAGAGAGAGAGAGAGAGAGAGAGAGAGAGAGACAGAGAGAGAGAGAGAGGGAGGGAGAGACAGAGAGACAGAGAGAGAGCGAGAGAGCGAGAGAGCAGGGTTTCTGCCAGAGGGTAAAATGGGTGTGGTGCCATACCCAAATTATTATTTTTTTAAGTTAACATTTAGACAAAATTAATGAAATTTTTGTATGATTTTCTTAAGCCTAACCCTAAATGTAACCCATTTTATTTGTGGAGGACACCCCCCTCCCCTCCCCTCCCCCCCCCCCCATAGCCCCTGTTGACTGTGGTTGCATTCAATAACATAGCGCCATACACAAAAAATTATTTCTGGCAGAAACACTGTATATATATATATATATATATAACATAAAACTAAACCACAGATTGCAGTTCGCACAATTTGTTTAATATTTATTATGAGAATACTTCCTAAAAAAAAAAAAATTCTCAAAGAGAGGGTCTTTACATATTAATCCCCATGCAATCTGGTACAGGTAAATATATTTATTCAAAAATGTATCTTTCTGTGGCATCCATCTCCAAATCATTATCCTCGAAACTTGTACAGTCAACTGAGCAATTAAGGATTACCATTTGATGGGTGGTGTCAAACTGAATCCCAAGTCTTGGAAGTCTGAATTACTCCTTAGCAGCAATATGTCAAACACAATTTGTTTTGTTTTTTAAATATTGTATTAAATGAAATTGTTGAAAGTGTTTCATTGTCAGCAGCAATTTCACCCCCTGCCCCAGTTTTTCTTTCATATCAGTTGAAACTGTTCTATTATTTCTATCATTCTGTTCTCAATATCAAGATGCAATGTAATTTGTTTAATAGTTTTGTCTTCAGAATCTCATTTTCGACAATGACTCCACATCCATGTGACCATGTGACCAGTTGCTGAAATATATAAAAACAAACATGTTAAGTATTTCACATCCATTTGAAGAAGTACATTAGTCTGTAACTTAATTACATATCGTTGTATTAATTAAAAGTTTAATTTTTTTAGGAAAAAAATTTTTTAACAGGAAACAAAATCAATGTGACTAAACAAAGTATAAAATTAAAAAGTATAGCAGTAAATTAAGAAAAGTAGTGAACAATGTATTTAACTTTGATGATGTTATATAAAATTTGCCTAATTTATAACTTTCCAGACGATACTTCCTTATCCCCCTAAAGCTCACAACCATATAGGTTACTCCCTCACTCCCCCCCCCCCCCCCCCCCCCACACACACAAAAGTGCATACACAGACTCACGCCTACACACATGCAAACAAAAAGAAAAAATGCTAAGACTTCCAAACGTTCCAGCATGCTTGGTAATACTATCACTAACCCTAAACCTAACTTACGTCTGGAATGCTGGAACGATCGGAAGTCTTGCCAAAACTTTTATTTTGGCCATTCGTCTGACTGTGTATTGTTAACGACGGATTCTTAACGACAATATCTACATCGAAGACTGATTAAATGAGTCAGTAAATTCTATTACACTGGAGGGAAAGTGATTCTTAAACTCTTACCTTCGTAGAATTTATATATCAGTTGAATTTTGATGGATTTCGGCAAAACTTCACTTTCAATACCATGTGACCTTTTCGCAGGAAAACACTGATTTTACGTCAATCGTAGGCTCCGCATAGTTGTCATCGCTATTAACACTTGTCAGCAGAAGTATATGTTTACTATGATTATAATTCAGTTGGAGGAGACAATTATTTTAACTAATTTTAATGCTAACTATACAAAAACGTTACACATCGAAAAAAATTATGTTGTCTAACCTAATGGCGTCCAAGCAAATTTGAGCCCGCGGTTTTTGAACCGCGAAACATTATTGGTCCAGCGCGGTTGTCAATCACGCCGTATGGAGGGGTCAATTTGTCATACACAGCGTAGTCACTCAGTCCTCTGTGACGTGTCAGTTCAATATTTATATTTAAATTATATTACATCAACGTGTCAGAAAATATTTAATGCAATAAGATATCTGATACTGCAATCGACGCCAAAACGTCTTGCGACCTCGTTATGCGCCATTCCAGTTTCGAGCATACCGACCGCGCGGTGACGTTCAAATTCAGATAGGCGTGGCATGACGTCAACGCCGTGTGGAGTTAATCAAAGTTGTTTTTCTAGCCAGTGGTTTTGTCCTCTAACGTGTTCCGTTGCAAAATAAACAAGGACATGTGCACCTGTACCACGTGATCAGCAAATCAGGTTACGAGTCGTGCACGTGCGGCACATGAACAACACGTGCACGACTCGCTAGAAAAACAACTTTGATTAACTCTAAACGGCGTTGACGTCATGCCACGCCTATCTGAATTTGAACGTCAACGCGCGGTCGGTTTTGGTGTACATCGAAACACGATACAGAATAGCCTTGTAACCTATAGGTTACCACAACTATATAGACTGTTTTCCGGTACTTCTACGTTTAAATTAAATGTCCTTGCAAACTACTCGGCACACATCTAGTTGACGCTGCTAAAACGCGGACGTTCTGAAACTGTATCGGAAATGCAGAAGTCCGGAATGCATTGCCTGATTTACGTTCGGAAACGAAACTACTGTTCGTTGAAAAAAAATATTCTTACATGTGTTAACCTCCCGGTAACCTGAACGACCGTTCTCGACTTATTTCGATGGCTGCAAAAGCCTTGCTAGGTTGACAATAGTAGATGTGCGGATAAAAGAAATAACTGGTTACTGTCGTAAGATATCGGCAGAGCCTCGCTGCATTCGCCATTCTAACCTTATATATATATATATATATAGGGAATAACTGGTTACTGTCTTTTAAAGATATCGGCTTTATCCTGTGAAGGTTAGAATGGCGAATGCAGCGAGGCTCTGACCCGAGCAGGATAAAGCCGATATCTTAAGACAGTAACCAAAATGACCATGGGGAGACGTCAGGAAGGCTGTTTTTTCTTAAATGCAGGTGTTTAACACTAAATGGCTGTACTTTAAAATGTCCTGAGGTGTTGTTATACTAATATTCATTTTCTTTTCATTGTTGGTTATTCTAAAGAGACTGCAGAACTTGTTTTGCAAATTGTTTCGATTTTGCAAAGGACCCTAAACGTTTTTAGCCACGACTCATTGTTTAATATCCAACTAACAAAATAAGTTTCCATAACAATAAAATATTTTCAAATTATAATCCACAATTTATCTAAATAAATATCCTCAAACAGGAATGCTTAATCTGTCTTTAAAGTTTATTATTTTTTTATTTTTTTTTTTAAATACCTAGACAATTTTGCGAATATGTAGGAAAAATCCATCAAGTTATTAAACAGTGACTGCAACGCCTGATGACTTAGTGTTGCAATCATAATATTTTTTACTTTTGGGGGGAGAGTGTGTGTGTGTGGTGTGTGTGTGTGTGTGTAGTGTGTAATATCTGTTGTATCTGTGCAAATGTCCTTCACAGTGTGGCAACCTCAAGCCGAACCACTGTTACACTGTGCCACCTCAAGCCGAACCACTGTTACACTGTGCCACCTCAAGCCAAACCACTGTTACACTGTGCCACCTCAAGCCGAACCACTGTTACACTGTGCCACCTCAAGCCGAACCACTGTTACACTGTGCCACATCTAGCCGAACCACTGTTACACTGTGCCACCTCTAGCCGAACCACTGTTACACTGTGCCACCTCTAGCCGAACCACTGTTACACTTTGCCACCTCAAGCCGAACCACTGTTACACTGTGCCACCTCAAGCCGAACCACTGTTACACTGTGCCACCTCTAGCCGAACCACTGTTACACTGTGCCACCTCTAGCCGAACCACTGTTACACTGTGCCACCTCAAGCCGAACCACTGTTACACTGTGCCACCTCAAGCCGAACCACTGTTACACTGTGCCACCTCTAGCCGAACCACTGTTACACTGTGCCACCTCTAGCCGAACCACTGTTACACTGTGCCACCTCTAGCCGAACCACTGTTACACTGTGCCACCTCTACATTAATGTACTTAATTTTATTAACATATTTTATGATGTTTTACCCGCGTTACCAGTTCCCCCGAGTCATTTAACATTGTTTTAACATTTATAAAAAGGAAAGAAAAGGAACAATAACCCAATAACACCCACTGCATCCAAATATTATTTTACTATTAATTTATGGATATTTGATAGATGTTTTATGTCCAAGTGCCAAAAATGCCATCTGTCAAATACTAAGTACTAAAGTACCTATACTATAGGATCTGCTGAGGTGTTTTTAGACAGACAATTCTGTTATTTCCTCTTTATTGATTTAAAAATAAGTGCAAAATATATTAAGCTTATAGCTACATGAATACATTTATAGTATAACTGAATTTTGTATTTCAGGTACAGAACTACCACGGTTCCTTAAGGACTGAAGCTAGAAGTCATTCCATGATTGTTTGTATGGACAGAGCCTGATTTATTATTTTGTTAAGACAGGACAAGCAGACTACAAAATGGAAACAGAAAAAGAAAAGTGCCAGATTTCTATTCATGTTTCATGATTGTTCCCTAGTAAAAAAAAAAAGTTGTGAAATAGAAGTGAATATCAGACTGTACCTGGAACATTGAGTACTGAAATTTATATTATACTTTGAATGACTGAAAATTAGTCCAGTGAAATTTGTCATCCAATGTAAGCCATGAAATAATGGTAATAAAATGAAACAGGGTTTTTCCACCTAAACTATTAGTCAGTACCATTTCACCTGTTATTTGTGTGAGTAAAGTCTACATAAAATTGGGTTCTGGATAGTTAAAAAAAAATAATTCAATTGTCCCAGATCAAACAGACAATGTCATGGTTTGGGGACCCTTGAATCATTGCCTTACAATGGTAATACATGTTGTAAGGATGTGTCATGGATGAGAATCAAGTAGATACAGAACTTTCTATAATACAAAAATATATACATTTCCAATGTTCTGCAACAGAGAAAGTGAAGTGCATTGCATGTGTTTCAACGGTTTAATTTTTTTTTTTTTTTTAGATAATTGTGATAGTGAAAAACTCCCAGGTTATGTTTGTTTAACCAACCTTATAAACAAGGACATTGTTAATAATTTCAAATTTAATCATTTGAAAGAGAGAAAGAAAAATGGATAGATCTTCTGGTTTTTTCATTATTATTATTTGTTTTTAAATTACGATGCTTTGCATGTTGTTGGTTTTATATTTTTAAGACATAAATGCTTTCTGTTTACATACATTTGGCTTCATAAAACCCCATTAAAAATCCCACAGAAATTCATTGAAAGTAATTGGCTTTGATCTGTGGAGGGAGATAGAGGAGAAGGAAAGAGAGGGGGTGAGCAGAGGAAATACCTGGATAGTTATTGCTCGGGATAAAGACACTGCGAAACTATGGATTGCTTGTCGACTTTGTGTTGGGTACTGTATATATATATATATCTATAGAGGTTATTACCAGTGTTTTTCGGTATCGTCAATATCATATATTAGGAATAAAAATTGTATTATGCGAGCCTCTGACGAGCATAATACATTATTTTAATTCCTAATATATGATATTGACGATACCGAAATACACGAGGGTAATAATCTCTTTATCATATAAGCTCAAGCTTAATACAACGTGTTTTTGTAAACTGTACCAGCAACTTTAATTCCAGTCCGTCATTACTAGATATTCAAATGACGTAAGAATATGTGGCGCAGTGTTGGAAATGACGTCAAACTCGAATGACGTCATTTTGGATGTCCTTACAGGGTGTACACTACCAAATCAAATCCCATAGACGACAATAGTAACATATACGGCTAAAACTCCTACCTGCAACGTATCAACCGACATAAACGCCACGGATATAAATACTACCACCCCTTACACTTAAAGTGAATCAGAAAAAAATGGGGGTCAAGCCGCTCGTTTCTGAGATAACGGGTAGCATCTATGACTACCCTAGTTTCGCACAAAATTTGAGTACTTTTTTTTACAGGTACCCCAAACATGTTTCAAGCACAAGGCTACTTGACACATTGGTACTAGATGAAATAAAATTGCACATTTATTTTACCCAGATGAAACTATTATTTTTTTACAACCAACACACTCAAAATTATTAACCAATCACAGGACTTGTGGTGTTCACTTCTCTATCAAAAGTTGGGTGCACCTCGAACTTTGACCCAGCCGGAAGTTATTTGGTATTGTACTACCTATACTGATAACATACATTTTTCAAAACGTATCCAGCTATGTGTCTTTATGACAACCAGGATCTGGTGTATTCTGACATAAACTGACAACCTCACTGAAACTGTTGTTTCTACAGTGCAACCTAATATAATGTACCCCTCAAAAAGCATATATATTGCATATAGTTTTGTACAAATGCAATATGTCATATTAAACAACAAAACGTTTTAAAATAAAACTCCTGAAGATATTTACTTTCAGTTGGGTGTGTGTACTCAGGTATATATGTAGAGACAACAAAGATAGTCAGAGTACCTCTACCCCTTTAAAGAATTCCATTAAAACACATGCACTTGATTGACCCCTAGATTATGAAGACCTTAACAGGCACATCAAAGAAATATCAGTATTAAAAAAATACACTGTCTGAGGAAGGAAACACAAACATGACTGTACCTGTATGAAGTAATGACTTAATGTCCTGAACATTAGTGTTGGGAGGAAATCCTGTATGCTGGGTGTGGGTGTCTTCAAGTTACCAGGTGTGGGAATTTCAAATCCATCGGCCATGCTGATTTTCATAATGAACCATCAAAACCAATGGCAGCCACCAGTATTCCTGACTATATTTTATTTATAGCCTACTGTAGTTGGAGGTTTTAATAGTTGTGATATCTGGAATAATCATGCAGCTTTAACATATTTATTTTTGATTAATTACCGAAAAAAACTATTTTTAAATGACAAAATTACCCCAACATCCATTTTCTTGCATTATTTTCTAATCCGGATGAATACAATATGTACATTAGATGTATTCCTACAATCTGTAATCCAGCATTTTATTTAGCTAGTAACATTAGGTAATACAGCTTTAACAATAAAATAAATTATCAACTTAATCCAAGGCAGATAATCAAATCTGAAAAAATTGGTTCTGAATCTAGTATAAACTCAAAATGCTTTTCATGAGAGCTAACTAAGTGATTATTAAGAAACAAAAATGATCTGGAGATCTAAGTATATGTTTAACAACCTTATTGTTATGTACAAATAAGAACAGAAGGCACAATAGTGACAACAAATTTAATTATGTTTTTGGTAAAGTTTTTCTTCAAATTTACTTTAAATTTTGCATAAAACTACAAATTTGTCTAAAATATAACTTAGCACCCTATAAATATGTCAAAATGACAATAAAAATCAACTTCTTTACAAATTTGAGTTTTCAGAATTTCATACATAAAAAATTAACAATGTTAATGGAAACTAAAGACATTAACCCACTATTGGCACATGCTATTTTTAATATAAAAATAAATTGCTATTAAAATCTTAGTTCAGGTTGCCTATATATAATACCATATTTAAGAGCAGTTGTATATGGCAAGTCAAATACCATGTAAAAAGAAATTATTGAAATCTTTACAGTATGAATTATAGGCCAAAACCAACTTTTCTTCAGTGCTAACTTTGATTCAAACTCCATTCAGAGCCATGTACAGAGATTATTGTCAAGGTCAAGGTCATTGTGAACTTGCATGATCGAGTGATGGCTAATTAATCAACCAGTATAGTTTAATTAAATAAAATGACAAAATCATATTTTTTATTATGCACTGAATATGTGCTATAGGGTGTACACTACCAAATCAAATCTCATAGACGACAATAGTAACATATACGGCTAAAACTCCTACCTGCAACGTATCAACCGACATAAACGCCACGGATATAAATACTACCACCCCTTACACTTAAAGTGAATCAGAAAAAAATGGGGGTCAAGCTGCTCGTTTCTGAGATAACGGGTAGCGTCTATGACTACCCTAGTTTCGCACAAAATTTGAGTACTTTTTTTTACAGGTACCCCATACATGTTTCAAGCACAAGGCTACTTGACACATTGGTACTAGATGAAATAAAATTGCACATTTATTTTACCCAGATGAAACTATTATTTTTTACAACCAACACACTCACATTTATAACCAATCACAGGACTTGTGGTGTTCACTTCTCTATCAAAAGTTGGGTGCACCTCGAACTTTGACCCAGCCGGAAGTTATTTGGTATTGTACTACCTACATCAAAATAAAGTTATGCCTAATGTTTTTTGTTTTCTGAACGCTGGACAACTTTCAGTGTCAAATTGTCATTGAAATGTTTTTATTTGATGACTATGAATGCATACGTCAATCATGGAGTGTCACCCAAGTACGTTTGCTTAAATGTCAATAAACCTAGTGCCGAGACCTCGACTAATTTACATCTAATTTGGAAAGTTATCAAATTCTTAAAGTATGTGATCTGAAAAATATCACATACTTTGATTGCACTGAAAATGTAAGATATTATATGATAAAACATAATATCATGACAGATATAAAAACAAAAAACAAATATATGTTGATGACTAAATAGAATTCATCTAAAAATAGTTCACCCTTCACAACTGTTGCATTAGCGGCACCAGTACTCAGGGTTTTAAATCTCACTGTTATGGGGCATAATTGTTTGTTGGGGGGGGGGGGGGGGTTGTTGTTGTTTTTTAGTACAGAGAGGTCTTTTTAGCACAACAATATCATTACCAACTGCTGAAGGGTTATAATGCATTAGTTATTTTAATCTAATTCAAGAAAATTTTAGTTGTTTTGAGATAAATCGTTTGAGGTTAGTATGTTTGTATTTAATTTGATATGTTTATTTTGGATGCAGTTATTTTGGGCACAGCATTTAATGCCTTGGCTTTGTTGCAATCTAAAACCCTGGGTATTATTATCTTAACATGGCATCTCAGTTTACCATACCATGGATTGGCTCATATTGTTTCACTAGTGTAATCTGTGGAACATATTATTTATTAAATGGAGAAAAGGAAAGGTTGCGTTACTGTTCCTTTGAAAGAATGATATTCAATCTAACAAAATGTGTAAAACATTAAAGTATAGTTATTACAGTGTTCGAGATTAACGGTATCCCGATATCCCGGGGATACCAGAATGTAATTTTGGATACCAGACTTCAAGAACCCAGTATCCCACTGGGATGCCATATAATACTAATTTCTCAGGTGGGATACCAGATTTTGGAATGTTAGTATCCAATTGGGATACTGGCCAAGAAATTTAATCTCGAACACTGTATTATTGGTGTGAATGTATAATATATAATTGAATATTGTCCCAAACAGTGCCCCATGACTGGCATATAAAACTCCATTATATGTGCTGTCCTGTGTGGAGAAGTATATAATAATGCTGCTAATGGAAAACTGTCAATTATCACCCACCTGGTGAATGTATAGCAGTGTCGTACAAATACGGTACACGTCACGAGGGTCATACCGGATGTACGTTTTTTCATTGCTTGACAATGAAGCAAGGCTATTATGATTGGTTGGACAGTAAGTCTACCGGGACTGTTTTTTTTTCATTCATGAAAAATTACGTTGTCAACATTCCACAACTTTTACTATATTTTTCATTCATTCATCGGATGTCGCGAGACATTTAAATTAAAAATAATAATAAAATATATAAAATAAATAAATAAATACATTTTCTTCAAACGCATTCAGGTGCTTCAGGTGCTTCAGTGATGTTCGGAAACAACGCATTCAGGTGCTTCAGTGATGTTCGGAAACAACGCATTCAGGTGCTTCAGTGATGTTCGGAAACAACGCATTCAGGTGCTTCAGTGATGTTCGGAAACAACGCATTCAGGTGCTTCAGTGATGTTCGGAAACAACGCATTCAGGTGCTTCAGTGATGTTCGGAAACAAACGCATTCAGGTGTTCAGTGATGTTCGGAAACAACGCATTCAGGTGCTTCAGTGATGTTCGGAAACAAACGCATTCAGGTGTTCAGTGATGTTCGGAAACAACGCATTCAGGTGCTTCAGTGATGTTCGGAAACAAACGCATTCAGGTGCTTCAGTGATGTTCGGAAACAACGCATTCAGGTGTTCAGTGATGTTCGGAAACAACGCATTCAGGTGCTTCAGTGATGTTCGGAAACAACGCATTCAGGTGCTTCAGTGATGTTCGGAAACAAACGCATTCAGGTGTTCAGTGATGTTCGGAAACAACGCATTCAGGTGTTCAGTGATGTTCGGAAACAACGCATTCAGGTGCTTCAGTGATGTTCGGAAACAAACGCATTCAGGTGTTCAGTGATGTTCGGAAACAACGCATTCAGGTGTTCAGTGATGTTCGGAAACAACGCATTCAGGTGCTTCAGTGATGTTCGGAAACAAACGCATTCAGGTGTTCAGTGATGTTCGGAAACAACGCATTCAGGTGTTCAGTGATGTTCGGAAACAACGCATTCAGGTGCTTCAGTGATGTTCGGAAACAACGCATTCAGGTGCTTCAGTGATGTTCGGAAACAAACGCATTCAGGTGTTCAGTGATGTTCGGAAACAACGCATTCAGGTGTTCAGTGATGTTCGGAAACAACGCATTCAGGTGCTTCAGTGATGTTCGGAAACAAACGCATTCAGGTGTTCAGTGATGTTCGGAAACAAACGCATTCAGGTGTTCAGTGATGTTCGGAAACAAACGCATTCAGGTGTTCAGTGATGTTCGGAAACAAACGCATTCAGGTGCTTCAGTGATGTTCGGAAACAAACGCATTCAGGTGTTCAGTGATGTTCGGAAACAACGCATTCAGGTGCTTCAGTGATGTTCGGAAACAAACGCATTCAGGTGTTCAGTGATGTTCGGAAACAAACGCATTCAGGTGTTCAGTGATGTTCGGAAACAAACGCATTCAGGTGCTTCAGTGATGTTCGGAAACAAACGCATTCAGGTGTTCAGTGATGTTCGGAAACAACGCATTCAGGTGCTTCAGTGATGTTCGGAAACAAACGCATTCAGGTGTTCAGTGATGTTCGGAAACAAACGCATTCAGGTGTTCAGTGATGTTCGGAAACAACGCATTCAGGTGTTCAGTGATGTTCGGAAACAACGCATTCAGGTGCTTCAGTGATGTTCGGAAACAAACGCATTCAGGTGTTCAGTGATGTTCGGAAACAAACGCATTCAGGTGTTCAGTGATGTTCGGAAACAAACGCATTCAGGTGTTCAGTGATGTTCGGAAACAACGCATTCAGGTGTTTCAGTGATGTTCGGAAACAACGCATTCAGGTGTTCAGTGATGTTCGGAAACAAACGCATTCAGGTGTTCAGTGATGTTCGGAAACAAACGCATTCAGGTGTTCAGTGATGTTCGGAAACAAACGCATTCAGGTGTTCAGTGATGTTCGGAAACAACGCATTCAGGTGCTTCAGGTGCTTCAGTGATGTTCGGAAACAACGCATTCAGGTGCTTCAGTGATGTTCGGAAACAAACGCATTCAGGTGCTTCAATGATGTTCGGAAACAAACGCATTCAGGTGTTCAGTGATGTTCGGAAACAAACGCATTCAGGTGTTCAGTGATGTTCAGAAACAACGCATTCAGGTGCTTCAGGTGCTTCAGTGATGTTCGGAAACAACGCATTCAGGTGCTTCAGTGATGTTCGGAAACAAACGCATTCAGGTGTTCAGTGATGTTCGGAAACAAACGCATTCAGGTGTTCAGTGATGTTCGGAAACAACGCATTCAGGTGCTTCAGGTGCTTCAGTGATGTTCGGAAACAACGCATTCAGGTGCTTCAGTGATGTTCGGAAACAAACGCATTCAGGTGTTCAGTGATGTTCGGAAACAAACGCATTCAGGTGTTCAGTGATGTTCGGAAACAACGCATTCAGGTGCTTCAGGTGCTTCAGTGATGTTCGGAAACAACGCATTCAGGTGCTTCAGTGATGTTCGGAAAAAACGCATTCAGGTGTTCAGTGATGTTCGGAAAAAACGCATTCAGGTGCTTCAGTGATGTTCGGAAAAAACGCATTCAGGTGCTTCAGTGATGTTCGGAAATAACGCATTCAGGTGCTTCAGTGATGTTCGGAAAAAACGCATTCAGGTGCTTCAGTGATGTTCGGAAAAAACGCATTCAGGTGCTTCAGTGATGTTCGGAAATAACGCATTCAGGTGCTTCAGTGATGTTCGGAAAAAAAAAAAAATCAATAGGAATTTTTCATTGGATTTTTTCCAGCATTCTTAAAACGGAAACGTCATGTACCCAGTTTGTGGTTATTATAGGTTGCATAGTACCAAAGAAGAGAGTACCATGTCAAAGTTCGACTAGGCTGATGGGTTTGAAAATATTGCATTCAGTGACTTGACATCCAAGCATAGTTCATACCTTGGGTGTTTACCCCACCATGTGTAACACATTAATTTACTACTATTTGTGGATGCAGTGGTGTTCATTTCAGATACCACATGTAGTATGCTTTTTTTCTAGTGAAGTTCTTATCATATGCCCATTAAAGTCTTTCAAAACACAGGGTCACTGCAATAAATGAGTTTTAAGGTAATTATTTATTGGAAATGAGAGACTCTGACTATGCATGCACACACTACATATACAACTAAGCATACACAACCAACCCATAGTATGTATCTTCAAGAGTAGTATTTTTATTTATTATTGGTTTTAAATATGATACATTGCATTTGTATACAACTTTGCATAACACTTGTGCTTCGTGAGGTGTACATTAAATCAGGTTGCATTGTAGGAACAACACTTTCAATTATGTTGTCACATCATATCAGAACACAGAAGATCCTGATAGTCATGAAAACACCCAATTGGACACTTTTTGAAAAATATATTTTTTTGATATAGGTTGCATAGTACTAAAGAAGAGAGTACCATGTCAAAGTTCGACGTGCACCGTCAAATATTTACGGAGTAAAAGCAGCTGTGGGTGTGATTGGTAGTAATATGTGACATTGATTATTTGTGCAAATACTATTATCCATTGACAATAAACAAATACACTTTTATTTGTTATACAGTTGTTATGCAGTATATACCAGAGGTTGAAACTAATGCGGGGTACCCCCAAAAATGGAACTGCAATTTTCAGCAAAAATGACGGTTGCTATTAAAAACATAAATTAAATCTCTTAAATGATACGTGACCCCCCATTTTCTTGCAACTAGATTAGATGTGAGGTGCCACACTTTCTATTGCTGTACTTCCTGGGTGTGTTGAAACGCTGCTTATATCAGTTTTATTAGTAAACGTTAACATTATCGGCAATATAGGAATTGATTTGGTCTAATGGAACCTATAGCATATATTCACTATATTATCATTATTTTATATTGTGTGCCATTTACTGTTATTTGACAGTCATAATTGCTTAATTAGGTTACACTCAGGCATGGGAGTTCATAATGACCTTGACCTTGGCATTAATTTACTGTGCACTGCTGATGATGATGATAACTAGTTTAACGTGCCCATATACCACTAGGGTTTCGAACACGCCCATCCCGAGTCTGACCTCTGATAAGATCGGTGGCCTGACTCGGGATGGAGGGGGGGGGGGTGGGTTGAAAATGGGCAGAATTTTGAAAATAGCAATTAGTAAAAACGTTAATAGAATAAATAAAAAAATAAAAAGGTTACAAGCCAAAAATAAAAAAGAATTGACTGCTCGGCCGAATATTTATATAATTTGGAGCATTTTAGAAGGACAGTCCAAAATTAAATAAGAGAAAGAAGAGAGGATCGGACTATTTAATAATATTACAAAAAAGAAGTAATTTCGACATAAAATTTTGAACGCATATCTAAACGTTTAAAGTCCGATCGATATGTCCACGCGAGTGGCCTCGTTAAGGCCGTTTGGGTGCACAGCTTAAAGGGACGAGATGGGTTGCATCCCATCAAGAAAACCCCTAGATTGACAGTCGATAGATGTTGAAGGTGTGCTGTGCTGAAATACAGATCTTGAGAAGCCGGATCCGTCTGAACGAGTAGAGTATCAGACTAGGGTATAGTCCAGTCGTCATGGGTTGGTATAGTGGTGCGGACGGGCCCGACTCCGGAGGATACGAGATGGTATCATTATAAAGCAATGTAAAGTCTAGAAAAAGAGTAGTAGGGGCCAACCCCACTTCCTATTTCTTCTTAGAGTGGGGCGGTCAATCTTCCAGTGCTGGTAGGACAGGCTCGGACATGTAGAGACTAAACGCGAACAACCGTGGCGTTCTGCAGAATGGTCGTCATACGAGTCACGAAAAAACAAGTCAACATAGTCAGACGGAGAAATGACGTGGAGGCGAGGAATCTCGCTGAAAAAGAATCCAACCTGGTGGTGCAGACTGTCGAAACGAGAAGCGTTCCAGCGTTCAATCAGTTCCAATGGCCGCATACATCCCAGTAGAAAACTTCATTTCGCTGACAAAAACAACGAAATGAAGGACCCCCAAGTCGAGCACACAAAAGCACGTGCAGTGTGCACAAGCGAAACAAACACGTCTTACTGCGTGGAGCTCCAGACTGGGAATGGCACTGCTGAGAATAGAGTTTGAAAAAAAAAGTCTGTGCTGACCAATTGGAGATTTTGGCCCATATTTTTTACTTAAAATATTTTAAAGCTTATTTATCCAAGGTGATGGACATGTCATATAACACTAATCTTATTTAGGCTAATAAGTCTAGGCAAGATGAAATAAGCTATTAGTAATAATTTATTTTTAGTTAAAAAATAATGTTAGCTGATATTAGGTTAAGCTTTTAGATCTCCATTAACAATGTGTATTTGAATGCAATTGGCTCTGGAATGACTATATTTAAATAACCTGATTTCTGCTGTAATTTTAACATACTCTTTAGGTTGGTGAATTATGTTTTAGGCAAATATGGGAGTTTTTACAATTGTTTTTGTGAGTTTGGCAAAAACATTAAAATCTACAGAAGTGGGTTCTGTGTAGCCATTTTGCATTCTCTTCTTTATTTGTACACAAATATAAGCTTGGTAATGATAGCTTTAGGTCAGTTCATTAAATCTTGTCCATATATTCAGTGAGTTTTCTATAGTAAAGGGTATTTGAAGTATATACCAAGTACAAGAGCAATTTTGACACATTTGTTAATCTACCTAGGAGTGTGTTAGTATTATCTTCCACTATTACCACACTTGTAAAGCTATATTTTCCAATATTACTATGTAAATGATGTGTTACATTACAGATTGTAGTAATGAATACGATATAAATATTATATTCAGTTAAAACAGAAAATAATTAAAGACAAATGACTTTCGCACTCTTTTGATGGATTGAATGTGCTTTTTTTATGACAAATAAAAAATAAAGATGTAAAACCCTAATGATAACTCTAGATATGATACATGTCTGTAAGCACCAATCACTGGAGACTATTAATAAAATATCAACAGATATAATGGTAGCTGTCAGTAGATTTAATAATGCATATATAAAAACAACTATAGGCTGATGGGTTTGAAAATATTGCATTCAGTGACTTGACATCCAAGCATAGTTCATACCTTGGGTGTTTACCCCACCATGATGTGTAACACATTAATTTACTACTATTTGTGGATGCAGTGGTGTTCATTTCAGATACCACATGTAGTATGCTTTTTTTCTAGTGAAGTTCTTATCATATGCCCATTAAAGTCTTTCAAAACACAGGGTCACTGCAATAAATGAGTTTTAAGGTAATTATTTATTGGAAATGAGAGACTCTGACTATGCATGCACACACTACATATACAACTAAGCATACACAACCAACCCATAGTATGTATCTTCAAGAGTAGTATTTTTATTTATTATTGGTTTTAAATATGATACATTGCATTTGTATACAACTTTGCATAACACTGATGCTTCGTGAGTTGAACATTAAATCAGGTTGCACTGTAGGAACAACACTTTCAATTATGTTGTCACATCATATCAGAACACAGAAGATCCTGATAGTCATGAAAACACCCAATTGGACACTTTGAAAAATATATTTTTTTGATATAGGTTGCATAGTACCAAAGAAGAGAGTTCCATGTCAAAGTTCGACGTGCACCATCAAATATTTACGGAGTAAAAGCAGCTGTGGGTGTGATTGGTAGTAATATGTGACATTGATTATTTGTGCAAATACTATTATCCATTGACAATAAATAAATACACTTTTATTTGTTATACAGTTGTTATGCAGTATATACCAGAGGTTGAAACTAATGCGGGGTACCCCCAAAAATGGAACTGCAATTTTCAGCAAAAATGACGGTTGCTATTAAAAACATAAATTAAATCTCTTAAATGATACTGACCCCCCATTTTCTTGCAGCTAGATTAGATGTGAGGTGCCACACTTTCTATTGCTGTACTTCCTGGGTGTGTTGAAACACTGCTTATATCAGTTTTATTAGTAAACGTTAACATTATCGGCAATAGGAATTGATTTGGTCTAATGGAACCTGTAAGGAGGTGCAAAGTGACGTCATTGGAATTCTGAGACGTCATTCAAATTCAAAATTAGCTATATTATGCATCGCCACATTAAAATAAAAACTGGTCTACTAACCTTGACCCCTGTTAAATTTCTACAACACGCTGTATATTTTACTTTTTCATAATTCTACAAAAACAATATTAAGTTTAAGTTTTAAAAAATAACAAAAACTACGTTCACTCGAGAAGTTCACTCGTTTCGTAAAAATTATATCTAGCGAAAACTCGTATAGTATTCTATATTTACCAAATGGTTGACATCCAACAGCTGATGATTAATTGATCAATGTGCTCTAGTGGTGTCATAAAATAACAATAAACCCTAGCTATATAACTACATGTCAAAATTACCAAATGGTTGACATCCAACAGCTGATGATTAATTGATCAATGTGCTCTAGTGGTGTCATAAAACAACAATAAACTAGCTATATAGCTACATGTCAAAATTACCAAATGGTTGACATCCAACAGCTGATGATTAATTGATCAATGTGCTCTAGTGGTGTCATAAAATAACAATAAACCCTAGCTATATAACTACATGTCAAAATTACCAAATGGTTGACATCCAACAGCTGATGATTAATTGATCAATGTGCTCTAGTGGTGTCATAAAATAACAATAAACCCTAGCTATATAGCTACATGTCAAAATTACCAAATGGTTGACATCCAACAGCTGATGATTAATTGATCAATGTGCTCTAGTGGCGTCATAAAACAACAATAAACCCTAGCTATATAACTACATGTCAAAATTACCAAATGGTTGACATCCAACAGCTGATGATTAATTGATCAATGTGCTCTAGTGGTGTCATAAAACAACAATAAACTCTAGCTATATAACTACATGTCAAAATTACCAAATGGTTGACATCCAACAGCTGATGATTAATTGATCAATGTGCTCTAGTGGTGTCATAAAACAACAATAAACTAGCTATATAGCTACATGTCAAAATTACCAAATGGTTGACATCCAACAGCTGATGATTAATTGATCAATGTGCTCTAGTGGTGTCATAAAATAACAATAAACTTTAGCTATATCAGACCATCAAGTGAGGTGGTGGGTCAAAAACATAGGAAAATAGGAATTTTTGTTGACTGAAAATAGGGTTAAAATAGGAATTTTGCCCACAAAATAGGAAGAAAATAGGAATTTTGTATAAAAGTAAATGTCCAAAAATAGAAAATATTGCAGGGGTCAAGTGAGTGAACCATCTCAAAAAACTAAATATGGAAATAGAAAACCATTGAAAAGATAATAATACAGGAAAATAACACAATGTGTATATCATAGGAATAAAACAGGCACTTATTTTTGTTTTAAGATGGCCTCCCAACACCCCTTATAGCCATCCCGATCCACCACTTTTTATTCAGACAATGCAGTGGTTGAATTTGGTTCTTTGGAGTAAGACTTTTAAAAAGCAACACAATGCAGTATTCCTTTTATGCTATTGAATAATACAAGTTACAAGGTCAAATTTTAACTCTGAAATGACAGGGGTGTTGACTGAAAAAACCCCACAAGACATTGCTGACCCAGTGACACCATCAAAAACAGCAGCAATGGCAGTGTGTGTGTGTGTATGTGATTGAATGTGTGTATGGACACTATTTTTTTTAATTAAGTTTTCTCTTGGTAGATCAACTGGATAATATAGCTGGATTTAGTAGCTGTGTGCTAACTGAATTGGTAGAAATATGTCAAATAATTATGATACTGCAGGTGTGCACATTTAATAGAATACTTGTTACGGTAAGCAAAGCACAACCTGAAAATTAGCACTGAAGTCCTACTTCCGTAGAAACCATGCACTAGTATAACAGAGGTAACCCTAACAGCTTCAGCCTGACTTCGTACAATTTTGACGTGATGAGAAATGTGGAAAATGTAAGATATTTGCACAAACACCAACCCACCCACACAATTTAGCAGTTGTTTTGTTTTTGTTTCGTTTTTCTAGTTTTGAGCATTCAACAAGATCAGATGTTACCAAAAACAGAAACATATTCAGAAATTCAGAAATTATGAATAGGACTTTATATTGCATTGTGAAAATTAATAACTGGAAGCCTGTAACCATGCATCTCACCTGCATATTCAGATTTCAATGACTGCCACAGATATCACAATATGCCTCATAGCAAGTTATCTGGAGCAAATGGTGTGAAAAGAAAAAATATGGTGTTGCTTAAAAAATGTTTTTTTAAATATGAAACTGGTCAAAAGTGAAAAAAAAAAGAGGGAAAAAATAGGAATTTTCATCAAAAAGAGGGCTAAATAGGGACTCATAAAAAAAAAAAGAGGAAAAAGTAGGATACTTGACGGCCTGCAATATAACTACATGTCAAAAGGCATTCACAACATCCAGTTAAGTTTGAAGACTGATAATAAAATGTGCTCCTCCCCCCCCCCCCCCCCACACGTCAGTTCGTCCCCACTTGGGTTTTGGAGTGTCCTTTATTTTTTAATATTGCTGAGGAAAACAAAATCAAAATTATGAAACATGACTATGTTTATAGGTAAAATAAGTCATGTGATTACTAAAACTATGCATATTACTCAATCTTGTTTGTTCTTCCATTAAATCGTTTCTCTTTTTTTTCTTTCTTTCTTTCTTTTTTTTTTTTTTTTTTTTTTTTTTTTTTTTCTTTGTTTTTACCACACACTGTGGCATTTTGTCGATTTTTATTAATTTTTAAATGTTTAGCCTTTCTACGCTTTACTCAAACTTTGTATTATTTGGGTATAATATCCGCCCGGTCCCCTCCATTATTATTTTTAGTTAGGGTTGAGGGTTAGGGTTAGGGTTAGGGTTAGGGTTGGGATTATGGCTGGGGTTAGGGTTAGGGTTAGGGTTAGGGGAAGGGGGGACCGGGCGGATATTTTTCCATTATTTGTTTGTTAGAATATATATATATTTTTTTATTTACTGAAATTTACATTACAAATGACTAAAACTTTAAATGTATGCCCCTACTGGCAGTACTGGCGTGACCGAATTTGTTCACAGCGTCTTGAACGTAGTCACTGCTATAATGAAACGACATCTGTTTACATAGTTCACCTCTAGGTAGCACCTTTAATTCATATTATGTTTTACTATTTTGTAAAACTTCATTAAACTTACCCCACAAACAGCTGAACGCTTCACATTCTAAACCGTTTTCTTCCTAACTTTGTAAGTATGACATCATTCACTGCGACGAACAAGTAAAGGGACGCAAGTCTAATCATGTGGGCGAGTATAAAATGCGGACAATCCCTACGTTTCTGTATGCAAGCGTTCGCGTCAGGCGGCTTTCACAAAGTTATGAAAGGGGAAACTTTGAGTTTGTCCACGGAAAATAAGGCGAGCTCCCGAAGGAGCAGATCTATAGGGGCGGGGACATGCTGTCGCGGACAATTTTAGAATATATATTTAGGCGCGGATGCAGGATTTCTGAAAGGAATTACATTCTCGTCCAAATGTAATGACTGATCTCACACTTCTGCCTGACTTTCAAGCGATGAAGTTGTGTTTAGAGAGCGTGGAGATTTCTCTCCCCCCCCCCCCCCCCACCCTAAGGGCTGTGCTGCGATCGCTTGGGCCATTGTCCAAGTACCGGATCGAGCACAATGGCGACTCGGCGACCGTCACGCTACTATACGGCAGTGACAGGAAGCAACCTACACCCAGCAGAAGACGGAGGAGGCGACCTAAGACTTCGCAGGGGGGACCTAAGGGCGGTCCCACCTGTCCCGAAGAGGAGGGCGAGACTAGGAGCGGCGCAGGGTGATCCAAACCCGGTGGCTCAACCACCGGGGGGCGGTTCATTCTGCTCAACCGAATTTACCTGCTCGACCGAAGCACTCGCCAGGGAAGACCCAGGGGGGGCCAAAGCTGTCAGCTCCACTGACAGTGGCGGCCTCTTCTGTTGATCTACCGACTACCATGGACACGGGCCACGTGGTCATCGATGAGCCACCGGCAAGTCCACCACCACCTCCGGTAGTTGTTGTTGAACCAACGGCGGTCCAGCGAGAATCCAAGAGGAGGAAGATGTCATCAGTCACCGCACCGAAAATGTCCGACGATTGGATTCTCGTCTGTGACAAACTCCCGGCGAAATACAGAGGAGCGGTAATCGGTGACTTTACCGACCCTAAACATCTTAACGGACCCTGGTCAGACAAGCACTGGCGCCAACTTCCAACAGGACAAGGGAAGTACCAGCTACAGGAGTCCCCTCACGCAAACCAAACCTATGTGACAGCGCAGCAGGACGGGCTGTACAGACAAGGACTCCTGATGCCTACGATGCCCAACGCGACCATTCATCGCATCTTAAAGATGGTACTGCGGGACATCTACACAGGAGCCCTTGAACGTAACAACCAGTTTTTGATGGAAGGACTCCCCAACTTCTGCCCTGATCAGCCCATCAATTCGCCATGAGTCCTGCTGCGTCAACCTTAACTAGGACAGGTAACCTCCTTTTTGGGCTTAGTTGGACTTTAAACATTCTTCGATCGAGCTTCCAAATTCTTATGTTTATTTTTTTAATAAATAGTCCTACGCATTTTACTTTGGCGCCCGTTCAATTGCTCAAATCACCGTAAAACCTTTTTGGCCGAGCAGTCAAACTTATTTTTGGGTTTAAATTCTTAGTCCGGACATGATGTTAGTTGCAGTTATTCTCCGTTGACTTAGGTTTTTCTAGTTAGATCCGAAGGAATCGAAATTCAGCCAATCAGAGCATGGCCCATTTTCGGTGTCTACTAGTCGGTCCACGCAGTCGCTGGACGCTACTAAATACTTGTATTCCAAATTCTGTCCACTTCAAGCTCATCCCCCCCCCCCCCCCCCTCTTGTCCTAGACTTAGTCACTGGCGAAGTCAGATATTAAGCCCATGACAGGCGTGCATGAAGCTTTCGTGGCATATATGTACGTTAAACCTTTACCACCACCGACTGATCTCTCCTTTTACACAGAACAGTTAATATAACCATGTTTCCCCATAAAGGTTATGGTCGGTTTTCAAAAAGGGGGGTCCGGACCCTTGGACCCCCCTGGATCCGCTACTGATATTGATCGTTTTCCCATGTTGTGTTTGGAACATTTTGTGTGAAAAAAAGAAGTTAATTTGATCAATTATATATAGCTTAGGGAAGTTGAATGCAAACCAAGAAACAAGAAGAAACAAAATATGTAATATTAGGAAGCATGGGCGTCACTTGGTGGAGGACGGGTAGCACATGTTCCACCCACCAACATGTTTTGGAGTGGGGAGACCAGAGTGCAAATGCCCCCCTCCCTACACACACACACACACACACACACACACACACACACACACACTTTTAACGACAGAAAAGAACCACAGAAAATAGGTTTATTTCACTAGAGCCAAAAACGTCATTGAGTTATGTTAAAGGCTAATATTATTCACATATTTTCCTTAGAGTAAATATGTTGTAGTATAGCGCCTATACCAACAACGTGGTCTAAAGGCTATACAGACTATTCTCGTACCAAGTTACCAACCAATGTTACCAACAACGTGGTCTATAGACTATACAGACTATTCTCGTACCAACAACGTGGTCTATAGACTATACAGACTATTCTCGTACCAAGTTACCAACCAATGTTACCAACAACGTGGTCTATAGACTAAACAGACTATTCTCGTAACAACAACGTGGTCTATAGACTATACAGACTATTCTCGTACCAAGTTACCAAACAATGTTACCAACAACGTGGTCTATAGACTATACATACTATTCTCGTACCAACAACGTGGTCTATAGACTATACAGACTATTCTCGTACCAAGTTACCAACCAATGTTACCAACAACGTGGTCTAAAGACTATACAGACTATTCTCGTACCAAGTTACCAACCAATGTTACCAACAACGTGGTCTATAGACTATACAGACTATTCTCGTACCAAGTTACCAACCAGTGTTACCAACAACGTGGTCTAAAGGCTATACAGACTATTCTCGTACCAAGTTACCAATCAATGTTACCAACAACGTGGTCTATAGACTATACAGACTATTCTCGTACCAAGTTACCAACCAATGTTACCAACAACGTGGTCTATAGACTATACAGACTATTCTCGTACCAACAACGTGGTCTAAAGACTATACAGACTATTCTCGTACCAAGTTACCAAACAATGTTACCGACAACGTGGTCTATAGACTATACAGACTATTCTCGTACCACAACGTGGTCTATAGACTATACAGACTATTCTCGTACCAAGTTACCAAACAATGTTACCAACAACGTGGTCTATAGACTATACAGACTATTCTCGTACCAAGTTACCAACCAATGTTACCAACAACGTGGTCTATAGACTATACAGACTATTCTCGTACCAACAACGTGGTCTAAAGACTATACAGACTATTCTCGTACCAAGTTACCAAACAATGTTACCGACAACGTGGTCTATAGACTATACAGACTATTCTCGTACCAACAACGTGGTCTATAGACTATACAGACTATTCTCGTACCAAGTTACCAAACAATGTTACCAACAACGTGGTCTATAGACTATACAGACTATTCTCGTACCAACAACATGGTCTATAGACTATACAGACTATTCTCGTACCAAGTAACCAACCAATGTTACCAACAACGTGGTCTAAAGGCTATACAGACTATTCTCGTACCAAGTTACCAACCAATGTTACCAACAACATGGTCTATAGACTATTCAGACTATTATCGTACCAAGTTACCAACCAATGTTACCAGCAATGTGGTCTATAGACTATACAGACTATTCTCGTACCAAGTTACCAACCAATGTTACCAGCAACGTGGTCTAAAGACTATACAGACTATTCTCGTACCAAGTAACCAACCAATGTTACCAACAACGTGGTCTAAAGACTATACAGACTATTCTCGTACCAAGTTACCAACCAATGTTACCAACAACATGGTCTATAGACTAACAGTGTACCAAGTACCAACCTACCAGCAATGTGGTCTAAAGACTATACAGACTATTCTCGTACCAAGTTACCAACCAATGTTACCAGCAACGTGGTCTATAGACTATACAGACTATTCTCGTACCATGTTACCAACCAATGTTACCAACAACGTGGTCTAAAGACTATACAGACTATTCTCGTACCAAGTTACCAACCAGTGTTACCAACAACGTGGTCTATAGACTATACAGACTATTCTCGTACCAAGTTACCAACCAGTGTTACCAACAACGTGGTCTAAAGGCTATACAGACTATTCTCGTACCAAGTTACCAATCAATGTTACCAACAACGTGGTCTATAGACTATACAGACTATTCTCGTACCAACAACGTGGTCTATAGACTATACAGACTATTCTCGTACCAAGTTACCAAACAATGTTACCGACAACGTGGTCTATAGACTATACAGACTATTCTCGTACCAAGTTACCAACCAATGTTACAACAACGTGGTCTATAGACTATACAGACTATTCTCGTACAAAGTTACCAACCAATGTTACCAACAACGTGGTCTAAATGCTATACAGACTATTCTCGTACAAAGTTACCAACCAATGTTACCAACAACGTGGTCTATAGACTATACAGACTATTCTCGTACAAAGTTACCAACCAATGTTACCAACAACGTGGTCTATAGGCTATACAGACTATTCTCGTACCAAGTTACCAACCAATGTTACCAACAACGTGGTCTATAGACTATACAGACTATTCTCGTACCAAGTTACCAACCAATGTTACCAACAACGTGGTCTAAAGACTATACAGACTATTCTCGTACCAACAACGTGGTCTAAAGACTATACAGACTATTCTCGTACCAAGTTACCAACCAATGTTACCAACAACGTGGTCTATAGACTATACAGACTATTCTCGTACAAAGTTACCAACCAGTGTTACCAACAACGTGGTCTAAAGGCTATACAGACTATTCTCGTACCAAGTTACCAACCAATGTTACCAACAACGTGGTCTATAGACTATACAGACTATTCTCGTACCAACAACGTGGTCTAAAGACTATACAGACTATTCTCGTACCAAGTAACCAACCAATGTTACCAACAACGTGGTCTATAGACTATACAGACTATTCTCGTACCAAGTTACCAACCAATGTTACCAACAACGTGGTCTAAAGACTATACAGACTATTCTCGTACCAACAACGTGGTCTAAAAACTATACAGACTATTCTCGTACCAAGTTACCAATCAATGTTACCAACAACGTGGTCTATAGACTATACAGACTATTCTCGTACCAAGTTACCAAACAATGTTACCGACAACGTGGTCTATAGACTATACAGACTATTCTCGTACCAAGTTACCAACCAATGTTACAACAACGTGGTCTATAGACTATACAGACTATTCTCGTACAAAGTTACCAACCAATGTTACCAACAACGTGGTCTAAATGCTATACAGACTATTCTCGTACAAAGTTACCAACCAATGTTACCAACAACGTGGTCTATAGACTATACAGACTATTCTCGTACAAAGTTACCAACCAATGTTACCAACAACGTGGTCTAAAGGCTATACAGACTATTCTCGTACCAAGTTACCAACCAATGTTACCAACAACGTGGTCTAAAGACTATACAGACTATTCTCGTACCAAGTTACCAACCAATGTTACCAACAACGTGGTATATAGACTATACAGACTATTCTCGTACCAAGTTACCAACCAATGTTACCAACAACGTGGTCTATAGACTATACAGACTATTCTCGTACCAAGTTACCAACCAATGTTACCAACAACGTGGTATATAGACTATACAGACTATTCTCGTACCAAGTTACCAACCAGTGTTACCAACAACGTGGTCTATAGACTATACAGACGAGACGCTTTGTTTTATATGTTCTGTGTTGATAACAACACTATAAACAGAACGTCGAGTTCACATTATTATCTATCCTCACGCTGAATTCACGCAGCTATCATGTCAGAAGATGTATTTCATTTTAATTGTCACACTTGTCTAGCAGTAGTTACGTATCATCGATATACGCAAATTATTTGCTCCTGTCTCTACAAGTGCCGATTGTTTATCGATGGTAGGCCTACACACACATACACACACACACACACACACACACACACACACACACACACACACACACACACACACACACACACCAACAATTGTTCAATATAGAGGTATATGCCCAAGTCCTGTAGTTAAATGTTAAAATCACACCCACACCCCGTAATTTAACGTCGTTGAAATAATTTATGACGAGACTGAACAAAGTCAAACTGTTGTGTTGAAATAAAGTTTCACAAGCGCATGTGTTCGCCATGTTCCGAGTTGTTATACAAACCGATATTATAATTCTTTAATAATGTTGAATACTGGAATTTAAACTGTAATGATCATATTATGTAGCCGATGAAGATGGTTGTCACTTGGTGGGAGACGGGAGGATATCCCCCCCCCCCCCCAGATTCGCCTCTGATCATATTATGTTTGACATCCAGTAGCCGATGATCATGGTTGTCACTAGGTGGGAGACGGGAGGATATGCCACCTACCCTAGATCCGCCACTGATCATATTATGGTTGACATCCTGTAGCCGATGAACATGGGTGTCACATGGTGGGAGACGGCAGAATACCCCCCCCCCCCTTGATCCGCCAGTGATCATATTATGTTTGACATCCTGTAGCCGATGATCATGGGTGTCACATGGTGGGAGACGGGAGGATATGCCCCCCCCCCCCCCAGATCCGCCTCTGATCACATTATGTTTGACATCCTGTAGCCAATGAGCATGGGTGTCACTACGTGGGAGACGGGAGGATATGCCCCCCCCCCCCCCCCCCCCCGATCCGCCTCTGATCATATTATGTTTGACATCCTGTAGCCGATGATCATGGGTGTCACATGGTGGGAGACGGGAGGATATCCCCCCCCCTAGATCCGCCTCTGATCATATTATGTTTGACATCCTGTAGCCAATGAGCATGGGTGTCACTAGGTGGGAGACGGGAGGATATGCCCCCCACCCTAGATCCGCCTCTGATCATATTATGTTTGACATCCTGTAGCCGATGATCATGGGTGTCACATGGTGGGAGACGGGAGGATATGCCCCCCCCCCTAGATCCGCCTCTGATCATATTATGTTTGACATCCTGTAGCCGATGAACATGGGTGTCACTTGGTTGGAGACGGGAGGATATGCCCCCTACCCTAGTACCTCGCCTCTGATCATATTATGTTTGACATCCAGTAGCCTATGAGCATGGGTGTCACTTGGTGGGAGACGGGAGGATATGCCCCCCCCCCCCCCCCCCTAGATCCGCCACTGATCATATTATGTTTTACATCCAGTAGCCTATGAGCATGGGTGTCACTTGGTGGGAGACGGGAGGATATGCCCCCTACCCTAGATCCGCCTCTGATCATATTATGTTTGACATCCTGTAGCCGATGAACACACATTCAAGTACTAACCGGGCCCGACGTTGCTTAACTTCGGTGATCGGACGAGAACCGGTGCTTTCAACGTGGTATGGCCGTAGACAACAACTGTTGAAAAATAGGGGTATACATGTGTCATTTTCCGGAAGTCGATATATGGCGGTAGCTTTTGTTTTATTTTAATTGTCACCGTGTAGCATCGTAGACAGGATATTGCGAGCTCTGAACCGAGGGGAATGTAAACATGAACTCACCAAGGTAAGTTATTTGACGAGTTATGTTGCACAAAATCATGCCATTACTTGCTAGATAATCTGCGAATAAATGTCTGTCGTCGGAAGGCCATTTGAAACGACAGATTTTTTATTGTTGCATAAATAACACGTGAGCTCATCGTCAAATCGACGATATCCTGTCAAAAGTGTCGATTTGATAAATAATCAAAGGGACTTGGATACAAAACAAGACATGTAAATTATCCGTTGACCGTCTCAAACATGTTGTGCAAGTTGCAATATCCAGAAACATGTATTCTTTGTTATAATCGTCTAAAACTAAAAACTACGGTGTACGGCAAATTGAGATTGAGTGTACTGCTTATTGCAATGTATCAAATGTTATGTGTACTGCAAATTGTTTTGTTTCGTTATCACCCAGTATAGTCTGTTTCCATTAATAGTTAAAAGTGAACACTAAAAATGACTACTGACTTCAGAGTTAGGGTTTTCGAAACTACGTTACTTCTTGGAAACCATAGATAATTGTAAAAATTCTGTTAAAGCGGTAAAGCGCATGACTGATGCACGATCGGTCTGGAATCGATCTCCATTGGTGGGCCCATTAGGATACTTTTCCTTCCAGCCAGTGCACTACCACTGGTACATCAAAGGCCACTATATGTGCTGTCCTGTCTGTGTGATAGTGCATATAAAATACCCCTTGCTACTAATGGAAATGTAGTGGGTTTCCTTTCAAAGACAATGTCAGAATTACCTAATTTTAGATATCCAATAGCCGATGTTTACTTAATCAATGTGCTCTAGTGCTGTCGTTAAACAAAACAAAACTTCTATGCATGGATTTGGATATTTGAGCTTTTAAATATCAGTGACTAATTTGTTTTATTAAAAATGTTTTCTTCTCAATATCACAGAAAGTGCTGCTATTTAATACATTGATTTATCTATCAATAGGCCACCCTTGTCTCATAATACTAATATATTTGAAATCAGATTTGGTATATAGTATAGATGGTGCAACCATTGATTTCGATTATTTTGATATTAATGTTTAAAGAAATGTGTGTGCGTGTGTGTGCTTATGTACGTACGTGCGTGTGTGTGTGTGTACATACATATAAACATATATACATACACTCATAAACACTGTTATGTTTAATAACAGAAAAAAAAACGTTTAGCATAAAACAATATTAACAGTGAGCAATAATCTTGTCATTACAGGAATCATCTTTTTGATGCAATATCGAGAGCCAAAAGAAGACCAAAACGTAAAATTGTAGGAATAGCGCCAATAGATCTTGCAGCTAGGGGAGTTGCGCCAGTCAGACAGCACCACAAATGTGACGAAAGTAAGATATTGCCTCATAAAAGAGAAGGAATCGATCTGGACTGAAGAACATCACTGTTTTATTCAATAAAAATAATGCCAGCAGGAGACATTCTTGCATATGTTAAAAACAAAACAAATAACTAAAATACCACTGGAAGTAAAAACTATTTAAGTCATAACTTCGTTAAACATACATTTTCTCATGTATGATAAAGAGTCAAATAATATTTATGAAAATGAAAATATAAAAGTATCCAACGATATGGCATTCATTTCTTTGTAGTAATAAAATTGTAAAGATATCACTAGAAATAACAATAAACGTTAAACGTTCATCAATAACGAAAAGATGTAATGATATAGCATACACATGTCTGTATTCATGGAAACATATGCCAAAATATACTCTTCAAAAAAAGAAATGCATAACTGGTATATGTTAGGATTGGATTGCAAATTTATAGCATCATATCTTTGCTCAATACCAGAGCAGTAAAATTGAAACGTGTTAAACATGATCAGATCATCACTTGGAATGAAATCGTCTATCAAATAAACAGGATTAGGCCACCGTATCAAGGTCACGGTCATGGACACTAATATCGAGTATGAGCCCCATGAGCAGCAATGACGGCTTGGCACCTCCTACGCATGGAATCAAATAATGCTTGAATCACAGGCTGGGGAATTGTAGCCCATGTTTGTTACAAAGCCTGGAGCAGCTGGGGTAGCGTTTGTGGAGCAGGGTTACGTTGCTGTAAACGTCGATCTAGTTCATCCCACAGCTGTTCGATGGGGTTATGATCAGGTGGTCTTGCAGGCCATGGCATTACTCCGACATTGTGTTGATTCAGGACGTCTGTTGTTATACGTGCGCTATGTGGTCGTGCATTGTCGTGCTGGAAGATGACATTTTCTGCGTTGATGAAAGGTATGGCGTGACGCTGGAGAATTTCGTTGCAGTAACGTTTGGCTGTTAGATGACCTGGGACATGTACAAGGTCTGTTCTGCCAGTGTAAGTGATGGCCGCCTATACCATAACACTCCTCCCTCCATATATGTCCACCTGCCGCACACAATTATTGGCATAACGCTCGTTACGTCCTCGTTAAACTTTAGCTCTGCCGTAGGCGCGTTGAAGCAAAAAACGCGACTCATCGCTGAAAGCCACTCTTCGCCACTGCTGTCGACGCCATATCAGACAACGTCTGCACCATGTAAGCCGTAGACGCCTATGTTGCGCGGTTAAAATTATCCGTCTAGCTGGTCTTCTAGCTCGGATATTGGCTTCACGTAAACGGTTTCTTAACGTCTGGTCCGAAATTCTTCGCATCCCAGGTATGGCAGAAGTTGATGATGAAGCAGTTAGGAATCTGTCGCGTAGATGTCGTAGACGTATGTATCTGTCTTGCGCCTGTGTGGTAACTCTGGGACGACCGGATCTGGGGCGGTCACGTGACACTCCAGTTTGCTGATAACGGTGCCAAAGCCTAGATATTGTACTCTAAGATGTGTTGAAAAGACGTGCAACTGTTGATTGCGATTCCCCGGCTTCCATCCAGCCAATTGCGTTGTTACGTTGTGGTTCTGTCAGCCTGGGCATAATTTCAACGTTACGTAGCGACACTATCGATAATGCGTGTGTGAATGTAACTCAATTTTCTGTCAAGGGGTAGTGCACGTGCTGTACGTGCATGCTTTGTACGTGATAAATGTGAGCTCAGCAACCATTATTATGGATATTGTGAAAAACATATTTGCACGTGCTGACGTCAAATCATGCGTTTTGTCAACTTCAGAATTGCATGATATCATATCCACTAGCTATAGAATAAGATAATACTAAAACATTCACTATTGTGTTATGTCAAAATTAATGTTATGAAAAATATGCTCAATACGTTTCTTTTTTTGAAGAGTATATTACAAAAGTTTATTTATACTCTTGTATCAAAAGCAGTCCAAATAAAAATGTTTATGAATGTGCACTTATTTTGTGAACCTTAAGGCTCGGTCTCCATTTAAATAGCTTGCCGCATTCACTACACTTGTAGCTTGGTAATACAAGTGCTGCCTACTTTCCATCCACCTGCCACACAGTTCAGAAACGAACTGGCTTTCTGGAACCCCATCTGGGTGTTGTTCACATGATATCTGATGCCTTTTTAGTGATCCAGGTGCTGTAAATTCTTTCTTGCAAAATATACATTTCTCTAATGACATGCTGACATGACCTGCGCAGTGGAACCTGTGTTGCACCTGTTGATTAAACCCCTTGCCACACACATTGCAGGTGTGCTTATAGGTAAAGGTGTGTTTGTTCTTTACATGTAATGTCAGTCCAAACTTTGATCGAAAAGATTTTCCACACTGATCGCACATTTTAGATATCAATTTTAATTCTTTGACAGGAGTACTTGTCTCTTTTGGTGAGTGAGTTTTCAAATGTCTCTGTAGGTTAGAAATCTTATTCGTTGAGTACGTGCAACTGTCACACTTGTGTTCAATAGTCTGTCTAGTTTTCACCTCTTCGGAAACTCCAGAAAGATCAACAGACGAGATTGTCAAGTCCATCTGCAAGACAATTTTACATACGTTAATTGGTATACATTGCATAGCATCATCTTGGAGTATAATGCAATTTATAGAATATATATATATATATATATATATATATATATATATATATATATATATACTAAATCACTGGTAAATAAATTAATTATTTGAGATTTAACTTTAGGGGAAAAAAAACAAACAAACATAGGTATCCATTCTGGAAAATCAAGACGCAGTACACTGTGTTATCAATTAACAGTACACTACAATGCCCTGTAACCACAATCTGCAGTACACCGCAGTTTTTAGTTTTAGACGATTATAACAAAAATGCGTGTTTCTGGATATTGTAACTTGCATAGCATGTTTGAGACGGTCAACGGATAATTTACATGGTTTGTTTTGTATCCATGTCCCAGTGATTATTTATTAAATGGACAGTTTTGACAGGATATCGTCGAATTGACGATGAGCTCACGTGTTATTTTTGCAACAATAACAAATCTGTCGTTTCAAATGGCCTTCCGACGACAGACATTTATTCGCAGATTATCCAGCAAGTAATGACATGATTTTGTGCAACATAACTCGTCAAATAACTTACCTTGGTGAGTTCATGTTTACGTTCCCCTCGCTTCAGAGCTCGCAATATCCTGTGTACGATGCTACAGGGTGATTGTTGGAAAGACAGATCGACTGACTTGTCGCCGGTGTTATTTACATGCAATTTTAGTGAATTGTTTTTAATCCACCACAGTGATCTCCCGTGTGTATCGCGTAGAGAAGTGAAGTCCGATAGAGGTTCTAATGGACCAAAATCAAACCCTATTGCCGATAATGTTAACGTTTACTAATAAAACTGATATAAGCAGCGTATCAACACACTAAGGAAGTACAACAGTAAAAAATGTGGCACCTCACATCTAATCTACCTGCAAAAAAATTGGGGCATTTAAGAGATTTAACTAATGTTTTTAATAACAACCGTCATTTTTCCTGAAAATTACAATTCCATTTTTGGGGGTACCCCGCAATAGTTTCAATCTCTGGTATATACTGCATAAAAACTATAACAAATAAAAGTGTATTTATTTATTGTCAATGGATAATAGTATTTGCTGTGGGCTACCAGTGGAAAAAGTTACGGTCAAGGCCTGAAAGGTAGATTTGTTGATGTCTGGTATTGTTGTGAGGATTGAAACGTTCCAGGAGAAAGTCGCGGAGAAAGGAGAAGCCCCCCATGTACCCAAGAGAAACGGATCTTTATGTCATTCAACCGACGCTGGCACCAATTTAATCTTAAAAACCATATGCCCGCGAACATTGGTATAAAAACCAAGTCGCGGACACAGGCACAGGACAGTATAACCACCCTGTTGAATTTTTATCTGTGTTAAAAAATAATTTAAAATATTTAGCACGGTTGTAAAACATTTAACCATTGAATTTAAAACAAAAACACCAAACTAAAAAAGAACAATATATACAACTCAAGCCAAGAAGCGGGGGGGGGGGGGGGGTTACTACCAGATAGCCCCCCCCCCCCCAAGCCGACACAAACACCCACAACCACAACAACACCAACACCATACAATATAACCTATAATTTTAAAAATAAAATATAAAAAATGATATATATTATATACAAATAAAAATAAATATAGATTATAAATATATAATCTCAAGGCCAGGCTGGGAGACAGAGCGGGGCAGCCACCAAGCCAACGACCAAGTAAATGTTGACATAGCTAGCAGATGAGTGCCCCGCCCCTCCTCAAACCGGAACGCATAAATTAGTTAATTAATAGCTAATTGATATAAATATTGGTAAAAAAAACTAAATATTAAAAGTTATATAGTGTTTAAAACTTATAATTTAAAACCGGTAGGAATATTAAAAGCAGCTCAGTCGGCAAGGCGCGGAAATGTAAGAGGTGAAACCCGGCAGGCGGAGCAGGCCCCAAAAGAGGACAACGGTTGTATTTAATTATAATAGTTAGAAAATAGAAACAGATAATAAGTGTGACTTATGATATAAAGTTGCTGAAACCTCAAGAGTATATTTAATTAAATAATAACACACACAAATTAATAAAGGTATATTAACAACCACAAGATTAACGTCAAATGTCCCTTCCAGTCTCATACACAAAGGCCAACAATAATCTATCCGTAGCCTCTTTATAGTCCTTACTTGGATTTAATAAATGTTTAGGATCAAAAGTAATATTATTTTTTTAAAATAGAAACCTAATTTTTTTTTCTTTGTTTTGCATAGGCGTTACAGTCAAAAAGATAATGTTTAACATCTTCAGAGACGTTACACCTAATACAATTGGGAGACTATATTTTTCTAATTTTAAATTTAGTACTATTAAGTCCAATAGAGACTCCCATTCTGAATCTTGCAATAATTTTGGTCGCTTTACGGTTAAAAGACGTCGGCCCCGGTGCAGATACCCTGGGTTTGATATTAGTATGCCATGCCCTGGTCTTATGATCCCAGTCGGTTTGCCAAAGACCATCCAGCCATGGCGTTGTCATAGAAACAAATTCATTATGGTTGTAGGCTACTGTCAAACCAACCCTGGGGTCAAGGAGACTACGTTTAGCTCCTGCATCGGTCGCTTCATTCCCGTCTATGTCTATATGGGCGGGGACCCACTCAAAGGTGACCTGAACATTTTTAAAAAGTAATTTATTATAAAGAGTTCGAATGTGTTTAATGCTTTCTGGTTTGATACTGTGTGAGCCCCCGATGCACTAAGACTATCAGAGAGAATAACATATCTGCTAGGGCTATTGATTTTATTACTATTGTTTAATATCCAGCTTAACGCACACAGGATGGCCGTTAACTCAGTAGAATAAAGCGATATTTTATTACACAGTCTAGCCCTAACGACTTGGTTTATTATTAGTTTTTATCACAAACGCCATACCTGTTTTACTTGTAGCAGGATCCTTAGATCCATCAGTATAGACCTGGACATAATTGGGGTATAATTCTCCCTTAATTACATTAAATAAAAAAACAAAAATAATAGCAGGCAATTGAATTTTGGCTAATTCATCACGGACATCATATCTGACATCGGGAGTGGCGATCTGCCAAGGAAATTCAAAACGTATACTAGCTTTACTAAGTGGCAGATCAACAATCCTGAAGTCATTAGCAAATTTATTTAGATAATAAATAGATGATATGTCATTATCCCTGACAGTCTGAATATTGACAGGTTTAAGCATATTGATAGGAGAATTAGGTACAAGGTTTTTAACTTTATTAACATATTTAATACCTTGACCTATTCTCCTAAGTGTAAGAGGAAGGACACCAAGTTCTGCCAAAATGCTTTCATAGGGTGTACAAATAGAGGCCCCAACTATAATTGACAGGGCCCTATTATATACACTCTTGAGTGTTTTTAACTTGTTATCAGTGACATAACAAAAAGCCTGAGAGCTCGGTACTATACTGTAAACGTGAGACGACGAATGCTTCAAAGATTACGAGCCTGAGTTCCATACTGTAAATGTGAGACAATGAATGCTTCTAGTACAAGTGCCAACTATTTCGTTTATGTGCTCACCAAAACTCAGGCAATGGTCAAAGATCACGCCCAGAAACCTGACAGACTGTACCTGTTTAATAACATTATTATTAAATTTAAGATCTAAATGAAGTTTTTTGGAAAACAATGCTATTGGTTTTAGATTGGGAAATGGTAACTCCCCAGCCCTTAGACCATATTTCTTAATTATTTAAGTAATTTTGGAGATCAGTTTTGAAATGGTCATTTGAATTTTCAATTCTCCAAAATGCAGTATCATCAGCAAAAAGCCCGATACTTAATTTATCACTTTCATTTGTATCAATGAATGCCTCTGCCAAATCATTAATAAAGATTCCAAAAAGTGTAGAGGCAATCACCGAGCCTTGGGGGATACCATTTTCCAGTTCCAATTTGGGCGAAAGGTATTCATTAACATTTACTACAAAAGTCTGTCACTCAAGAATTGATCAATAAGAGAAAACATAGTACCTCTAACGCCCATTTTATAAACGTTTAATAACAAGCCGCGACGCCAGACCATGTCATATGCCTTTTCTATGTCCACAAAGACACCGGCTACCTTGTGTCCACTCCGAAAAGCATCCTTAATTTCGGTTTGCAGACGAACAAGGTGGTCAGTAGTCGAGTGGGTTTTTTCTAAACCCACTTTGAAAAACTGATAATAAATTATTAGTTTCCAGGAAGTGACAAAGGCGGTTGTTAACCATACCTTCCATGGTCTTGCAGACGCTGGATGTTAATGATATCGGACGATAATTAGTCAGGTTAGTGAGGTCTTTCCCCTTTTTAGGTAAAGCAAATACTTCCACATGCTCCCATGCTAGGGGAATATATCCCTCACTCCAGACTAAGTTATAAAATTCAAGGAAAAGCTCAAGACTTTCAGTGGGCATATTTTTGAAAAATACATAACTAAATTTATTAGGCCCAGGAGCAGAGCCTTTCCGGTTGCTGAAAGCCGTGAGCATTTCCTGAAGTGTGAACGGCACATTATAGTTACTGTCACCTTTCCGGTTGCTGAAAGCCGTGAGCATTTCCTGAAGTGTGAACGGCACATTATAGTTACTGTCACCTTTCCGGGTTTTAGCTTCCAGGGGAGTAGAGCTACTTTATTCTATTTTAATTTTCCTAATTTGAAATTCTTTAGAATAATTTAAAATAGCCGAGGGTTTTTTGTTTGTTTCTTAAGTTGCTCCTAAAATATTACCTTTAGCTTGATTAGTTTTATAAATTTTGCTATTCCTTAAAATATCATTAGTAGGTATAGACTTGCCCTGGATTCTCTTGATCCTAGACCATACCTCTTTGACGTTACAGTCAGAGTTTATGATCCTAGACCACACCTCTTTGACGTTAGAGTCAGAGTTTATGATCCTAGACCACACCTCTTTGACGTTAGAGTCAGAGTTTATGATCCCAGACCACACCTCTTTGACGTTAGAGTCAGAGTTTATGATCCTAGACCATACCTCTTTGACATTAGAGTCAGAGTTTATGACAGCACAAAACTCTTCCCAAGAGGCCCTTTTAGCTTTATTAATATTAAAAGTTAAATTAAATTTACTTTCTTTATAGGTTCTAATATTTAAATCTGATTTATCTTTTCTTAATTCTTTTCTACCCTTACTGACTACCTGAAAGGGGGTGGGGTGCCTGAGAACTGGGGGTAGACCGCACACTAGGTTGGCCACCCCTTTTTGGCTTGGGTTTATCAGCCGTCGGCGTGGGGATCTTTTCAGTTGTTTTTTTCCAAGCCCGCTATTGTTATAGAGAGAGGAGTGGCAGGAGTTGTTTGCGAGTTTGTGCAAATGACCAGACAAAGCAGCCAAGACCTGGCTAGGTCCGGAACCGAAGGTTTCAAGATATTTGGCCATAGCCAAAGCACTACAAATATCCAGATTGTTACCTCCCGTTGGCTCTTTTCGACAACGTTTAAGAATAACAGCAACCTCATCGGGGGAGTCGGGGGTGGGTCGAATAGAAAAGACTTGGCCAAGGGCAGCAAAGGGGGTGTCACTTGAGGGTCTAATAAAAGATTGGCCATTTGGGAGCCGTGAATAGCAGAACACCGTGTTCCTAAAGTGGTTGGAATAGGAAACGTTTTGAAGGGCTGCTATGGAGTGCTGCAAATATTGAAAGCCATAAGCAGTAGGATCTAAATCCCCGAAAAAAATCCTCCTCAATACTAAAATGTTTTTAATTACTTTTTTGGTAGGTTTTAACATTTGTGAACGGTTGAGGGGGGATGGGGGTGCCTTCAGCCCGGCTCCACCGACAGGGGGTGCTGATATTAAGACTAGCATTAACACTAGAAAAACTACCATACTGACCTGTTTTCATCTTCGGATCCGCCATCGGCCAAGCGTTGCGCACCTTCCTCTTCCTGGTCTCTCCCACAAGGGGGGGAGGGGGGGGGGGGGGGGTGTAGGTGACCTCGGTGAAGAACGCTCGACCGACAAAGTTGGTGAATCAGAAAGGGGGGTGGGGGTGGGAGGGCGATTGCCTCGCCATCTTTAACAACAGACACAGGGGTAATTGCTACCTTTTTATTTGTAATAGGAGGTGACTTCATCAAGTCGCCCCTCCCCCCTCTCTAGAGCTGTCAAAACAACCGTCATCCCAACCACCCCCCCCCCCCCCCCCCATCCCCTCCGCCGGGCAACTCGTTCACGAACTTCTTTGTTCATATATTTATCAACATCAATAGAAAGTTCAGCCCGGGGGAGGGGAACACCACGTCTGGCCGACTTAGCCGGGGTAGAGATATAGTCAAGTTCGTCCCAGGTGTACCCTTCCAATCCTAGGCTCGGAAGGCTAGACCCATCGATGGACCCGGCGGTACGGTTGTGAACAACGGATGTAAATTCTTTAAGACTGTCGTCAAGTTTAGAAAAGGCTTGGTCTACCGATTCAGCCATCATTTAAAGATAGGCCAAAAGGTTAAAACGGAAAAACAACGCAAGAAATGCTCAGCTAACTACCTGGCAATAGCCAGCTAAGCCGTAGCGCACGTGTTCAGTTAAAAAGGCCACACAGACGTACATACACACTTGCTTACAGTCGGCTTGTAATTACTAAACAATTAATAGACAAAGTAATCACAGTTTACTCATTAAACTTCAAATAGAATTATGTAAACAGTTAAAAAGGCCACACAGACGTACATACACACTTGCATACAGTCGGCTTGTAATTACTAAACAATTAATAGACAAAGTAATCACAAGTTACTCATTAAACTTCAAATAGAATTATGTAAACAGTTAAATAACACCAATAAACAACTGTCCCGCTTCGTAGCTTGGTTATGAGTGGGCAAAGTAGACAGTTATGCTATGCTAATAATTTTTGCATGCTCATATACCACTAGAGTTTCGAACATGTCCGTCCCAGGGCCTGTCTCTGGATAGCCAGTGACTTGCTCCGGGACAGAAACAATTAAGGAGACAAGTTTGAAATTTACATCCAAAAATTAAATAGTGGGCCTGTAAAATTTTGATGCGCATCTCTAATTAATATAAATAATAAATAAAATAAACATTTGGTCGCTAGATTAGATCGGGCGGTCAAAAAGAAATTAGATAGATAGATAACTAGTTTAACATGTTCGTGCACCACCAGGGCCTCGAACACGCTCATCCAGTGTCCGACCTCCGACAAGATCGGTGGCCTGACTCGGGATGGGGAGGACGGGGGAAGGGGGGTAGTGTTGAAAATGGTCAGAATTTTGAAAATGGCAATTAGTAAAACAGTTAGTAGAATAAATTTAAAAAAAAGAAAAAAGTTTTATAAGTCAAAAATAAAAAGAATTGACTGCTTGGCCGAATATTTATATAATTTGGAGTATTTTAGAAGGACAGTCCAAAAATAAATAAGAGAAAGAAGAGAGGATCGGACTATTTAATAATATTTAAAAAAAGAGAAGTCATTTTGAACGGAGGTCTAAAAGTTTAAAGTACGATCTATATGTCCTAAGAAAAGTTAACGCCTACGGCGAGCTGATGAGGGGTCCGATGGTCAAGTTCGGGACTTCGTCCTTCCTGTCCATAATTGCTGGTATGGCCTGGTGGTAGCCGACGCCGACGATAGCATTGAGGATCCTGTGGATGGTCTGGC